>NW_006408734.1:3795133-3809349 GCF_000296735.1 Chrysochloris asiatica
AAAAAAAAAAAAATGTTTAATTGTATACTTGTAAAAAAAAAATGGACACACACACATATACAAATTCCAAAGAATTCACTTATTCCCTTTATTACATGTCCTTTTCCTAATCTTATCACTTTATATAATCACAGTTGTTGTTAAGTGTAGTCGAATCAGTTCCGACCCACAGCAACCCTGTATAGGGTTTCCGAGGAGCAGCTGGTGAGTTGAATTGCCGACCTTGCAGTTCAAACAGCTTTACAATCTGGTGCATTAACCCACAGAGTCACACCAGGACTTCATAACCACAGGAGAGTGATCAAAAACAGAAAACTAATTTTGGTATAATAGTATTAACTAAATTATGGACTTATTTAGGGAGCTCTGGAAGTGTATTGGTTACAATACGCTTGAAACGACCAGCAGTTCCACCGGAGAAAGATGAGTTTTTCGGCTCCTATAAAAAATTACATCCTCGGAAACAGTATACAAGGTCAGTTTGAGTCAGAACCAACTCCACAACACACTACCACCATCACCACCACCACCACCACCATGGACTTATTTAAATTTCATAATTTTGTCATTCTTAGCCAGGGTGACTTCATCTCAATTACTATGGACAGGTTATCAGGAGGGACCAATCCCTTGATAAAGACATTGTGCCTGATAAAGTAGAGGGTCCAAGTAACTCCCCCACCCCCACCCGCCCCCCAAAAAAATCAGCAAGATGAATTGTCCCATTCAATGGACTCAAGCTTAGAAACAACTGTGAGGATTGTACATGACTGAGCAGTGTTTTGTTCTGTTGTACATAGGGACACCATGAGTTGGAACCAACTTGATGGTACACACCAACAATAATATACTTTTTCTATTTCAGGATCCTGTTGAAGATCCCACATTTAATGTTCTTTTATTTCTTCTTTGTCACTTCTGAGCTGTAATAGTTTGTTATTTCCCTTGCTTTGCATTATTTTGACACTTTTAAAGAGTCATTTGTTTTATTTTTGCTTAATGTTTTTTAACTTGTATTCTTAGAATCCTCCTCAATACACCTGTGTCTTTCTATAGGTTTACTTTAACTTCAGTACATTTTAATCTGATAAAGTAATTGCATCTAGCTAAAAGTGAACTAAAACTTCAAGCATGAAAAACAGATTTTTTTTTAATGAGTTCATAATCTTAGTTTCTCAACATTCTTTAGTTCCAGATAAGGAATGAAAGAGAGATTGCTATTATTGTTTGCTGTTGTTAAGTGTTCTCAAGTCAGTTCAGACTCTTAGCGACCCTGTATAGAGTTTCCAAGAAGCAGTTGGTGGACTTGAACTGCTGACTTTGTGATTCATAGTCCAGTGCTGATCCTACAGTGCTACACCTGAGTCCAAGGGAGAGTATAGCACTGGTTAAAAAACAGAGAATAGAAACAAATTCCTTGATAATAGTTGAGTAAAAAGGCAATTATTTTTAATAACAGTCACTGAGTAGATAAAATTAAATATCTTGATCCATCTCAAAAAGATACTTTTTTGTGGTGGAAATGACTGTTGGAGAAGAAACCTCTTAAAAGCACATGCTGTGCACCTATGAACAACAGTCGTGATTCATGAAAAGCAAGATATCAATTACAGTATGTGTGGCATCTATTCAAATGACTGGACTAAATTGCCTACAGTCTTTTTGTTACTATGCTTAAAAGAACAAAGTTGGCTAAAACGGCATGCTGTGCACTTTATTTTCTGCTTTTAAAACCTGTGTCAAATAGCTCTTGTGAACTGGGAAGAGCAATGCGATTAAAATAAGAAATGTTCTTTCCACTTATAGGGACAAATGGGAAGGAAAAAAAAGTACATTAGGGTATGTCAACACATGTAACTTCCATTATTGTAAGGAGTGTTACATATGCCTTTCAAGTAGGACTAGGCTATCATCTTACATAGATGAAAAACATAGATGAAAAAGAAAGGTGTGACATTTTTAATACTTGACCACAGACAAGAAAAATCCATTATGTTATATTTTATTTTTTAAAATAGGTATCCTTTGAAGAAGTTCTTCTGTTATTCATCATGAATAAGCTATTGTATAAGGTGCCATTAACCATGTGTCTGAATCTGTAGGAGAAAAGTGATTTTTCTTCTCATACCCACTGTATTCTGTTATTTGACAACACCCTTCAAATAGTAAGCACCAAATAAATGATGGAGATAATAATGTTGAAGTAACAGAACACAAGTGATTGAAGAAAGTAAGACTCCCATGAAGTTTTAAATTATGTGAAAAAAGGTGATGTTAACACACTGAAAAGAACAAGGGAGAGATTGGTGAGATACAGAGTGTGGCTGTATAAACTTCACTACTGGAAGGGCAATAGCATCATTAAGTTAGGTTTTCCGTGTACAGGGAAGTACTCTAATATTATAATACTACTAAAGTTTATGGACACCTAAATTGCTCTGGTAGCGTAGTGGTTACGAATCGGGCTGCGAACCTCAAGGTCAGCAGTTCGAAACTACCAGCGGTTCCACGGGAGAAAGATGAGGCGGTCTGCTCCCGTAAAGATTTACAGCCTCGGAAACCATGTGTAGGGTTGCTATGAGTCAGAACTGACTCCACAGCACATAACAACAAACTTGCTTTATTGATAATAGCCAATAGAAGATGTGCATTTGTCATCCCTTGTAGTGGAAGTCATGGAGATACAGCTGTATAGCTTTACTTAAGACAAATATGGAGATAGAGGTGCATAGCTTTACTTAAGAAAAAATACAGATAGTGCACAAAAGGAAAAGTTGTCATTAAAACTAAGTTCTCATGATTTGGTCTTGTAGCCATCTAGAAATAGAAGAATACACTAACAGTATTTTCTAGTTGAGGAGATTCAAAGTCTGAGAATATATAAATATATTTTAGTTGTTTATCAAGTCAAATACCTCCACATAAAAATAATTTTAAAAGTCAGTTCTGATTTAAACTGAATCCCCTGCCCCCTCCCCCCACACACACACAAGATATGTTGAAGTCCTAATTAGGGGTGCACGTCAATGTAATCTTGTTTATAAATAGAATTTCTGACAGTGCTCTTGATGAACACGAGGTTGTACTAGAGTAGGATTTACTGAGTAGTGCAAAAATTTAATGAACTTTACTGCTATTAGAAAATTTGAAAGCTCAGATCCATCTAGACGTAACTTAGGAGAAAGATATGATTATATACTTCTAAAAAATCAAACACTAAAATGTCTATTCTGACATACATAAGGATGTCATGAGTTGACATGGACTCCAAAGCAACTGATTTTATACTGGAGTAGAGTGGGTGCTCATGAACACAATTAGATATTCTGGAATACTCATTCTTCACAATGTTGACCATAGCTTGTTAAGATCCATACAATCAAAAGTATTTATATAATCAATAAAGCACAAGTAAACATCAGCAGTTCGAAACTACCAGCTGCTCCGCAGGGGAAAGATGAGGTGTTCTGCTCCCATAAAGATTAACAGCCTCAGAAACCCTGTGCAGGGTTGCTATGAGTCGGAACCGACTCCACAGCACATAACAACAACAACAACAACAAACATCATTCTGATATTCTCTGCTTTCAGCCAAGATCCATTGGACATCAACAATGATATCTCTTGTTCCATGGCCTCTTCTGAATCCAGCTTCTTTGTCATATAGGGTTCCTATGAAATTAGTCAACCTGACAACGGTGGGTTTGGCTTGGGGAAGTCTTATCATAAAGATAAGACAATTAAAAGGCAAAATCCATGAAGAAATAAGAAATGAGATAAAGTTGGACATCAAGAGCAAGAACACAGTGGAACTAGCTTACTTATATTTATTTGAATGCTCGTTTAAAATAAAGATAATTATTTGAAACAAATACAAGGGGTCTGCAAAATGTTCTGGGAAAATAAGTATCTTTTAATCCTATTTTTCTCATGAATTTTTTAGCTTCCTCATATTTTCTTCTCTTTTAAAAAGAAACATTTCATAAAGAAACAAAACCTCATTTTTTGCACAATAAAACATAGCATGTTTTATACTATTTAAAATAAAATATCTTAAATGACATATTAAAACTTATTGTTACTGTTGTTAAGTGCAGTTGAGTCAGTTCTGACTCATAGCAATGTTATTCATAACCGAAGGACGCACTGTCCAGTTCTGCAACCCTATCACGTACTTTAGCCCAATTGCCATGCTTTAGCCCAGTGCTGTTGCCACCGTGCCAATCCACTTCCATGAAGTTCTTCCTATTTTCAGTGATGCTCCCCTTTACTAAGCATGATATCCTTCTCCAGGAACTTCTCCCTCTTGATGCCATATCTGAAGTACAAGAGACAAAGTGTTGCCATCCTTACTTCTAAGGAGCAATCTTGCAGTACTTCTTTCAATATGAATTTGTTTGTGTTTTTGTCAGTCTATGGTACTTTAAATATTCTTCTCCAACACTATAACTCAAATGCATTAATTTTTCCACAGTCTTCCTTATTCATTGTCCAACCTTCACATGCATATTTTGTTATTGTTGTTAAGTGCCATCAAGTCAAGTCGATTCTGACCCATAACAACACTGTATAGGATTTCCAAGGAGCAGCTAGTGAGCTTGAACCACCGGCTTTGCAGTTCAAAGGGCTTTGCCATCTGACACATTAACCCACATGCATAAGAGTCAAATGAAAACAACATGGATTGGGTCAGGCACACTTTAGTCCACAAACTGACACCTTTACTCTTGGACATTTTGAAGAAATCTTGTGCAGCAGATTTGCCTAATATAATACATCATTTGATTTATTGACTGCTGCTTTCATGAGTGTTGATGTGGAGCCAAACAAAATAAAGTCTTTGACAACTTCAATCTTTTCCTCATTAGTCATGATTTTATTTATTCATCCAGTTGTGTGGATATTTTTTTCCCCCTTACATTGAGGTGCAGTTTGTACTGAAGGCTATAGTCTTTGATTTTCATCAGTAAGTATTTTAAGTCCTCTTCATTTCCAGCAAGGAAGATTGTAACATTTATATATTGCAGGATGTTATTCTGTTTTCCTCCAATTCTGATGTCATGTTCTTCATATAGTACAGTTTCTCAGATTATTTGCTCAGCATACAGATTGAATAAACATGGTGAAAGAATACAATTCTGACAAACACTTGGTCTAACGACTGCCTCTTGGTCTGTGTACAGTTTTCTCATGAGCACAAGTGTCTCAATACCGTTTCTTTGCAATGTTATCTATAACTTTCATATTATACACAGTTAAAAGCCTTTGCATAATCCATGTAGCACATGTTTCTGATATTCTCTGCTTTCAGCCAAGATCCATCTAATGGCAACCATGAAATTTCCAATTCCACATCCTCTTCTGAATCCAGCTTGAATCTCTGGCAGTTCGGTGTTAACATATTGTTACAGTCTCCTTAAAATTTTCTTCAACAGAATTTTAATTGCATATGCTATTAATGATGTTGTTTGAAGATTTCCTGCATTCCTTTGGGTCACCTCTCTTTGGGATAGGCACAAATAGTCAACCAGGTAGTAGTCTTCCAAATTTCTTGGTGTACATGAGTGAGTACCTACAGTGCTGCGTAAATTTGTTGAAAGATTTCAATATGTATTCTGTCAAATCTTGGAAACTTGTTTTCACCAATTCCTTCAGGGCACTTGGATTACCTTATTCAGTACCATTGGTTCTTGATCACATAATACCTTTTAAAATGGTTCAAAATCAACCATTTATTTTCTGTGCATTCCTTTCATCATCTTTTTTTTTTTTAAAGTAATCACATAAGGAAACATTTACTTGAGGTTTAATATGAAATCATACAAATAAAATTTGTACAAATACAAATCAACATCGAATCCAAACACAGAGAGTAAAGAACAAAGTAAAAACAAAGAAAACTAATTGGTGGCTATGTACAAGTAGACAGAATTGTATCTTGTACACTAAAAAATACTTTAAAGGATCATCATCTTAGATCAACAGAAGATCAATCTTCAATGTCATACTGCCAAGATGGGTTACATCTCCTATTTTCTCCAATGTTTTCCTTCAATATGGCTGGTCATTTCTTTGGTGATTTCTATCCTCTTAAGATATGCACTCTGTTGGCTACAGTAGTCTGCATATCCCTGTCCATATCTGTAGTCCCATAGTTACACCCAGTATAATCATTATCTGCCATAGCCACTATAATTTTCATCACCATCATAAGCACTACTATAATTTCCATACTCTTGTTCATAATTATTATTATTTTCCCACTTTTAGCCCTGATCTTTTCCACAACCCCAAGTAACACCTTCCCAGCAGCTGCAGCACCTCTTTCTCCTTCTGTTGCTGCTGTTGCTGCCTTGATACCTTTTTGGGCTGTGCAACATTAGTATCACACTTCCTACAACCAATTTTGATGATATCTGCTGCCTAACAATTTCTTTACTTGCTGTTCATCTGTATAAATGATAAAACAAAATCTTCATCTTTCTTTTTGTATCCATGGGAAATTCAATATTTTCAATCTCTCTGAATATGACAAAATAATTAATTAATTTGTTGTTCAAAAGTATCTGGTCTTAATCCACCGGCAATAAACCTCTTGGGGGTTCCTTTCCTTTTAAAGTTTTGGCCCTTTTGGGATCTATTAATTTGCAATCCAGTTTGTGTTCTCTAAGTTCTAAAACCTTATCAATACTAGCAGTGTGTTTCTAAAACACAAATCCAAATCCTTAGGACCGTCCAGAAAATGTATCTGTTTAATTGTGCATTTTACAACATTTTCAAATTGAGATAAATCCTCTCTCAGATCTTTCTTACTTGTATCCCAGCTCAAACCTCCAATAAACATTGTACCATCACCCTACTGAGTTTTTTCTCCTGTTTATTGTGGATCTCTCCGCAAATTCTTCTATGTTGCTGTACTCTTTGGTGTCCTCCATTGTAGTGGAGTGGCTGGCAGCAGGGTGCTGGCAAGCAGACCTTGTTGCAGCAGTAGTGGTAGAGCATTGTCTCCTTTCATCTTCTTCTTTTTTAAATCATAGTGCTCCTGTTTGTTCTTCATGAGCTCTCTGATTACCTTCAGGTAGATGTGATCAGGAGATGGGCTTTCCTTTTCACTTTTCTTATTGCTCAACTCAGAGTAAAGGTATAGTAGGTGTTGACTGTCTATCTGATGTATAGAAACTGGTATTGGCTCTTGCCTTGTTGGTGGGGTTTTACAGGGCATGATTGCAGCTTCGCTATATGACCACAAGTGCTAGCTTTTCTTGGGTAACATAGAGATAGAAAGAGCCCCCCAAAGATAAAGAGGGGAACTAAAAACAAAATAGCAACAGCAAAACAACAAGAATGACAACCAAAATAACCCAGATTTGATACTACAGTCTATATTACATAAAAGAAACGAAGAGAAAAAAATTTGTAGCAAAATATGAGTAGAACTTTAACACTGCCTTTCTCAGCTGGCTAGAACCATTCTGGGAGGACATTCTGTTTTAAGCAATTCCTGTTGACTCCTCCCACTTCCTCATATCCGGGCACAGAGATCTTTGCTGAGAAGATCCAAGCCCATGCATAGTAGAACCTTCCCAAGTTTGGGGGGTGGGGTGGGGTGTCTGCTCGCTCAGGCACCTCCTTTAGTCACCAGAGTGAGAGACCAAAGAACCAAGAAAAAATAATGTCCACACCTTTACCTCTGAAGATCATCAGACATCTGTAGTGGGAGTGCTCCTCTGATCCTTCACCTGCTCCAATGTGCCCAAGATGGCTGTTCCAAAAGCTGGCTTGCTGCTGCAGATCAGAAAATCGCACATTTCTTGTTTCTGCTGCAGCAAATTCCACTGGCTGTACGCTTTCAAACTTTCTAAATATTCCTTTTTTATGTAGTTAAGAGTTCTAGGACCATCCCCTGAACCTGCCTAGTCTGGTATTCTGTGTTACTGCTGGTGGAGGTCTGCACAGCACTTCTCCCTAAACTGCCATTAATTCCCTCCCCATCTCCTTTCATCTTCTTTTCATGCTTTCTGTGTAGTTTAATATTTTGCCCATAAAATAATTCAATACTGAAATTTAAAGCTTGAAATTTTCTTCAATTCTTTCAGCTTGAGAAATGCTCAGTGTCTTGTTCCCTGTTGTTTTTCTAATGCTAGGTCATTGTATATTTAATCATAACACTTTACTTTGTTTTCTCGAGCTGTCTTTGAAATTTTCTGTTCAGTTTTTTGACTTCCTCATTTCTTCCATTCACTTTAGCTTCTCTATGTTCTAGAGAAAGTTTCATGGTCTTTTCTTTCTTTCCTGTCATTTTAATGGTATTTTGCTTTCTTCCCAAATGGTGCTATTGATGTATCACACACATCATTTACTCTTCACTCCTTAGTGTCTAATGCTTGAATCTGTTCTTGACATGGTCTCTGAATTAAGGTGGGATATGTTCAAGTTCATAATTTGGATCTCATGGACTTGTTTAAAATGTCTTCAACTTCAGCGTGTACTTGCATATGGTCTGTACTTCATTCAGTACCTTGCCTTGATTTGGCTGATGATATTGACGTTTTCCACTGTATCTTCCCACAGATACAGTCTATTTGATTTCTGTGTATTCCATGTGGTGATGTCTGTGAGTAGTCTCTTTTACTTTGCTAAAAAATTTGTTGAAAAGTTTAAGTCGTTGGTTTCACAAAATTCTATTATGAGACCATGAGCACCAAAGCCATATTTTCCTTCTACTGATTCTTCCATTTTCTGTCCATGGTTTGCATTGCAATCATCAGTAATAATCAATACATCTTGATTTCACATTTGATCAGTTTCAGACTGAAGGGAATGGTAGAATTCATTTCTCATCACTGACTTCAATAGCTGTTCAGTAAATTTGAATAATAATGGCATTAAGTGATGTTGCTTATTGTTCTTAAGTGTAGTTCAGTTGTTTCCAACATTTAACAACCCTGTATGTTGTTGTTGTGAGGTGCCATGGAGTCAGCACCCATTCTTATTTACCCTATGTACAACCGAAGTAAACACAGCCCCATCCTATGCCAACCTCACAATCGTACCTATATTTGAGCTCATTGCTGCGGCCACTGTGTCAATTCATCTCACTGGGTTTCTTCCTCTTTTTCTCCAGCCCTACACTTTACCAAACATGATACCCTTCTCCAGAGATTGGTACCTCCTGATATTTTATATCCAAAATGTAAGAGACAAAATCTGGCCACTCTGACTTCCAAGGAGCATTCTGGTTGTACGTCTTGAAACACAGTTTTGTTTGTTCTTTTGGCATTCCAGGTATTTTTAATATTCTTCTCTAGCAGTATAACTCAAGTGAGTCAATTCTTCTATGATCTTCCATATTCACTTTCCAACATTTACGTTCACGTAAGGTTACTGAAAATACCATGGCTTTAGTCAGCAGCATCTTAGTCCTCAAACTTACATCTTTGATCTTCAACACTTTAAAGAGGTCTTGTGTAACAGATTTGCCTAAAGCAATACAACATTTGATTTCTTGACTTCTGCTTCTGTGAGTGTGAACAGTTGGTCTGAACAAAATTAAGTCGTCAACAACTTCAATCTTTTCTTCGTATATAAGGATATTGTTTGTTGGCTCAGTGGTGGGGATTTTTGTTTTCTTTACATTGAGGTGCAGCCCATACTAAAGACTGTGTTCTTTGTTCTTCATCAGTGAGTATTTTAAGTCCAGTTTCAACAAGCATAACTGTATCATCTGCATATTGCATGTTGTTAATGAATCTTCCTTTAATACCGATGCCATGTTTTTCTTCATATAATCCAGCTTCTCCTATTAAGTGCACAGCATACATTCTGAATAAGTATGGTGAAAGAATACAACCCTGGCACACACTTTTCTTAGTTTTAAACCATTTGTTTTTTTTTTTCTTGTTCTGTTCAAACAACTGCCTATTGCTTTATGTGCAGGTCCCTTATGAGAACATTAAGTGTTCCTAAATATTCATTCTCCTCATTGTTGTCTAAAGCCTTCGCATATTCAATACAGTAAAGGTAAACATCTTCCTGGTATTCTCTGCTTTCAAACATGACCCATTAGATGTCAGCAATGATATCCTGTATGCCACATCCTCTTCTGAATCTGGCTTGAACCTCTTGAAGTTCTCTGTCAATATATGGTTGCAACCATTTTTGTATTATCCTTATCAAAATTATACTTGCTTGAGATATTAATTATATTGTTCAATGATTTCCACATTGTGTTAAGCCACCTCTCTTTGGAATGGAGAGTCAGTTGGCCACATAGCTATCTTCCAAATTTTTTGACATGGACAAGTGATTGTCTCCAGTGTTGCATCAGCTTGTTGAAAGATTTCAATTTGTATTGAATTTTCATCTACTTATATTTGTGTTGAAATGTCATCTATTCCCAGTGTCTTGTACCTTGCCAATGCATTTAATGTAACTTGGACTTATTCCTTCAGTATCATTGGGTCTTGATCATATGCTACCTCTTGAAATGATTATTGACTATTTCTGTTTGGTTCAATGACTCTGTGTATTAATTCTAACTTCTTTTGATGTTTTCTGAATCATTTAATATTTTGTCCCTAGTTGAGGCTTGAACTTCTTGTCAGCTCCCTCAACTTGAGAAATTCTATGTTATTCTCTTTTGGTTTTTTTAACTCCAGGTCTTTGAATATTTCATTATAATATATGACCTTGTCTTTCCAAGCTCCTCTTTGAAATTGTCTTTTACCTCCTCATGTCTTCCATTTGTTTTAGCATTTCTACAATGAACAGCAAGTTTTCAGAGTCTCTTCTGACATCCATTTTAGTCTACGCCTTCTTTTTTATCTTCTTAATGACCTTTAGCTTTCTACCTATATGATGTTCTTGATGTCATCCCACAACTCTTCTAGTTGATTTTTAGTGTCTGATGCATAAAATCTGTTCTTCAGGTGATCTCTAAATTCAGATGGGATATGTTCAAGTTTCAGCCTGAACTTGCATATAAACAATTGATGTTTTGTCTCACAGTCTCCCCTTGGCCTTTTTTTGGCTGATGATATGAGCTTTTCCACCATCTCTTTCCACAGATGTAGTCAATTTGATTTCTGTTTATTCCTTCTGGTTAGGTCCATGTGTACAATCATCTTTTATGTTATTTTTAAAAGGTATCTACAATGAAGAAGTCATTGGTCTTGTAAAATTATTTCATGTGATCTACAACATCACTTCTATCACCAAGGACATGTTTTCCAACTATGGATCCTTCTTTGTTTTCAATGTTTGGAAGCACCAGTAGTTATCAATACATTCTGATTTTATGTTTGATCAATTTCAGACTTAGAAAGTAGGTAGAATTCTTCAATTTCATTATCACTGGCTTCAGTTTTTGGTGCAAAAATTTGAATAATAGTGGTAGTAACTGTTCTTCATTGTAAGCAAATGGATATTATTTTATCACAGACAATATTGTACTTTGAGACAGATCTTGATATGTTATTTTTAATGATGAATGCAATGCCATTTATCTTCAATTTATCATCCCTGGCATAGTAAACCATACGATTTTCAGATTCACAGCTCCAATACCAGTCCACTTCAGATAGTGCTGTAACATAAACTCTAATCTGCAAGGTCGATTTGATATGAAAGGTGGTAGTTCAAATCAAACAGCCATTCCTCTGAAACCTTAGACAAGTCACTATGAGTCAGAATTGACTTGACTGTACTTAACAACAGCAACTAAGCCTAGGATATCACTGTTTATTCCTTTAATTTCAATTTTGACAATTTCCAGTTTTCTGACATTCATATTTCATGCATTCCGTGTTCTGATTATTAATGGATCTTTATGGCTCTTTCTCTTCCTGTGACCCAAAAGTACATGAAGGTCCCAAAGGCTTTCCTCCATTTGTATCATCACAGTGAACTTCTCCAGTTGTACCTTGAGTGCCTTTCTGTCTGAGTGTTCATGTTCCTGTACTATATCTGACAGTATTCTGGTGCTCTTCATCATGCTTCAGTATTCAATATTCCGGTGCTCACAGTATTCCCCTGTCTTTCATAAGGATTTCAGTGACTATTTGGAAGTAATTCAACTCTCCTTCTTCCTGCTGGTATTTAAAATACCTCTGACATGTCTTGGAGAATCACAGCAACATGCAAGCCACCACAGTAAGACAGACTGACAGGTGAGTTGTAAAACTCTTTATAAGGTTACCAACAAGTAGCTGGTGGGTTTGAACTTCAGACCCATCAATTAGCAGTCCCATTCATATGATTTCATATGATTATTATCCTATCACAGACAGAGCTGTAATTCACGATAGATCTTAAATGGTTTTTTTTTTTGTTTTGTTTTGTTTTTGATGATGAATGCAGCACCATTTTTCTTGTATTTGTCATTACCAGCATAGCAAAACATATGATTATCAGATTCAACATGGCCAATACCAGTCCATTTCAACTCAGTAATACCTAATACATTGATCTGTATGCATTCTATTTCATTTTTAATAACTTCAGCTTTTCCTAGATTCATACTATATACATTCCTTGTTTTGATTTTAATCAATGTTTGCCATTGTTTCTCATCATTTTGAGTTGTGCCCCATTAGCAAATTAAGGTCCTGAAACATTTACTTATTCCCAGCATCATGGCCAACTCTACTTTGAGGAAGTACCACTTCTTCGGTCATATTTTGAGTACCTTCCAACGAGAGGGACTCATCAACCGGCATGATATCTGACAATCTTCTGGTGCTGTTCTTAAGTTTTTCAGTGACAAAACATTCAGAAGTAGTCTGCCTCTCCTTTTTCCTTATCTGTCTTTTTCAGGAAGCTCAGCAGAAACTTCCCCACATGGGTCACCCTTTTGGTATTCAAAATACTGGTAGCATATCTTCTAGCATCACAGCAATGTGCAACCACCAAAATATGACAAACTGGAAGAAGTGTGGCAATAAAACCAGTTGGATAATTAAAAAAAAAAACCCTAAAGGGTAAAAAGAATGATTAATAAGCTGAGAAAAAGAGAAATCTGAAAGAAAACAAACTGTATTTGACAATAAGCTTCACTTTAACAGCCATAAATTTTCTGATGATCATCTTAATTTACTTTTATTGAACAAAACATATGTACTAGAGTTGGGGTTAACAACATAAATATAACTTCACCCTAGAAGCCACACAAACAAATCAGGCTTAGAAGAAGTACAACAAGAATGTTTCTTATTACAGAGTATGGTATGACTTTCACTCACTATTTTTTTTGATGCGTCATCAGGAGAGATCAGTCACTGGAAAAAGACATCATAGTTGGTAAAGTCAGTAAAAAAAGCAAAACCCTCTATGAATGAGTTGGATTGATACCATAGCCAAAACAATGAACTCATGCATACTAAGCATCAGGAAGATGACACCAGAATGGGAAATGCTTAATTCTGTAATATTTATGTTTGCTGTGAGAGCCAATTTGACAGCAACTAAAAAGAATAATGACTGTGTTCATAGGATATATGTTAGTGGACTAAACATAAATTAATTCTTATTATGTTTCATTCCAAGGAATTATCCTAGAAGCCATGAATCTTCTCTAGTTTCTAAGCATCTTTACAAATGAAAAATGAGGTCTCCCCCCAAATTTCAGGATGTTTTTGTTATATGTATTCCTTTTATTTTCTTTTGGATCACAGGTTGTTTTTAGATTCCTTTAAGATTATATAGAATACTCTTAATTTTATTTTAAATATTCTATGTTATTGCTGTTTGTATCCTATATTTTTCTCAGACACTATGTACCACAGAATGAAGTATTGTTCAGTCCTGCACTATCCTCCAAATTGTTGTGTTTGAGCTCACTGTTGCTGCCACTGTGTCAATGTATCTTGATTGGTATCTTCTTCTTGTATGTTGACCCTCTACTTTAGCCAACATGATGTTTTTTTTCTCAGGGACTGGTGCCAAAAGTATGTAATATGAAATCTTAACATCCTTGCTTCTAAGTAGCTTTTTGACTGTACTTCTTCCAAGACATTTGTTTGTTCTTCTTTAAATATTATTCTCCAATATCACAATTCAAATATATCAACTCTTCTCTATCTTCCTTATATATTTTCCAGATTTCAGAAGCAAAAGAGGTAATTAAAGGTAGCATGGCCTAGGTCAGGTGTACCTTAGTGCTCAAAGTGAATTCTTTGCTCTTTGACACTTTGAAGATGTTTTTTGTAGAAAATTTCCTC
>NW_006408734.1:3809449-3822869 GCF_000296735.1 Chrysochloris asiatica
TGGGTCCAAGTAAAATGATACACTTGCCAAGTTCAGGTTTTTCACTATGCTGTTTATTTGTGCAGTCGTGAGGATATTTTCTTTCTTTACATTGATTTGTAAACCACACTGAAGACCATTATTTAACCATCATCAGTGAGTGTTTCAGGTTCTCTTAGTTTTCAGGAAGCAAGATTGTGTTATCTGCATATTACAGGTTGTTAATGAACCTTCATCTATACCTTCTTTATCATATACTAGGCTTCTCAGATTACTTGCTTAACATACAAATTGAATAAATATGTTGTATCACCTTATTCTCTTTGATCACCTGCCTGTTTAGTTATATAAAGGTCCCTCATGAGCACACTTTCTTGTTGCTAGTTTCTATTGAGTAGGTTCCAACCCATATCAACCCTATGCACAACAAAATGAAACACTGTCTAGCCCTACACCATCCTCATAATTGTTCTGTTTGAGTCTATCATTGCAGTCACTTCGTCAATCTATTTTGTTGTAGTCTTGCTATTGCATTGTAGCTCTCATGAATTTATTTAAATTTTCTTCAGTTTCAGCCTGAGCAACTGATGCTCTGTTCCACAGTCGGCCCCTGGCCTTGTTTTAACTAATAATATTGAGCTTCTACATGGTCTCTTCGCAGCATATTAACTCACAGTGCCACATACCAGCATTTCAAAAAACATTTGGACACTGCAATAATCTTACCCTGCCAAGTTCTAGGTTCTACCATGACTCTTGGTAGCCAGAGCTTGAAACAAATCCATGCTCAAGCAAAATAAGCAGTCTAGCATTGAAACACATTTTCAAACCTAGGCTTTTTGTTTCCTACATTTGGAATTAAAATTTAGTATTTAGCAGGAGACAGATTAGGGGAAGAAAGGTTCAGCATTTCAATATTGTTGTTCCTGGCCATCAAGTCAATTCTGACTCACAGTGATCCTGTATTTAGTTTCTAAGGAGCAACTGGTGGGTTTGAACTGCCCACCTGTGGTTAGCAATCCAGTGCTTAACTTACAGTGCCACACCAGCATTCCATTTCAATGAGGAGCTTGGAATTGTGAGAGTTCTCCACAATGTTATAGCTCTAGAAAGTGAAGTTCCAAAGTTAGATTATATGCCTCAATGAAGAGAGTAAAACTGAGGACAGGAAAGTAATAGTGCTCGTGGGCAGCTTAGTAGGTGAAATATTTCATCTCTGCCTCAACCCTAATAACCCTCATGCTGCCATTCTTCCTTTCCTGTTTGCGTGACTAAAATGCACTGAATTCAGTTAAGGGTAATTGAGTTAAATCAGTGTCCTATCCAAATAGTATTAAAGTATGAAGTATGATTAAAAAAAAAAAAAAGGAACAGCTTTGTAAACCTTTATTTTAAGCCAGTGCAATTTATTCTGCTATGCCCTTCCTCTATTTTTGAGAAATGAAGCAATGTTTTGCAGAGAAATTTATTCTTCCCTTATGCTCATATCTATCTTGTTCAAGTTGGCAAAAGATCATTGATTTCTGTTTTCAAACATGTGAACTTTTACTCTTGTTATAGTGACTGCCAGGTCAGAGAATCAAGGGAGCTGGAAGAAGGAGCCCTGTGAAGTGGCCTGCTGAGCAAATGGCTAATTAATGGAATGTACTTATTCAAATATTCACAATTAAAAGCTTTATTGGAGAGCAAGATGAAATCATTCACAGAACTTTGGCTACATGTCCCTCAGCAGGCATGGTTGCTTAAGAACAGTCTCTTAATCTAATCATTAATGATCTATAATATAAATGCTGAATTTCATAATGGAATTTCCCCCACTATTTATCTTGAAAATTCAGCTTCTTCTGACACAAAGAGGAATAACCTTCATTTGTTTGATGTTTTCATGTTTCTTATACAAACTCAATGGGACTGGTATTTGGAGCACCATGCAATATCCTAGTCTGAGTTGCCAGGTGTGTCTGTATATGCTGTCAACTGCACAGCCCCATGGAGCTTCGTTTACATAGATAAGAACTGGGCTATGCCTCCTGGAGATGTGCAATGCAGTGTCTCTATTGAGAGCAATATTTTAGTACAGCTCTGACTCCTATTTCACACTAGATTTTCTCTGCCCATCCAGCTTTTCCTCCTGGGTATATGTTAGAAGACTTTCAGATCCAGACTCAAGTTGCACTTTTTTTCATCTAAAAAGGATTTATTTTAAATACTAACCCTGGTGTGAAGTCCTGGTGTGACCCTGTGAATTTGAACCACAAGGTCAGTGGCACTCAATCTGACCAGCCACTCCTAGGAAACTATATACAGTATTGCTGAGTCAGAACCAACCATGACACTTAAGAACAGCAACAACGAACTCTGCTGTGGCGTTGCAGGTTAATGTGCTGGACTGCAAAGTTGGTTTTAACCACAAGGTAGGTGGTTCAAGCTTATCTGCTGTTCCTCCTTATGAATATAAACTCCAAGGCATTTAACAAAGTAACAACATGGATTCCGTGGGTCTCCTGACGTGGCCCTGTATGATAAGCACTTGACCTCAAGGTCGATTTGAACTACAAGTCGGCAGTTGAATCTCACCAGCTGCTCCTAGGAAACCCCTTACAGTGTAGTTATGAATCAGAACTGAATCTACAGCACTTGGCAACAATAACTACAACAACATGGTTTCCCTGGAGTCCTAGAGTAGTGCTGTAGAATAAGCACTGGACCACAAGGTTACCAAAACTCTTTGGAAACACTATGTTGCTGTTAAGTGTCCACTTCAACTCATAGCGACCCTGTAGAGGGTTACTGATGATCAGCTGGTGCGCTTGAACCACCTACCTTGTGGTAACAATCCAACCTTGCAGTGCATTAGCCTGCAGCACCACAGTAGGGCTCCTGGAAACACTACACAGGGTATCTGTAAATCAGAAGCGACTTGACAACAATTAACAATGGGTTCTCTGATGGCAGAATCACATTTATATAAGCCCTACTTAGTATAGGAACCATGAATGGATAGTTAAACTAAACTCTTGTTGGAGTAATTTGTTCCTAAATTTCAATAAATTTTGGAAAAAGGTGAGTATAAAATGTGGGGTCCTCCTCCCAACTAACAAATATACCAAACTCACTGAAGCATTGGTAGTAACTTTGAAAGTTACAAAATGAAGTATGACTGTTACTTTCCAGAGACCTGCTTTGCATGTGGCATTGTAGGGTAAACACTAGACTGTTAATCACAAGGACAGTAGTTCAAACCCACTAACTGTCCGTGGAAACCCTTTACAGTGTCAGAACCCGATTCCATGGCATATAAAACATTTTTGCACAGTGTTCTTTTGCTGTTGTTGCTATTCCTATTTATAGTGTTCCGACCCTATATGCTACAGAAGGAGTACAGTGCGACACTGTAGGATAAGTGTGGGACTGCAAGGTGGGCTTGAACCACAACATTATCTGTCCAAACTCCCCAGTCGCTCCTTGGAAAACCTATCCTGGGGTCGCTATGAGTTGGAGCCAACTAGATGGCACTTAACAATAGCAACAAGTACTACAGAAGAAAACACTGTCTGATCCTACACCATCCTCAAAATTGTTGGTATGTTTGAACTCATTATAGTAGCCATTGTGTCAATCCATCTCCTTGGGGTCTTCCTCTTGTTTGCTGACCCTCCACTTCATGAAGCATGATGATCTTCTCCAAGCATTTTTACCTTCGCACCATCCTTGCATCTGAGGACGATTCTTACTATATTTATGCCAAGACATATTTGTTTGCTCTTCTGGCAGTCCATGGTATTTTCAATATTTGTCTCCAATACCATACTTCAATTCATTGATTGTTCCTCAGTCTTCCTTATTCATTGTTCAACTTTTACATGCATTTGAGAAGATTAAGCATGTTAAGGCTTGGGTCAGGTACAACTTAGTCCTCAAAGTGACATCTTTGCTCCTTAGCACTTTAAAGAGGTCTTTTGCAGCAGATTGTACTAACGCACTATGTCATTTTTGTTTCTTGATTGTTGTTTCTATGAGTGTAGATTGTGGATCCAAAGAAAATGAAGTCTTTTCCACCTTCAATATTTTCTTCATTTATCATGATGTTCTTTATTGGTACAGTTGTGAGTATTTTTGTTTTTTATAAATTGATGCACAATCCATACCAAAGGCTGTGATCTTTGATGTTCAAAAATAAATATTTAATTCCTCTTCACTTCCAGTAAATAGTTTATGTACATTAACTTAAATATAAACTTATTATTTTATGTATGTATATCAAAATGACACTTATGCATATATTTATATAATTACCCTTAGGTGACACAGTTTGTGCTGTAGTGCTACCCAAAAAGTTGACAAGTTTAATCCCTGAGTAATCCCATGAAATAAAAAGTCTAGTGAAATGTTTCTGTTAAGTTTGTAGACAACAAGGCCCTATGGAATAACACTACTGTGTTATTCACAGAACATGGTGTTGTATATTGTATGGTTTTGTATGTTTCATATACAAAGTGTACGTACATTTTGTTACTGTAAGTTAGCTTCAAGTACACAGTAATGCATTTTTAAAACATTAGTATATGTACATTTTGTTATATATGTAAATATATGTGATTGTTGTTATTTGCCATGGAATAAATTCTGACTCCTGGAGACCCTATGTATTACAGAGTAGAAATGTCCCCATAGTGTTTTATTGGTTGTATTCTTTACAGAAGCAAAAACCTAGGTCTTTATGGATGGGCTTGACTGCCAAATTTTAGGTTAGTAGTGAAGAATAAGTCATTTGAACCACCTGCACATTTGATGCTGTTCTTGAGAGGTGCCATCGAGTTGGTACCAACTCATAGTGACCCTATGCACAACAGAATGAAACACTGCCCGGTCCTGGGTCAACCTCACAATTGTTGCCACGATTGAGCCCATTGATGCTGCCACTTTGCCAATCCACCTTGGTGGGGTCTTCTTCTTTTACTCTGACCCTTCACCCTACCAAACATGATATCCTTCTCCAGTGACTGGACCCTCTTGACAATATGTCCAGAGTATGAGAAACTAAGTTTGGCAATCCTGGCCTAGAAAGAGTGCTCTGGCTGCACTATTCCAACACAGAGCTGTTTGTTCTCTTCGCAGCCCATGGCACTTTCAGTATTCTCCTCCAACACCATAACTCAAATGCATCAATTCTTCTACAGTCTTCCTTATTCACTGTCCATTTTTGCATGCAAATGAAGATATTGAAAATACAATGGCTTGGGTCAGGTGCACCTTAGTCCTCAACCTGACATCTTTGCTCTTCAATACTTTAAAAAAGTCTTGTGCATCAAATTTGCCTAATGCAGTACTTTGATTTCTTGATTGCTGCTTCCATGAGTGTTGATAGTTGATCCAAGAAGAATGAAGTCCTTGACAACTTCAATCTTTTCTCCATTGATAAGAATGTTGTTTATTGGTCCACTGGTGAGCATTTTTGTTTTCTTTACATTGAGGTGCAATCCATACTGAAGGCTGTGGTCTTTGCTCTTCATCAGTAAATGTTTTAAGTCTTCTTCACTTTCAGCAAGCGAGGTTGTATCATCTGCATATCTCATATTGTTAATGAGTCTTCCTCCATTCCTAATGCCACATTTTTCTTCAGATAACCCAGTTTCTCAGATTTTTGCTCAGCAAACAGGTTGAAAAAGTATAATGAAAGAATACAACCCAGTCACACAATTTTCTTAATTTTAAACCATTCAGTGTTCCCATGTACTGTTTGAACAACTGCCTCTTGGACTATGTACAGGTTCCTCAGGAGTACAGTTAAGTGTCCCGGAATACTCACAATTCACAATGTTGTCCATAGCTTGTCATGATCCACACAACTGAAAGCTTTATGTAGTCAATAAAGCACAGAAAAACATCTTTATGATATTTTCTGCTTTCAGCCAAGGTCCATCAGACATCAGCAATGATCTCTCATTCCATGTTCTCTTTTGAATCCAGCTTGAACCTCTGGAAGTTCTCTGTCATTGTATGCTTGCTGCCATTTCTTTAGTAAATATTTACTCACATGGGATGTCAAAGAGATTGTCCAATGATTTCTGCATTCCACTGGGTCACCTCTCTTTGGTATGAGCACAAATATGGATCTCTTCCAATCAGTAGGCCAGATCCTTATCTTCCAATTTTCTGGCAGACATGAGTGAGTGTCTGCAGTGCCGCCTCACTTTCTTGAAAGATTTCAATTTTTAGTTCACCAATCTTGGAGCCTGGTTCTTTGCCAATTCCTTCAATGCACCTTGGACTTCTTCCGTTAGTATCATTTGCTCTTGACTTTATACTACCTCTTGAAATGATATTTTTTCCTTTTTTTTTCTGACAACATACTTTTATTGCGATGAGGGGAGGGAGTTCCAGGGCCAGCCCACACTCCCCAAGTCCTGATGCCACCACAGACAGCAAACCATGACTGGTTAAGAGACCAGAAAGGGCTGGAGTGGTGGCCACAGTCTCAGGTGTGCAGGAAGCGGTTGAAGGTACTGTAGGCCGACTCCAGGTCAAAGAGCAGCTGGTGCACCTGGGAGTCATTCAGCTCATCTGACGTTGACATGCCACTCAGAGTTGGCAGCCACTGGCTAACTGTCTGTCTGCCCTCAAAGTCAGGGGGCAAGTGGCTCATCTGGTGCATGGTCTCCATAAGTTCCCGCAGGTCAGGCTGTATCTCATCCATTGCTTGGCTCTCCAGGTGCAACTTGTCCATCACCATGATGAAGAGCGAAACGACATCAGCGATGCAGTGGTTGAGATTGGCCTTGTCGTCCTTGATGATGATGGGCTGGTCCTCCTTGACTATCTCCATGGCCAGAGGGCAGTCTAAGCTGAACTTTTGGAAGAACTCATCAATAGAACTGATTTCAGAGTCCTGGACCTGCCTGAAGGTGGCTTTGTACTGGACCAGGAGCCGGGAACAGATGGCAGTGTACTCATTGGGGGTGACACAACACAGTCCTTGATGTAGGCCTTCTCCAGGGCCTGCGTGGTGGTCTTCACCACAGCATAAAAAAAAAAGCCTTTTTACACAGTGACTGTGTATTCCTACCATCTTCTTTTGATACTTTCTGCATCATTCAATAATTTGCCCAGAAAATCCTTCAATAACAAAATTGGAGACTTGAAGTTCTTCTTCAGTTCCCACAACTTGAGAAATGCTTTTGGTTTTTTGACTTTCTCTTTTTGAGCTGACCTTTGATATTTTCTGTTCATCTCTTGTAACTCATTCCTTCCATTTGCTTTAGCATCTGGAGAACAAGTTTTAGTGTCTCTTCTGATATTCATTTTGATCTTTTCTTTCTTTCTTGTCCTCTTAATGACTTTTTACTTTCCTCCTGCATGATGTTCTTGATGTCATCCCATAACTCTTCTGACCTTTGGTTTTTAGTGTTTAATGTACCAATTCTGTTCTTGAGATGATCTCTAAATTCAGATGGAATATATTCCAGGTCATATTTTGGCTCTTGTGGACTTGTTTTCATTTTCTTCAACTTCAGTTTGAATTTGTATATGAGTAATTGATGGTCTGTTCCACAGTCTTCCCCAGCCTTGTTTTCACTGATGGTATGGAGTTTTTCCATCGTCTCTTTCCACAGATGTAGTCAATTTGATTTCTTTGTATTCCATCTCGTGAGGTCCATGTGTATAGTTGTCTCTTATGCTGTCTAAAGAAGGTATTTGTAATGAACAAATCATTGATTTTGCAGAATTTTAGCATGCATTCTCCAGCATCATTTTTATCACCAAGGCCATATTTTCTAACTACTGATGCTTCCTCTTTGCTCCCAACCTTTGCATTCCAGTCACCAGTAATGATTGCATATTTGATCAATTTTAGATTGAAGAAGTTGGTAGAATTCTTCTATGCCTCCCTCACTGGCTTTAGTGGTTGGTGTGTAAATTTGAATAATGTGGTATTAACTTGTCTTCCCTTTTAGCACATGTATTATCCTATCATCAACAGCGTTGTACCTCATGAGTGATCTGGATATGTTCTTTTTGACAATGAATGCAACACCATTCTACTTCAATTTCATTCCCATCATACAGAACCATGTGGTTGTCTGATTTAAAATGGCCAATACCAGTCCATATCAGCTCACTAATACCTGAGATAATGAAGTTTCTGTATTCCATTTCATTTTTGACAATTTCCAATTTTCCTAGATTCGTACTTCATACATTGCATGTTTATGCTTACAGCTGTTTCTCATAACTTTAAGTTGTGCCCCATCAGCAAGTGAAGGTTCCGCAGATTTCACTCCCACAGGTTTTACTCCATTTGTGTCATCACGGTCAACTCTACTTTGAGGAAGCAGCTCTTATTCAGTTGCATTTTGAGTGCCTTCCAACCTGAGGGCTCATTTTCTTGTACTATATGTGACACTGTTTCTCTGCTATTCATAAGGTTTTCAGTGACTAAATATTCAGAAGTAATTTGTTTCTCCTCCTTCTAAGTCTGTCTTCACAGGAAAGATCATCTGAAACCTGTCTACCATGGGTGACCTGCTGGTATTTAAAATATCTGTGGTATAGTTTCCAGAATCACAGCAACTCACAAACCACTACAGTTTGACAAACTGACAGACAAGTGGTGGTCGATCATATTGCTTACTATCTAATGAATGTTTAGAACTAGGTAGTTTTTGTGTAGTTAGCAATTCAGTGTTCATAGTGCAGCATCACACCTGGTTTCCTAGATAATGTTGGATAAAAGGTAAACAGACAGTATTATATTCCTCAAAGAATTAAGCAAGTCTTTGGAGAAGAAAAATGTTTACTTGTAAACTGCTTTCCTAAAATGTAAGGTAAAAGGTAATTAGGTAGTCAAGATGGTTATTGCTGGAAAGAGTACTATGCTTCAGAAAATTTCAGATTGAGATTGTAATACAAAAGCATTATCTACAAATGTAGATTTAGACTTGCATTAACTATAAAAGGTCATTCCTTTTATAAAGCAAACTTGTTTGAGAACTATTATACAACCACTGAGTGTGAATAAATCTATGGCTAAGATGTCATAGTATAGCTTATAGACAAATACATATATATGTAAATTATATATATATATATATATATATATATATACATACATACATACATATGTATGAGAAAGACTCCTGGTGTGATGCTGTGGATCAGCACTAGACTGCAAACTCCAAATTCAGTTCATACCCACCAGCTGCTCTTCAGAAACCTTATACAGGCTCTCTGTGTGCCAGAACCAACTCGACAACCTTGAATAATAAGAAAACATGAGGATAATTAGTACAGTATTGCTACAAAAATCATGGAAACCTACAAAATGACAGAAACAACATATATGATAAAAATGAGACTTTCTATTCCTGTAAAGAATTACAGCCGCAGCAACCTTATACAGATTTCTTGAAACTTTAATAAATTCCTTAAAATATGTTCATGCCCCCAGAAAGTTTATGTTGAATTCTTAAACCCTGTGACACATGAATGTTTTAAAATAAAGTCTTTAAAGATGTTATCAGTTAACTTGAGGTCATACTAGAGTAAATTGTGTCCAAATATCGTATGAGCAGGGCACACAAAGTAAAAGTGGTCATTCAAAGATTGGGGTAGAGATTTGGCATAATATGTCTACAATTCAAGGAATACCAAGGCCAGAGCCTCATACATAAGCCAGGAGATAAGAATGAAACATCCTTCATAGCTTTCAAAAGGATTCAGAATGGCCAAAGTTTGATATCTGACTCCTGACCTCCAGAAGTGTGAGATAACAAATTTCTGTTTCTATAAGCCATTCAATTTGTGGAGCTATTTTATGGAAGTCCTAAGAAACTAGTACAAACCTAATATGTTTTGCTCCCATTTTAAAAGTTTACCTTTAGACATAACTGAAAAGAAAAAATAAAACAAAGAAGTATTTGTGGTGCTGTGGGCTAATGTGGTGGGCTGCAAAGTCAGTTTGCAGTTGGTAGTTTAAGTTCACTAGCTGCTCCTTGTAAACCCTGTACAGGATTGCTGTGGGTTGGAACTGACTCGATGGCACTTAATAACAATAATACTAAAGCTTGTTTTACTTTCTTTATTCTCTCTTTATTCTCTTAAGAAAATATGAAGAGTCCTGGTGTGACTCTCTAGGGTAAGCATTCGATTGCTAACCACAAGCCAGTGGTTCAAACCCACCACTTGTTCTTTGGAATCCCTATACAGCTTGTCAAGTCAGAACTGCCTCAACTGCACTAAACAACAACAAGAAAATATGTGGGTAAAGTAGTACAGTATTGCTACAAAAATCATAGAAACCTTTATTAAGCAAAAATATTAAAATATTAAAGTTTTGGTTTTTTTCTATCTGAAGGCAATGTGTTCATCACTCTAATTCTTCCCTGAAGAATTCTGTGCTTTTCAATTCAAAATGACATTTGTAGTTTCTTTGAGTGATTCAATTTATATTCCTTTTATAAGTTCCTTGAGTTGGGGGATCAAAAAGATTATGAAGGAGCTACAGTGAGCTCTGGTAGCGTAGTGGTTACGAATCAGGCTGCAAGCTGCAAGGTCAGCAGTTTGAAGCTACCAGCTGTTCCGCGGGAGAAAGATGAAGCTTTCTGCTCCTGTAAAGATTTACAGCTTCGGAAACCCTGTAGAGGGGCGCTATGGGTCGGAATCAACTTGACAGCACTTAACAACAACAACAACAACCGGAGCTTTAGGCCGAATGAGGTAAGTTTTTCCAATAAAATTCTCATAGGAAAGTCCTTGCCCATCTCAACAAATAAACAGATGCATTGTGGTGATGGAAAAAAAAGATTCCTTAGCACAAATGTCCTGGTTCTTAAAACTTCTTCATAATACGCCCTTTGTGATCATCCTATGTCCGTTGGAAAACAATCTATCAAGATTACCCATTTGGAATAGAAAAAAATAGTCACCATAGCCTATTAAGCTAATCTCTGTGCTTTGAATTTAATTGGTCCAGTAGAATCCCTTGGAAATTACAGTTTAGATTCTACCTTTTTTTAAAAGGCACTCAAACAAGATTTAGACAAGTGTACTACTGAAATATGTCTACAGTAATCCATTAATAGCAGAAGCATGTTTAATCACATTTTCTTTGGAATAAAACTGAGTATGAACAGGAACCTTAGTAGCAATATTATTTTACTTTACCTCCTAGATCATTTCTAAGCAGTTTTCTATAATTCTGCTAGACAACCTTTTAAAAAAGTTAGTCATAACTTTTGTGGGTTTTCCTTGTACATTTATCTTTATATTGAGTAGGAATACAGAATCACTAATGGCTTTTTGTTTATTATATTCATCTGTATCTTTCAAGGTGTTGAAGTTCATAATAATTCTCAGCTCACTTAGTTTACATGGCAGTAACAAGAAATATTTCTTCAACAAGAGCCTAGTGAATTTTTTTTCTCTTCTTAAGACAATATGCCTAAGGCCACTTAAAATAAAATAAGTTAGTATCATCAGAGTCCTTTAAATAAGTCGATAATACCCTGCAAAAATGCTAATTTTGTATTCAATTTATTTGTGGAGCAAAACAGAATTTAATTAACTGGCAATTGTGTTAAGAGCTGAAACTAAAGCATGCCAAAGAAAGAAAGAAAAGAAAAAAGTGTACACAGACACTGAGCTAAGAAAAAAGTGTGGGTAGCTAAAAAAAAAAAAGTAAGAGAAAGCCCAGTGGATTATAGAGAGTGCAAGGAAGTGAAGTATGAATGAGAATAGAGGCAGGCAGCAACAGATCACAAAGGATGAGATATGGGAAGATGGTTATATTTCATTTTAACCATATTGGAACATCCATCAAAAAATTTAAGCAAGAATTACTATGCTATAATTCATGGTTTCTTATAAAATAAACCTATCAAATTAGTTACTGTATGCAAAATTAGTTTAAGGTAAGTGAAAATAGATATTAAAAATAGTTAAAAAGCTATCTGTGGTGGTGGATTAGGGAGACATGAGGTATAAATCTCTGCCAGCAATAATACAGAATACTGGACAAGGCAAGTTCAAGGGATGGTCCCAGAACACTGAACTACACATAAAGGAATACTTGGAAGGTTTGAAGGCTTTCAGCCAACAGAACTTGTAGTAGAAGCAAGAAAGATTGTTTTCTGATCTGCAGCAGTCATTCAGCTCCCAGAGGGGCCATCTTGGGCCTGAAGGAGCGGAAGAATGGTCAGAGAAGTGTTACAACTGCAAACATCTTATAATCTTCAGAAATAAAGGTGTGGACATTCTTCTTTTTTTTTTTTTTCCTTCCTTTCTTTGTTATCTGGTCTCTCACTGTCTTCTTTTTTTTTTTTTTTTTCTTTCTTTGTTATCTGGTCTCTCACTGTCTGCACACTGCCACCTGGTGACTAGATGGGGTTCCTGAGAGAGTGGACACCCGCCACCACTGAAGAGTTCTACTAAGGATGTGCATGGATATGCTTAGCAAAAATTTCTGGGCCCAGAATTACAGAAGTGCGAGGAGACACCAGGAACTGCTTACTGCTTAAAATGTTATAGTCTCCCAGAATCGCTTGAGCTGGCCCAGAAAGGGGCATTACTCATATTTTGATACAGATTTTTCTTTTATTTTTCCTTCTTTCTTTTATGTGAATATAGACTGTAGTACCAAATCTGTCTTTTTTTGTTTTTTGATTGGCTTTTTGGTCCCTCTTTTACCTTCAAGGGACTCTTTCTCTCCTTTCATTACTCAAGAAGAGACAGCAATTGTGTTCCTATAGCCAAGCTACAATCACACCCTGTAAAATCCCACCATCCAGGTAAGAGCCAATATCAGCTGCTATACACCAGATAGCCAATATTTGCTATAGTTACTCTGAGGTGAGTAATAAGAAAAGTGAAAAGGGAAACCCATCTCCTGATCACATCAACCTGAAGGCAGTCTAAAACATCAACATACATTCATTTAATTACTGAAAACCTAATTATTGAAGATGCTCAAGAAACAATTGACCATTTCAGCACATGTCCAGAAACAGGATGAAGTAACTGACACAAATGAGATAGATTTAGACATAGAATACCAACTGGAAGCAGGGCAGGTCTTGAAAATGCCTGAGAAGGGATGCAGGAGAATGATACTGAAGTACATCCCCATGTTCCACAGAGGGTTTGAGAAAAATAAGGTAGAATTCAAGAAAGTGCTACAGGTACAATCAAACAAGATAGATACAGCATCAGATACAATTCAAAACCTGCAAAAAGAGGTCCAAATGATTAATAACAAAATATCAGAAATGGGAACTACTCTGAAAGGACAAAGTAGAACTGATAAAATGGAAGCCAGAACCAGTCAGCTGGAAGACAAATCACTCAATACTGATAAGATAGAAGAGCAAGCATAAAAAAAAAGATTAAAAAAAAAAATCTGAGGAAAGTCTAAGATTCATGTTGGACAACATGAAGAGGAATAACA
>NW_006408734.1:3839106-3852411 GCF_000296735.1 Chrysochloris asiatica
TAAGAAAGGATAAACAAACTTTGGTATATACACACAATGGAATATTATGCCACCTTGAAGAATAACAAGGAAAATGCAAGCCACCACATATCATGGATGGACCTTGAGGACATTATGCTGAGTGAAATTAGTCACAAAAGGACAACTATTGCATAAGACCATTATTGTAAAAGCTTACAAAAATATACCCATACTAATAGGATAAAACAACATCTTTGTTGGTTGCAGTGGGGAGGGGGGTTGGGGAGAAGATGGGGCCAGTAGAGCACAGAGTAGGGGATAGACATATAATTGTTTGGGTGTTGGGGAGGGCAATGCACAAGAAGGGGATTGGGATGGCAAAACAAGTTTGATAGGGGCACACATATGCAGGTTTTCATGGGCTAAATGGAACAGAGGTAAATAGTGATATATGTTCAAACTTAGAACAACAGGGCTCTGTGATACAGAGATTGAGGCATAGACTAAATGGGTAAAAGGAGAAATAGTGTTAAAACATTTGACTGTCTTATTAATATTGGCTTTCTTTGACTACTACTGTAAAATAGACACTTGAGTGGGATAGAAAGGAATATTGGGAAACATAAATATAGAATTCTTGAAGCCCATCTTCAACCTATAACTGATTGTTGTTGTTGTTATGTGCTGTGGAGTTGGTTCTGACTTATGGCAAACCTGTATAGGGTCTTCAAGGAGCAGCTGGTGAGCTTGCACCATCAACCTTGCGGTTCAAACCGACCTTTCGGTTCAGCACATTAACCCACAGTAGCACACCAGGACTCAGGGTTTCTGAGGCTGTAAATCTTCACAGAAGCAGAAAGCCTCATCTTTCTCCTATGGAACAGCTGGTAGTTTCAAACTGCTGACTGTGAGATTAACAGCCCAATTGGTAACCACTACACTACCAGAATACCTAAAAGGATATCGAGAATTTGCCCAGTGGAGTAGGCTTCCTGTGACACATTGGTAATCTATAAGACCTTAGGTGGAATACTGAGCTCCATCCAAAAACTTTTGAAGTGAGACAATCCTACTTGAAAAGACAAGCAGACCAACCTGGAATAGCTAGAGGAACAGATGATACTTCTTGAAACACAGACCAGCAGGAAAAAAAAAAACAAAAAACAAAAAACAAAAAATATGATTGTCTGATTGGCTAATACAAGTACAAGCAAGTTGTTCACTGTGGAGCCATGATGACAAATCATCAAGTCCCTTCAGGACAAATGCCCCTCTAAGACTGAAACACAAAGGGAACATGTGAGCAGGCATGCAAGGTTGCTGGTGACCATGTCGGGCTGTTGGTGAGTGGAAGAGGGGGAAATGCAGCAATGAAGATATGGGCTGAATTTGATCACATTCCATAGACTCCTGATGTCCTGGAGTTGAGAAAGGGAAGAGGAAGGGCTGGTTGGTCAGAAGTGTAGTAAATTCTGAGGACTTTTGAGCCCATGGACAAGGGCATTGCCAGAAAGGGTTGGACCTAAGAGCAAAACACCCAGCTGATGTGAAGTGAGAGGAGACACGCAAGAATGCCTAAACTTGTAGGTAGTACCCATTTGACTTGCTTTGATGCCTTGATGATCAAAACTTGACTAGAGGAAGATAAAAAAGAAAAACACAAAAACAATTAATAAAAGAAACAAGTGTAAATTGCATTTGATGAACTTAACATACCCTTATGGATGTTGTTGTTGTTATTGTTGTTAAGTGTCGTCAACTTGGTTCCGACTCATGGCGACCCTGTATAGGGTTTTCAAGGAGCAGCTGGTGAGCTTGTACCACCAACCTTGTGGTTCAAACCGACCTTTAGGTCCAGCACATTAACCCACAGCAGCACACCAGGACTCCTATTTGTGGAAATAGTACCTCAAAATACCAACTGAGAAGGAAGGAGTCTTCATATCTAAGATCAATCCTATCCCCTCTGTATATAGGGTTGATAAGGAAGGGCAATTTAAACATTGGCTACCTAAAATAGGAGAGGCTATAAAGGCACAAAGTGACTGGCTTACAAGTTTTCAAGAGGGAGTTTAGCTTTAGAGTGTGTGGGATAAGGTAGAATCCACACTTAATAGTTTTCATCTTGACTAAACAGGTGGTGAAAGGTGATGGGGAAAGATTCTTATGATTCAATAGTGAGTAATTATTATCGTGACTGATTACAATTGTTGCAACTGTAAAGAAAGAGATTTTGTAGCAAAAAGGGGGGAATGGTTAATCTCACAGTCCAGAAACAGAGAACCTTAGGACCATCAAAGGAGACGAGCACAAGCAGAATGTGGGACCCTATCCAGATAATTAGCGACACCAGAGATGGAGACAGAGATGAAGGCATGGAGAGCAAAAGCAGCTGAGGAGTCTAGACTCATGGAAAGAAAAAAGGCTGCATGCTGGCCTCCAGGTGCTGGTGGCTGGCTTGTAAAATGTGTCATTTGGTTGTTTAAATTACTATATATCCCTGAGTGTTTTTGTGTACATCTACCTCCCCCCTAAAAAAAAAACACAAAACCACCACCACCAACAACAACAACAAAACACCCCAGAGGGAATAGAAGTAAATATTGTTGAATGAAGATGCACCGAGGAGATTGTAATTATTGCAATGGAATGATGAGTGTAAAGCTGATGCACCCCATGCAAACTGTCACTCAATTCACAATAAAAACTTTAAAAACAAGAAGCTATCTGAATAAGTGAGAAGTGATTATAATTTCTATAACCATAATGACAGTCAAGTTGAAAATAAGTGGCTTATTTGTGATGTATTTTGGGGTTATAATCAGCAGTATGGTATTAGACATATGGGAAGAGGAATAATAAAAATAATCAAGATGACTTCCAGGTTGCTGACTTTAGCAGACTGATTTATTGTAGTGTCTTTTGTTCATATGGTGAAGCCTCAGAAATGCAAACATTTTATTGAGAGTCTGAAAGAAAGGGTACTAATATTATGTCCAATGATAGCTGCATTCCCTTGGTTTACTTTTCTTTGGAATGGGGATAAATAGGGATCTCTTCCAATTAGTTGGTCCAGTAGCTATTGTCCAAATGTCTAGGCATACATGAGTGCCAACAGTGCTGCATCACTTTGCTGAAGGATTTCTATTTGCATTCCATCAGTTGCCAGAGCTTTTTCTTTGTCAATGCTATCAATGTGTCTTGGACTTCTTTCTTCAGTACCATTGGCTCTTGATTGTGTGCTACCTTTTTAAATTGTTGAACCTTGACCATTTATTTATTTATTTTTTTATTTTTTGGTGTAGTGACTTTGTGTATTCCTTCTATCTTCTTTTGACGATTTCTGCATCATTCAATATTTTGCCCTTATTGAACTTCAATATTGGCAGTCAAGGCTTGAATTTTTATAGAACATTTCCTTACCTTTTGGTTTTCTTATTCCAGTTTTTGCAAATTTCATTATAATGTTTGACTTTATCTTCTTAATGTGACCTTGGAAATTTTATGTTCAGCTTTTTTATCTCTTCATTTCTTCCTTTTTGCGTTGTTATCTCTATGCTGTAGAGCAAGTTTCAGAGTGTCTTCTAACATCCATTTTGGTCTTTTCTTCCTGTTTTTGTTGTCAAGTACCATCAAGTCAGTTCCAACTCATAGCAACCCTGTATAGGTTTTCCAAGGAGTGGCTGCTGAGCTTGAGCCACCGACCTTGCAGTTCAGCACATTAATCTGAAGTGCCACACCAGGGCATATTATATTTGTGATACATGAGTGACTTCAATGGGTTATGACAAGAATACATTTGAATACATGATTTACTTTTTGGAGAAGTCTAATTTAAAAATGTAAATTTGCCAAATGTTAGCATGTAGGTTTTATTTAATACCATTGGAATATATGAGAACATTTTTGGATTACAGAAGTTACAGGATAGAACTCAGAATCAAGCTGTAAGTAAATGCAGCATTTAGTGTTATGTGAATAAGAATTAGTAGTTAGTAAATGAGTGTGAGAAAGCAAACACAGAGGCAGAAGAAACCAAAATAAAAACATATGCAAAGAAGATGAACAAGGTAAGAACAGAATTGGTTCTTTGGATTTGGCAACTCTGACAATACTTGTTTTAATCAAGTAATGGGGACAGAACTAAATAAAAGATGACAAGATTGGAAGATAAAATTTTCATAGGTTTCACCCAATAATATTTGCTTATAGAGTTTAGTCTTAGAGTACCTTCATAAATGCATGAAACAAGTAACAAGTAATGAAAATGAAAAGTTGCTTAAATTTCTGCATGTGGGTAGTCCAAATTTTACTAATTTTCTTTATATGTTTGATGTGTTGCACAAGTTTTATTTTCATGACTGAATTACTGAATTTACAATTTGTGTAAGCCATGGTGGTTTAGCGGGTTATGCAATGGGGTACTAACCACGTGGTCCGCAGTTGGAGTCCATCAGCTGCTTCATACAAGAAAGAGGAGGCTTTTGGTTCCCTTAAAGATTCACAACTCAAAAACTTACATACAGTTGTAGGGTCTCTCTGAATGAGAATAGATTCAATGGTAGTGGGCTTAGGTTTTTGGATAACAACAGGTCAGGAATTCACATTGAATATTATGGAATATATTGCATTACAATCATTCATTACGAATGCCTTATGCATTCAGGGAAACTAGCACAGGAGCAGAGGTTCACATGTCGTGCCAAATGGAAAGCTAATTCAATATTCCCCTTTAAAAATCATTGTTTCAATGTTAAGTAGATGGATGCTTTAGGAGTAATGAGAAATGCCAACTTTTACCCCAAAGTCATCCATTGGTATGTGAAACCAATTAAGAATGATTGGAAATAAATACCATAAGACAATGGTATATACATTTAGATACTTTCTAAAGTGGAAATTATATTTAGGTTTTATGTTCATATCATTTATGGCACCAAAAGCAGGGTACTTATTAAACTGAATACTAAAATGAGTAACATTATATAATTTTCAATACGTACCAGCAAGTTTGGATATTTTCATATAACTACAGCTTCTATATCATTTTGTACTATATTGCAATTTGCTTAGATACAGTTAAACAGCATATGAAGCAGAAATTCACAACCAATTTCATGTGAATATCTGTGTCATATGCTTCTTTTTCTAGTAAGAACATTATGTTTTGACATTTTCATTATGTAAATGATTGCTGAAAAAAACAATTATCTTCCTATTCGATATTTTAAATTAATTTATAAGAGCCTTCATAGCAATGTCAGATGTTCACAAGTGTCTTAGGTTGGCTGCAAATCAACAATTAATAGTATTATCATAATGTTCTTCATGTGTCTTTTAGGCTGTCCATGGTCTATTTCCATAACAGCATTCCTGGATTTAAAATTAGTAAACTCAGAAATAAATGGAATATTTTAATGGTAAACTTTCCCTGTGTCAGGTATAATTGAAGTGACTGTACACATTTTGGAGTCCTGATGTAGGGCTGTAGGATTAGCACCGGACTGCTATCCACGAGGTTGGTGGGTCAAACCCCACTAGCCATTCCTTGAAAGCCCTACACAGGTTCGCTATGAGTCAGTAATTAGCAATAACAACATACACATTGTAGAATCTGGCAAAGTAGAAATTAAGTTATAGATACATTTATTTGGGATTCCTATGAATATATTTAACATTTTAATATATTATCTTTACAAAATTATATTGAAAGTTATTATTCAAGAAGGTGATCAAAATTTAGTTTTAGACCCCCAGTTTAGATTTTGATTGAGGACTGTATAATTATTGATCACCTTCTTATGTAACAACAAATTTCAATATCATTTTTTAAAGAGAATGCATTAGACTTAAATATATTCAAAGAAATCCAGAGTAAACATATCTATACTTATGCAGCCCCCACCCAATCTAAATTAGGAGCCCTGGTAGCGTAGTGGATTATGAGCTAGGTTGCTAACCATGAGGTCAGTAGTTCAAATCTACCAGTTGCTCCAGTGGAGAAAGTTGAGGTTTTCAGCTTCTGTAATGACTTACAACCTTAGAAACCTATACAGATTTGCTGTGAGTGGGTACTGACTCCAAGACACACAACCACCAACAACCACAAACTAAATTAATTATTAAATTATTGCAATAGATTCTGACATAGGAACGGCTCCAAGAATTTCCTATCACTGTAGGATAAACACTACACTGGTAATCACAAGGTTGTCATCTCATTCAAACCCACCAATCACTCTGTGAAAGAAAGATGGAGCTTTCTGCTCCCATGAAGGTTTACAGCATTGGAAACCCTATATAAGATTGCTGTGAGTTGGACTGATTTAATGGCAGTAAGATTAGATTTTTTTACCGAGTATAATAACATTAAAGTTAAAACCAGAGATCATATCACAAAATGAGTGTGTCTGATAGTATGAGGCATTGGAATTATCAAACTCTGAAGGAAATACTTATCTAAATACAAGACCCAGAAACTGATCTATGAAAATTTATTCTAATCACTGAATGTGTAAGTCAGTTGATAGTAGCTGACTCGTTAGCTGTAGCAAGCTCTGAATGACAGTTTTCTTAATCTCATTTGGATATTTATTTCCACAATTTATATGTGTCTCTTTCTTTAAGAGGCTCTCCTTGTTTCACTATTTAAAAAATACTTATTATTGTTGAAAACATACAAAACAAAGCACCTACCAAATACATAATTTCTACACGTTAAAATTCTGTGATAATGATTGCATTTCCCAAGGTCTGCAACAATAATTGCCATTATTTTCTGAATTACCCCTATACCTTGTAGCCAGTAGGATGTGGACTGTTGACAGCCACCCCTGGATGTCCCATATTAGCATAGCCTTGAGGGCATGCAACTTTGGCTTTCTTCCATATCAGATGAAACATCTAAGAGTGAGTCAAGTCCTGGGAAAGAAGTTGTCCAGAACACTTAGCTGGAAACATTGGGAAGTGATCTGCAAACTGTTGTTACCACTCTGTCAAGTAGATCCAGGTGCTGGCATTGACAGATGCAATTCTCCAGGACATGCCTGTGATGGAGGAGATGGGGAGTTTTCCACACACCCAACAATCTGACTGATTCCTCATGTCTGCAATCATTGCCCAACTGGCAAAAACATTACTGCATACATTAAGTGTGGAATAGCAGAAAGTTAAGAGGTACTAACAGAGGCAAGTTATGTCCACTGAGTAAAACACATGCTGTGGAAGGGGAAGCACTCAAGACAGCCCCTGGTTGGGGCCATTTACCTGGTTTTCAATACCAATTGGTTTGCCCCTGAGTGCTATCTTGGGACAGGAGGCTTATGTAGTCAAGTGCTCCTTAGACTTAAAACAGAAGTCCCCCATGTGATGGGGTCCCTCTTAGGATGGAAAAATTGTAGACTCTTAGGAGGTGCTGGATGAAACCAGAAAGATACTTGTAAAGCTAATTCTAGTCCTATTCTCTACAGGGCAAAAGCCAAACCATCAGGGATCTGTTTGCCATATTCAGGGAGTGAAAACAATGGCTTTTCCCAGGGCAAGTTCCTGAGGCAATTGCAAGAGAAGACTAGGAGAATATCTAGGCACTGACAAGGGGCAGTTGCTTAAGGTGGATATTTGGATTCTCATAGCCTTTTGAAGTTCATTTGGGAGCATCTGATAGGCACTGTGTCAAGTCTACCTTTGAAATTCATTGATTAATCTCATAATTTCTGGTACTCTTCTTGTCCATTGTTATCATAATAATTGTGTATCTTGGTGCAGGATTTGTTCAGGAACCCGTGCATTGGTCCCACTAGCCCAGTGGCAGTGGGATTATATGAGAGGAAACCTGGTATGGCACTGTGGGATAATGCTCTGAACTTAAAAGCTGGTTTGAACCACAAGGCCGGTGGTTCAAGCTCACTAGTCTCTCCTCAAAAACTCTATACAGGGTCCTTATGAATAGGAACCAGCTCAATAGCAGTTAACAACAACAACAACAATACCATACAATGCCCATATCATCTGCCCAATCCTAAACCTTGTGTATAGTGAAGTGGGTTCCCTGTTCACTACTGATGTCAATGGGTATGCCTTGATCATACAGAACTGGGAGAGACCTTGAATAGTGGAGTAGCCCATTTGGACAGGTATGCTTACAAGAGTCCAGTAATGATGTCTGCACATGTTTCAGTGAATCCATAGTTGTCAAACATAGGGCGGGGCTCTGTGTAATCTACTTACCAATGTTTGGCTGACATGTCGGCCCTGGGTGTCCCACTCGTCTGGTAGGGAATGGACTTACAGCTTTCTAATGAGCAGCTAAGAGACTGTTGGAAAGCCTGCACAATTTGCATCATAGAGAGGGGAAGGCCCATATCCTTGGCGATAGCCCATAGTATACATTGCCCTTTATATCCCACTTTTCTTTGTAGCCCCTCAGCCACTTGTTCTACCAGTGCTTGCTGTACAGCATGCAATCAGGCCAACTTTTTAGCTTGACTATTTCCCAATGGAGTAAGGGGGCTATGAGCCTCCATATGAAAAGCACCAGTGTCCACAGCATGTTTGCAATCCCAAATGTTCTACCATAGCTCCATTCTACAGAAGGGTCACTGGTTTACTAGCCACTCTTACTCTTTTCACTGTGTTAGCCATAATGTCAGTTCTTTATATACTGTCTAGCAGTCCATGCACAGAACTATGGGACTGGGCTGGCCCATTAGTATCATCCAAGCAGCCCTCAACTCAGCACACTGACTACTCTGCTCTGTGCCCTGGTTGATCCACATACCTTCCATGACTGGTTGTAAAGCCAATGTAGTTCATTGTTGGGGGTTATCTCAAGCTGAGCCATCCATGTACCAGACTGCCTCAAGAATTTGCTCAATGCCTGTTTGCATGTGACTTGCATGGAGGTGCTTTCATTGTTGGTGGCTGGTGTCTTCCATCAGTGACATAGGTAATTGATCCAAGAATCTGATATAACTCAGCACTCAAGGGGCTGGTCAACAGGACACTTTTCATCTGTAAATTTGCATGTCATTTGGCCAATATGCTGCATAGGGCCACTCCCAACTGGGACTTATCAAATTACTTTACCCAAACCTGCATAGGGCTGTTGTTGTTGTTATGTGCTGTAGAGTCGGTTCCAACTCATAGGCACCCTGTACAGGGTTTCCAAGGCTGTAAATCTTTACGGGAGCGGAAAACCTCATCTTTCTTATACCGGACAGCTGGTAGTTTTGAACTGCTGACCTTGAGGTTTTCAGCCCGACTCGTAACCACTACGCTACCAGAGCTCCTTTGTAGTGCATTCAAACTATTACAAAGGTTCCTTTTGTGATGACTTCTACAAACTCTAAACAGCTATATACTGCATACAGTTGCTTTCCTAAAGTGCTATATATGGTTTCTGCACCTTTCCATCATTAAGACCAAAATCCTAAAAGAATACAGTGACAATTTTGCTGTTGTCAAAGGCCCAGACATACCCTTCTGGGTAGCTGGCAACATCCAATTCACACTTTTGTCCTGCAGATATGGTCCAAAGACTCTGCATCTAATTTATTGCTACATTGGGCTCATTAAAGGAGCTATGCCTAAGGGGTCAAGTTCCAACTGCTTCTTTTTTTTTTTTTAACTAGGCAGTACAGTAGCGTAGTGGTTACGAATTGAGCTGCGAACCTTAAGGTCAGCGGTTCGAAACTACCAGCCGCTCCGCGGGAGAAAGATGAGGCTTTCTACTCCCGTAAGGATTTACACCCTCGGAAACCCTGTACAGGGTCTCTATGGGTCAGAACCGACTCGACGGCACTTAACAACAACAACAAAGGCAGTACAGGGGTGCAAAATCTATGCTAGATGGGGAATAAAAGGCCTCCAATGCTCCAACATTCCCAAGAATGATTGCAATTCCTTTAATTAGAGATGGGGAGTGCTTTAACTTTAAGCATTACAACCTCAGAAACCATCTTTGTCTGAACTAACCATGCAACATGCAAGAATTTGACAGGTGATCTGGGCCCTGCAGTTTACCATTGTTGATGGACCATCCTCTGGAACTTAGGTGTGAGACTAGCTGCAGACTTACTTGTTGAAACAAGGGCAAAGAATCACATGCTAATATGACATCATCAAAATAATAGAATAAATGAATGCCTGTAGGTTTATGCTACTTTTCTGCTCCTGAGCAACTAGCCCATGGCACACTGTGGGACTGTGGGTGAGAGTTGTCAATGATCAGTGTTCTCCATGCCATTCAAATGCAAACTATTCTTGGATGTCAGAGTCAATGGGCATACTAAAAAAAGCATTAGCTAGGTCATGCACAAAATGATAGTCACCCAAGCATTCCTCAGTATCATAGAGGAAGGAAGCAATGTTAGGTACGATTGCATGAAGAGGGTCATCACCTTATTAAGCATTCAGTAGTCTATGGTCCTACACCATAATCTGTCAGAATTCCACAGTGGCCATGCCAGGCTACTGAAGTGATTTGGCTACAGTGACTGTGATCTCCTCATGCCCCCCAGGTAGGTGGTATTGACTCATGTTAACTACCTAGTGAAGTGGGATTAAGTGGACTGGAGTCTACTTTGCCAATCCCAGAATTACAGATTTTACCACATGGACACTTAAACAAAACTTTTTTGTGGTGGTCATAAGTGCCATCCCTCCCAGTATGCCCATCCTTAGGACATAATCAGGGAGAGGATAAATGTATACTTTACATTCTTTGTGAGGTAAACAGCCAATATATAGGGTCAAAGCCACTTGGAACACTTTAACTATTTTGTCCCATATCCATCAATAGCACTCAGTGGCACCTGGAACCAGTGGATGTATCCATGAACTAGGGTGCACTCAGTCCTGGTGTCCACAAAGATTAAAACAGTTTGTTTATTTCTTGGAGACCAACGGATGATTAATTCCACATTGGTCTTCTGATTCCCCAATAGTCTCCATATACAAGGGCTGGGAGGGGGTCTTGGCCCCACCCTTCGTGAAGAGGAGTAGACATAATCCATGCTGGGGGCATGCTAGGAGCCGAAAGCCCCTGAGAGCCCTTTCTGCCTCATGAATTGCTATTCAAGGAAGAGTTTCTTCCACAGTTTCACCAGGGCTTTGTTAGGCTGTTTGTCAGTTTTGTCTCAGGGGGTGCCCCCAGAAGGCAATCAATCCACATTTGCTTTCTAGTAATTCAAACTGGACCTTTCTCATTGCCTGTTTTGTTTGTGCACTCGACTCTCCCCTGCATTACCACAGCCTGGTCATTACAGTAGCACACACCTTTTTGGTTTCACCCAGGTTGTCTACAGCCTGAGCAGCCTGAAACACTAGCTGTTCCACCAAACGGGTCGGTACAGAAACCAGGGTTCCTTACCCTTGGTTAGAAGCAGATTGTAAAATCTCATCCTTCATTCCACCTGTGGCCAGCTCATTATCTGGACCCCGATAATGTTCTGCATAAATTGCGTTCTTCATCCCAAATTCCCTAATCATTTCCTGCTGTTCCTCCATAGTTGTCCAGTGTATGGGGGAAGTCAAAATATCTCCTTCATTTGGCCAAGCTGCCCTTCAGGCTGCAATCACCCACACCAGAAGTGATACGACATGATTCTCATTGATTGCAGCATAGACATGTTGTCTCAATGCAGGATGGGTGGTAATATAAGCCCTTTTAGACATCTCAAGGTCAATGAGGACTATCCCATCTGCTCCTGTGTCCCATATGTGGAGGAACCAAGCAGCCACAGACTCTTTCTTTTTCTGCCTGTATCAAGTTGCGAGTTCTACTAACTGAGTAATGATGAATAATGAGTTGTAGGCAATCGTGTGCTGAGAAATTAGTAGTATCCATGCCGGCTTGGTGTAATCAAGTAATCAATTTAGTAATCAAAACCGGTCTGTCCTCAGAATAGGAGACCTCTATCTCTGCCCAGTTTTCTCCTTCTGACTCAGTTGAGGACTCTAACAGGTCCCAACCTTGGGGTTCCAATCCAACTTCATAATTACTTCTCACACACATGCCTCGGTACGCACCACCCTTTTACTTTAATCAAGCAGCAGGCTTGAGGCTCCATGGAGGAATTAGATGTTTGCAATGGACAGTGAGGACTTCAATGGTGCTATCCTGTGTTACCTGAGCCTCGGGTTCTAAAAGCAGATCACTCAACAGTCTCTGCACATCTGTCTGTGCAATAATCTCTGCTTCTGTAGCAGCATGGACATTGCATGTGAGGATACAGAGGCAACCAAAGCCCTAGTTTTTTTCTTAACTTTAAAGACCTCCAATGTCCTGTAGGAGTTCTATCAATCTTTGCAGCATTTTGGGGCATACTCACACTCCAGTTCCCAGTCTCTAGCAACTCTGCTCAGGACCAAAATAGAGGCCTATGGCCATCTTGAGATCACCTCAACAGAGACCTTTTCTTTTCTGGGGTCTGGGATTATTTCAGTCTCCTAGCTGACTCACCAGTTGTTGGGATTTAGATCCAGAAGAAAAAAACCGTCTGAATAAGTAGTTTCTAAGAGACCAAATAAACAACCAGGAATCCGTTCAAAATACATTAATTTATTACAGAGAAAATAAATAAATACATACATACATATATACATACATATACACATACATACATACATACATACAAGACTTAGTTTGCCAACAGGAAAACTTATTAATCAGGGTGTGACCTCCAGTAATGGCTGACTGGGCAGTGAAGTTTTTCTGCCCAAGATGTGTGGACTAGGGTTTGCTCATATTATGGGATATACAAGCTTCACATGCATCAGGGCAATTAAGGTTGGTATGTAGAACATGGAAAAGATAGGAAACTACATAGTGCAGTGCTGCCTGTCCCTTTCTAAATAACAAAGAGCTTCAGTTGGTATAGTGGGAAGAAAGAGCTGTTGACTCCTTCCTAGCGTATCTATAACTAAAGTATGAGAACAAGGAGTTTTCACATATGTATAGCACAAGGAGGGGCTGTCTTCTCCTTCTTAGTATATATATAACTAAAGCATGAGAGCAGAAGAATTGTTTCAGTTGACATTGTTGTTAGGTTCCATTGAGTCAGCACCAACTCATAGTGACCCATGCACAGCAGAACGAAACAACATCCCATCCTGAGCCAACCACACTACCGTTGACATCCTTGAGTCCATCAATGATGTCACCTGGCCAATCCATCTCATTGGGGGTCTTCCTCTTTTTCTCTGACCTGTCATCTTACTAAGTATGATATCCTTCTCTAGCAACTGTTCCTTCCTGACAACATGTCCAAAGTATGAGAGACCTAGTTTGGCCATCTTGGCCTCTAAGGAGCACGCTGGATGCACTTCTTCCAAAACAGATCTATT
>NW_006408734.1:3876109-3885137 GCF_000296735.1 Chrysochloris asiatica
TTTTACTTGAATATTATATCCATGGCATTATTCAATACTTTCCACATTCTTTTGGATCATCTCTCTTTGGAATGATCACAATTTTAGATCTCTTCCAATAGGTTGGCCAGAAAACTGTCTTCCAAATTTTTCTGCATAGATGTAAGTCTCCAGTGTTGCATAAGTTTTTTTGAAAGATTTCTCTTTGTGTCTAGTCAATTCCTGCTAGCCTTGCTTATTCCCAATTCCTTCAGTGTAGCTTGGACTTCTTCCTTCAGTACCACTGACTTTTGATCATTTGCTACCTCTTTTTGATTCAATGACTCTTTGTATTCCTTCCATCTTCTTTTGATGCTTCATGAATCATTCAATATTTTGCCCATTGTTGTTAAGTGCCTTTAGTCAGTTCTGACTCATAGCAACCCCTATAAGTATAGGGTTTTCAAGGAGCAGCTGGTGGGTTTGAACTCCCTACCTTGTAGTTAGCAGTCCCATGCTTATCTGATAGGGGCACACCGTGACTATAGAATCCCTCAATTTTCATGTTAAGGCTTGAATTTTTTCTTCAATTCTTTTAGCTTGAGATATGCTGAGCATATCCTCCCCATTTGGTTTTTCAACTCCAAATCCATGTACAATTCATTCTAATATTTGACTTTGTCTTCTCAAGCTGTCCTTTAAATTTTTCTGCCCGTCTCTTTTATCTCCTTATATCTTCCTTTTACTTTAGTTTATATACTTTCAAGAGTTAAGTTTCAATATCCTCTGACATCCATTTTGGTCATTTCTTTCCTTCCTTTTTTTTTTAATCACCCCTTTTTTTTTTTTCTTGGATAGTTTTCTAGATGTCATCCCACATTTTTTCTGATTTCAAGTCATTAATGTCTAATGAATCAAATATGTTTTTGAGATGGTCTCTAAAGTCAGATGGAATACCTTCAAGGTCATATTTTGGCTCTTGTGGGCTTGTTTAATTTTCTTCAGCTTCAGCCCAACTTGAATATGAACTATTGATGGTTTGTTCCACAGTCTGCTTCTGGCCTGGTTTTTGTTTATGACATTGAGCTCTTCCACTGTCTGTTAACACAGATGTAGTTAATCTGACTTCTGTGTATTACATCTAGTGGTTCCGCATGCATATTCAACATTTGTGTTGTTTAAAAAAAGTATTTGCAATGCATATGTCACTAGTCTTTCAAAATTCTACCATGCAGTCTCCAACATCATTTCTATCACCAAGCCTATATTTTCCAACCACTAATAGTTCCTTTTTGCTTCCAATCTTTGCATTCCAGTCACCAGTAAGTATAAACACACCACCATTGCATGTTTCATGAATTTCAGATTGAAAAAGTTGGTAGAAGTCTTCAAATTTATCACTACTGACTTTAGTGTATATTTGAATAATAGTTTATTATCTGGTCTTACTTGAAGGCATGTGGATATTTTCCTATCACAGACAGCAATATACTTCAAGGTATATCTTGAAGTGTTCTAATCTTGAATATGACTTACATAAATTTAGAGAAACATCTCAAGAACAGATTTCATTTATTAGACACAACGACTGAAGACCAGAATAGTTGTGAAATGACATCAAGGTTAACATCCATGAAGGAAGTAGAAGGCCACAAAATAGCAGGAAAGAAAAACAGACCAAAATGGATGTCAGAAGATAATCTGCAGAGAAGCTAAATCAAATGGAAGAAATGAGAAAATAAAGGGCTAGAAGAGAACATTTCAATGGGCAGTTCAAGAAGATAAAGTTGTGTTTTATAATGCAGTGTGGTAAGACTTGGAGGTAGAAAGCCAGAAGGGAAGATCATGCTCTGTATTTCTCAAGATGAAAGGATTGAAGAAAAAACTTCAAGCCTTTATTTGAAATACTGAAGGATTCTAAGGGCAAAATATTGAATGAAGCAGAAGACATAAGAAGATGAAGTAATATACAGAGCCTGTATATCCAAAAGAAATGGTTGATGCTCAACCATTTAAAGAGATGTCATACGATCAGGGACTAATGGTACAGAATGAAGAAGGCATTGGTGAAAAACAAGGTTCCAGGAATTGAAAGATTGCAAATAGAAATATTCCAGCAAACTGATGCAGCACTGGAGGCACTCACTCATCAATGACAAGGAGTTTGGAAGACAGTATCTGGCCAAATATGCAGTGCTTTGTTCTGTTGTGCATAGAGTCACTATGAATTGGAATTGATAGATGGCACCTAACAACAGTAATAAAAAAGTACACAAAGGAAATAAATACTTATGCATCCCCATCTCTTTCTTCTTTACCATAATTTCACAGTTCTTAGGATCAAACTTTAATTTTTCTATCATCTCTTTTTTTTTCCTAATTTTTGTAAAATTTTATTTCTTACATTTAATTGCCTAACACTGTTGGTTTGAAATACAGAGTTATAGTGTATGGAGTCATGATGTAGTGTTGTAGGATACGTACTGGACTTCTAACCACAAGGTTGGCAGTTCAAACCCTCTAGCTACTCTTTGTAAAGCCTATACAAGGTCACTAAGGGTCAGAATTGACTTGAAGGCACTTAACAATAACAACAATCAACACCGATAGAGGTTGTTGTTGTTACATGTCATCTAGTTAGTTCCAACTCATAGCAAGTCTGTATAGGGTTTCTGATGAGTTGTTGGATTTGAACCACTATCCACTATCCATAGAAGAGACATTAGATAATTTGGGGGGCAGTGGTTGTATGCTATCAAGTTGTCTCTGACTCATAGTGACCTGGTAAAGGGTTTCCAGATTCTTTAGGGGAACAGAAAGACTTGTCTTTCTGCCACTGAGCAGCTGGAAGATTCCAACTACTGACCTTGCAGTCAGAAGTCCAATACATAGTCTACTACACTACCAGGGCATGTTAGCCATAGACTGTGGTGGTGGTGGTGGTTTTGTGCTGTGGAGTCAGTTCCAACTCATAGTGACCCTGCATAGGGTTTACAAGACTGTATATCTTTGTGGTAGCAAAACCGTCATCTTTCTCTCATGGAACAGCTAGTAGTTTTGAACTGCTGAATTGAGATTAGCAGCTTAACTTGTTACCAGCACACTGCCAGAGCTTCTTAGCCATAGATTATAACTCCCACCAAACAATGTTTTTGCCTTGCTGGATCTGGGTAAGTGAAGGCGGAGGAAGATACTGATAAGATGACATGATTCCGCTGTGAGTGCTAACAAAGTTAATTATAAAACCTTGAAACCCTAGCATGGGCGTACAATGAACCCTCTCAGATGCAGGAGTGGGTGATATCATTGCCATTTTAAAAAAAAGTCAGAAATGAAACCTGTCTTTTAGACCCTGAAATCCCTGCACATTAACCTCTCTTTGGCTTAGGGACAGAAAGCTATAACTCTAAAGGAGCCATAGTGGAGCAACAGAACCAAGAACCAGAGAATGAGACTGAGTAGTGGGCTTCTCAGCCTGCAGAGTAAGTAAAGCTGGGTGACTATAGGCAGGATGTTTGCTTGCAGATTGGGGTGAGTCCAAGAAATTAACTGGGTGAGGTGACCCACTGACATAGATTTGAGTGCCTGCAGGCTGAGGCTTATTGTGGAGTGGTGAGTCCTGTGAACATTGTCAGCAGTTGTAGAAGAGCTTTGTAGCATTGCTCAGACTGAAAGAGGTCTGTCTTTGGGCACAGCAGAGGAGAGGCTTCCCTGACAGGAACACCTGTGTCCTGAGTAGTTCTGACCTTGAATTGTGTGTGGCACTGTGGGTTAATGAGCTGGACTGCAAAGTTTGTCTGGACCGCAGGGTTGGTGGTTCAACCTCAGTAGTCACTCATTGGAAACCCTATACAGGGTCACTATGGGTTGGAACTGACTTGACAGACTCAACAACAACAGAAACTTCCCTAATAAAACCCATAAGGGTGAGCATTGTCTCCAAGTTCTGTATGGTCATTGCAATGAATTATTGAACTCACATAAGAAGTAGAGAGTGCCTTGTAAGGGATGGTTGGTCCATATTGTTGTAGTATTTTATCAATGTTTTAAGAATATTTTCAATGAAAATTTGGAAGTATGCTTCAGGTACATTCAATATTTGGGAAATAGCTGGCAATTTCCAGCCCTTGTTCTTATATCAAGCAACAAAATGGAACTATTCACTCAGAAAAATGTATACCTTTATTTAAAAATTCAAGTGCACATGCTAATATGCATCATTGAGAAAACAATCTCTACTCTTACATGCTAATTCTAAGAGAACTTATGTATGCAAGAATGTTGTACATTTATGGCATGAATTAAATTGGTGCTTTCACTTTTCATTTATTAAGCTTGCTTTGCTCTCATAGAAGCCATCCTCATGGGCCATATATTCTTAAAGCACCTCTTTGTTCCACTGAGATGATTAGAAAGATCATTCTGCCTGCATAAAGAATAAAGTGAAGAAAAGATTGTTGATGACATTGTAGTTAAGTGACAACGATCTGGTTCTGAGTCACAGTAACACAGTATAGGGTTTCCAAGGAGTGGATGGTAGCTTTATACCACCAATCTTGTGGTTAGCAGTCCAGTGCTTATCCAATAGTGCCACAGTAGGACCCTGAATATAAGCTGTGCAATATCATAAAAAGCAATTGCTGCCACCCATATTCACCTGACTTGTGTTACCCTTGACTAGGGAGTAAAAGTGTTTTAATCACCAGTTCTAACAAGCTTGCTCATTATACAGACAATTGGGAGAAAGGTCATATTAGCAGAGTATCAGTAAATTCTTTCCAAGAATAAATAAATAACAACTTTCAAGCCTTTGAAGTATAGGTTTGACACCAATGATCTCTTCCTTCTACAGAAAATTTATTTTTCAGTAATGACTCCTCCCCCACCCATTTTTAGGCTATTACTATGACCAAGTTTTCCTATTTTGTAAAAAATTACCCATTGACATTAAGATCCCCCACTAGCTCCAGTCTATTACCCCCACCCTTCATGGCCAAGTACCTTGAAAGTATAGTTTACCACAATTGTTTCCAACTACTCTTCTAAAAGAATACCTTAAAATAAAAATAATACTTTTGTATTCCTGAGACTGTCCTCCGTAATATAAAATATATTAACTTATTTAATCCTCACACAAGAATATTATTATTGCAAAAACCATTTTTCAACAATATAAAAGGTAACTATAATGTGTACCTTGCCAGATGGAATACACAGGAACAGAATTCACTAAATCTGTGGTAAGAAATTATAGATAAGTTCAATATCATCAGACAAAACAAGGCCAGGGGAAAACTGTGCAATAGACTATCAATTTCTCATACGCAAGTTCAGGATGAAGCTGAATAAAATGAAAACAAGACCATGATAGCCAAAATATGACCTTAAACATATTCCACCTGAATGCAGAGATCAACTCAAGAACAGATTTGTGAGATGGTATCAAGAACATCATTCATGAAGAAAGCAAGTTTATGAAAAAGACAGGAGAGAAAGAAAAATCCCAAATGAATATGAGAATAGACTGAAACTTACTTTTGAGTGTAGAGAAACTAAAAGTAATGGAAGAAATAAGGAGGTAAAAGAGGTGAACAGAAAATTTCAAAGGGCAGCTTTAGAATAAAAAGTCAATTTTATAAGAAAATGTGAAAAGATCTGCAGAAAACCCAGAGGGAAGAACATGCTCACCATTTTTCAAGTTGAAAGAACAAATGAAAAAAGCTTCAAGACCTTCATTTGTTGATAGGGCACTACTCAAAATGAGGAGAAGCAGCTATAAACATTAATTAATAATCAGAACATGGAATGTACAAAATATGTTTTAAATAAAATGGTAGTTTACAAAAATGATATGGATTACGTAACCATCACTATTCATGGCTTTGGTGAGTTGAAATAAATGGATAATGGCCATTTTGAATCTCAAAATCACATGGTTTACTATGAAGGGAATAACAAACTAAAGAAGAAAGCCATCACATTCATCATCAAAAAGAACATTTCAAGATCTATCTGGAAGTACAATGGTGTCTGAGATAGGATATTATTCATATACCTATAAGGAAAACCAGTGAATACAACTATTATGCAAATCTGTGCATCAACCAAGAAAGTCAGTGATGATGAAATTAAAGAATTCAACCAAATTCTTCAATCTGCAATTGACCAAATATTCAATCAAAATGTATTAATAATTACTGCTGATTGGAACACACACATTTGAAACAAAAAAGAAGGATCAGTAATCGGAAAATGTAGCCTTGAGTATAGAAACAATGCTGGAGATTGCATGATATAATTTTGTAAGACCAATGACATCTTCCTTGTAAATGCCTCTTTCAAACAACATAAAAGATGACTATATACATGGATCTTACCAGGTGGATGAGTCCGAAATCAAATTGACTACATCTGTGAAAACTCACTATGGAAAAGCTCCAGCTCATCAGTCAAAGCAAGGTCAGGGACAGACTGTGGAACAGACTATCAATTCCTCATATATAAGTTCAGGCTGAAGCTGTTGGTTGTTGTAACTATTCCATGAGAGTCAAAATACGACCTTGAACATATCCCACCTGAATTTACAGACCATTTCAAGAACAGATTTGGTAAATTAGGCATTAATGATCATAGTTCAGAAGAGTGGAATGGCATCAAGAATGTTATCCAGGAAGAAAGCAACAGTTCATTAAGAAGACAAAAAATAAGGCAAAGGCCAAAATAGAGCTTTTGAAAATTGTTCTCCAGCATAGAATTGTTAAAGCAAATGGAAGAAATGAAGAAGTAAAAGATCTGAATAGAAAATTTTAAAGGGCAGCTAGAGAAGACAAAGTAAAATATTATAATAAAATGTGCAAAGACTTGGGGCTAATAAACAACAAGGGAAGAACTCAGTCAGTATTTCTCAAGCTGAGGGACTTGAAGAAAATAATTCAAGCTTTGACATGTAATACAGACGGATTCTTTGGATAAAATATTTTATGATGCAGGAAGCATGAAAAGAAAAGGGTAGGAATACACAGAGTTACTGTGTATATAAACTGTGTGAAAGTAAATGGTTGATATTCAACCATTTCAAGAGGTAGCATATGGTCAAGAGCCAATGATACTTAGGGAAGGAATCCAAGATGTACTGGTGGCAATGGCAAAGAACAAGGTTCCTGGAATTGATGGAATACAAATTGCAGTATTTCAACAACCTGATGCATCACAGGAAGTACTCACTCATTACTGCCAAGAAACTTGGAAGACAGTTACCTGGCTACCTGATTGGAGGAGATCCATATTTGTATTCAAGCCTAAGATAGATGACCAAACTGAATGCAAAAATAATTGGACAATGTCATTAATAATTGCATGGCAGTAAATTTTTGCTGAAGATCATTTAAAAATGTCTGCAGCAGAACATTGACAGTGAACTGCTAGAAGTCAAGTTGGATTCAGACAATGATGTGGAACAAGTAACATCATTGCTGACATAAGATGGAACTTGGTAGAAATCAGAACCAACCAGAAGGATGTTTACTGTGCTTCATTGACTACACAAAGTCTTTTGATTGTGAGGATCATGACAAGCTATGGACATCATTGCGGAGAATCAGTATTCCAAAACACTTAATTGTGCTCATGCGGAACCTGTACATAGACCAATAGACAGTTGTTTGAACAGAACCAGCAAACACTGAATGGTTGAAATTTAAGAAAGGTGTAGTAGGGTTGGTTGTATTCTTTCTCCATACTTATTCGATCTATATGCTGAGCAAATAATTCGAGAAATTGGATTATATGAAGAAGAATGTGGTATCAGGATTGGATTTATACTAATTGGCAAGCTTCAATATGCAGACGACGTAACGTGGCTTACTGAAAGTGAATAGGACTTAAAATAACTTACTGATGGAGAACAAAGATCACAGCCTTCACTATGAGTCAGAACTCAATGTAAGAAAAACACAAATCCTCAACACTGGACCAATAAACTATATCCATACCAATGGAGAAAAGATTGCATTTGTCAAGTACTTCATTTTGCTTGGGTCAACCATAAACACTCATGGAAGCAGCAATTAAGAAATCAAACAACCTATTGCATCAGGGAAATCTGCTTTATAAGATCTCTTTAAAGTGTTGAAGAGTGAAGATATCAGTTTGAGGACTAACATGCATCTGATCCAAGTCATGGAATTTTCAATAGCATCATATTCATAAAAAAGTTGGGCAATGAATAAAGAAGACCATGGAAGAATTGATACATTTGAGTTATGGTGTTGCAGAAGAAAATTCAAAGTACCATAGACTGCCAGAAGAACAAACAAATCTATGTGAATTACATCCAGATGTTCTTTAGAAGACAGGATGGCCAGATTTCATCTTTCATACATTGCACATGTTATTAGGAGGGACCTGGAGAAAGACATCATGGTTGGTAAAATGAAGGGTCAGCAAAAAAAGGAAGACACAAAATGACATGAATTGCCACAGTTGCAGCAGCAATGGGTTCATGTGTAGCAATGATTGTGAGGTTTGTGTAGGACTGGGCAGTGTTTTCTTCTGTTGTGTATCCTATATTTCAGATCCCCCCCCCCAAAAAAAAAAATATCCTATGAGGTTATCCAAAGAAATTCAAGAAAATAATAAATTGAAAATGTTGGTTGGATGAGTCTCTATTTTGTGGTTAATTATTATCAGCCAATATTTCATATTTCATCACAGAAAGAATGATTTGGGCATTTTCTGTTTATTAGAAAATTGCTGCTGCTGTTGTGTGCTGTCAAGTCAGTTCTGACTCACAATGACCTTGTACAGGGTTTCTGAGGAGTGACTGGTGAGTTTGAACCACTAACCTTGCAGTTGAAACTGACTTCAGGTTGAGTGCTTATCCTATGGCACCATTAGAAAAGTTGTTGTTGTTTTTGTTGTTAGGTGCCATCAAGTCGGAACCGACTCATAGCGACCCCATGCACAACAGAATGAAACAATGTCTGACCCTGGGCCAACCTCACTACCGCTGCCACACTTGACGCCATCAATGCTGCCACCTGGCCAATCCATCTCGTTGGGGGTCTTCCTC
>NW_006408734.1:3886755-3893727 GCF_000296735.1 Chrysochloris asiatica
TTCTTCCATTTGCTTTAGCATTTCTACTCTGGAGAGCAAGTTTCAAAGTCTCTTCTGACATCCATTTTGACCTTTTCCTTCTTTCTTGTCTTCTTGATGATTTTTTGCTCTCTTCACGTGTGATGTTCTTGATGTCATCCCACAACTCTTTTGGTCTTCAGTCTTTACTGTTTAATGTAACAAATTTGTTCTTCAGATGATCTCTAAATTCGGGTGGGATAAATTCAAGGTCATATTTTGGCTCTCGTGGACTTATTTTCATTTTCTTCAGTTTCAGTTTGAATTTGCATATGAGTAATTGATGGTCTGTTCCACAGTATGCCCTTGGCCTTGTTTTCACTGATGATATGGAGCTTTTCCATCTTCTCTTTCTACATATGTAGTCAATTTAATTTCCATGTGTTCCGTCTAGCAAGGTCCATGTGTACAGTCATCTGTTATGCTGTCTGAAGAAGGTATTTGAGATAAACAAATCATTGGTTTTGCAGAAATCTATCATGCATTCTCCAGCATCATATCTATCACCAAGGCCATATTTTCCAACTACTGGTCCTTCCTCTTTTCTCCCAAACTTTGCATTTCAATCACCAGTAATGAGCAATACATCTTGATTGCATGTTTGATCGATTTCAGATGGAAGAAATTGGTAAAATTCTTCTATTTCATCCTCACCAGCTTTAGTGGTTGGTGCATTAGAAAAGTAGCTACTTGGATTTGACTTACAGTATATCCATTTTAAGGTGTGATATTTATCATTTGTAATAAAAATAAAAAGTTTCCCATTCCTTGGAAACTCTATACATGGTCACTATGGGTTGTAATCGACACTTGACGGCACGTAACCACAGCAACAATATATGGATAGAAGCAAGTATTTCAGATTCTTAGTATGATTTAGAAATACCATGAGATTTTGGAATCCTCTCTACAAGATATTGAACCCAAGGTTGTTGTTAAGTACCTTGGAGTCAGTTCCGACTCATAGTGACCCTGAACAGGGTTTCCTAGACTACAAATCTTTACAGGAGGAGAGCACCTTATCTTTCTACTTTGGAACTGCTGGTAGTTTCGAACTGCCAACCTTGAGGTTAGCAGCCCGATTCGTAACCACTACACTACCAAAGCTCCTTAGAACCCAAGGTATCCCTGTGTGAATCATCTGAGAAAGTAGAAAGTACTCCAGAAAGATAACTCACTGATTTTTTTTTTTTGAAGAATACGAAGTAAAGCAAAGTTGTGCATGTGCAACTAACCTGGAAAAAGAAGTTGAGATGCTAAGTTAATTTTCATTGCCCTTTTAATCTTGGTAGTGGTAGTTATGTCCTGTCAGTTCTGAATCACAGCAACCCTTGGTAGGGTTTTCTGAGACTTTATAGGAGCAGAAAGCCTCATTTTCCCCCCCAGTAAATTCAAACTTCTGACCTTGCGGCAAACTGCCCAACTTGTAAACCCCAATGCACCCAATGACCAAGTAGCTAATTCAAGTCACTTGATTTCACTCTAATTGATTTTGGGAAAGGAGAAGGGTAAAGAGGTTCTCAAAGAGGAAGAAAGAGGATATGAGTTCCAAAGGAGAAGTCTACAGCGAGCTGAGTTGTATCTTTATAAAAGAAAATAAAAGCAATAAAAAAGAAGATATATATTTGTTAAAGCTTTGTAATACCTTAAGGTATTTTTAGGTTTCCTATTTGTGTGTGTGTATGTTTTAAACTCCTAGTTGCTTGTATTATGGTAGGTAAAGTTTTCTAATAAATCTGAATTTTTTAGTGAAAAATTTAGTAAATATTTACTGTAATGTAATCACTAAAGTAAGAGTAGGCTATCTAAATATAAATATATATTTTCCTTCATTAATTCACTCAACAAACATGTAATTGTGCATATACTACTTGCCAAAGTTTGGTAATATAGACAAAAAAAAAAAAAAGATAATGTACTTGATCTCAAAAGACTGCTAAAAACAAACAACTAAATGCATTAAAAACAAAACAACACCAACAAAAAAACATATACTTAAAAACGGTGGTAAGTTCTGTAGAGAAAGAAAGATACATAACAGAATTTGTGTGCTTGTTTTCAGGACCAACAAGGATGGGGTAAGGAGGTCTGGTCTGGGAGAATGCATTCCATTTCACAGTCCAACATGGGAAAGTCAGAAGTAGCAGCTACTGAAAAGGAAGGAAAGTGAGCAAACCCCCCTAAGATTTCCTAACAATGGAGAATCTCAAACTATAAGTGACTTGAATTAGCTACTTGGTCAATGTTAGAAAGCTTTAGTGGTTTAACACTTCAGGAATGTGCAGGCTGATAGTGATAACCAGAATAGATATGCCTGGGGTATTCAATAAGAAGCCCCAGTGGCACTGTAGGATAGCCACTGAATCACTAACCACAACCTACTTGCTGCTCTAAGGGAGAAAAACAAGGTTTTCTGCTTCTGTAAAGATGTATAGATTTGGAAATTCTATACAGAAAGAGTAGGGAATGTCTAGCCCCCCAAATCATTTGGGTCTTTCCCTGCCAAAGCAACTGCATGTAGGTCTCAAGATTCAATTACTTAGGAGCTTTTTTCATAGGAACATAGATTTATGTTAAGTGATGTTATAAATACCCAGATGACCCTTGGTAGAAAAAAAGATTCCCCAGCCATTCTATCCGGCATCACTATGAGTCTGAACCAACTTGATGACAGTAAAATTTGAAGCAGGTCACATTCAGGATACCTAGCACTGACAGAGAACATTGACAGATAACTTCCAGAGGTTTAAGCTGGATTCAGAAGATGTAGAACAAGGGATATCATTGCTAACTTAAGATGGACCTTGCATGAAAGCAGAGAATAGTAGAAAGAAGTTTACTTGTGCTTTATTGACTAAGCAAAGCCTTTGGATTGTGTGGATCATGACAAACTCTGGACAACCTTGCAGAGAATAAATATTCCAAAATTCTTAATTGTGCTCATAAGGAATTTGTGCATACACCAAGAGGAAGTTTTTCAAACAGAGCAAGGGAACATTTATTGTTTTAAAATTAAGAAAGGTGTAAACCAGGGTTGTATTGTTTCACTGTACTTATTTAATCTTTATGCTAAGCAAATAATTACAGAAACTGGATTATATGAAAAAAAAATTAAAGTGGCATCAAGATTGAAGGAAGAATGATTAACAGCCTTTAATATGCAGATGATATAACCTTCAGTATGAGTTGCATCGCAATGTTAAGAAAACAAAAATCCTCACCACTGGATCAATAAACAACATCGATATAAATGGAAAAAAAGATTGAAGTTGTCAAAGATTTCATTTTGCTCAGATCAACCATCAACTCTCATGGAAGCAGTAGTCAAGAAATCAAAAGTCAAATTGCATTAAGCTAATTCACTGCACAAGACCTCTAACAGTAATCTCACATGCCTGTGAAAGTTGGACAGTGAATAAGAAAGACCACGGAACAATTGATGTATTTGAATTATGGGTTTGGAGGAGAATATTGAAAACACCATGAACTGCCAAAAGAATAAACCAATCTATGATGGAAGAAGTACAGCCAGAATGTTCCCTGGAAACCAGGATAGCTAGATTTTGTCTTTCTTACTTTGGACATAATATCAGAAGGGACCAGTTCCTGGAGAAGGATATCATGTTTGGTAAGGTGGAGGGTCAGAGAAAAAGAGGAAGACCCCCAACGAGATGGTTTAGTACAGTGGTGGCAGCAATAGGCTCAGGCTTAGCAACGATAGTGAAGTTGGCACAGGACCAGGCAGTGGTTTATTCTGTTGTACATAGGGTCACTATGATTAGGTGCCTTCTTCTAACAACAACAAACACTCGGGAAGGTGGTGGAGGGACACGGAGTTACCAAAGTGATGCCTATCAACCTGCACTACCAATTAAATCCTTTTATAGGATTGAGATTACAGAAATCTGCTGTTTGTTTTATTCACATATCACCTCAAATAGCATAATATACTTAAATGCCATTTGTGAGTCTAGAATTTGGGTGAGAGAAGTGATAAAATGTTGTTGATATTGTTAAGTGCCATTGAGTCAGTTCTGACACATAGCAACCCTGTATAGGGTTTCAGTGTAGCAGCTAATGGGTTTGAATCTCTGACATTGCACTTAGCAGTCCAGTGCTTTTCCTACAGCACCACACCAGCACCGTGATAAGTAGTTGATCAATGACAAATATGTAATTTTTATTTTTAAAAACTATCTTCTTTTAATTTTAATTTATGCTTCACATTTTAGTTAAAATTGGGGAAAAAATGAAAACCTTCTGATTAAAGATGAAAAGTGGGTGGGTGAAGTTTTATCAAGCAAGAAGAAAAGCACAAAATGTATAAGGCTAATAGCTGTCACATTTATATAAAAGTTTTCTAAATAATTTGAGTAGGAATAAGAATCAGTGTGTAATGTATATTTTATGTCATGCATGCAAGGTTCTGCTAAGGTTTAGGCTTCTCCTCTTCATTATTCTGGAAAGTTATACCTGCCCTTGGTTTCTCTTCTTTCTTGCCAAGTCTCAGGTTAATAGCTTCTCTTAAACTGAGTTTAGACTCTTTTTTTTTTTTTTTTTCACACCACTTTAAAATAATTTAATCTAGAATCAATTAGTTTATGTTTTATGTCTGTTCCAAATCATGCTGTGAAATGCATGAAGGCAGGGCCCATGTATTTCTGAGCAACACTGTCTCTCATCCAGGACCTTTACAGTCAATAAATAGTCATTAAATATCTGACCAAAAGGTGATTGTTGTTCTTGTTAAAGTACAGTCCAGTCAGCTCTGACTCACAGCAACCATGTATAGGGTTTCTGAGGAGCTACTGGTGGATATGAATAACCAACTCTGTGGTTAAAACTGACCTCATGGTCCAGTGCTTATGCTACAGTACCACGCCAGGACTCAAAAAAGTGATTAGGCACAAGATTTTTTCTTTCTTGTTCTCTTTTGGTCTCCTGCTGAGGTAAAGTTTACCAGCTGACCTAAGTCAAACTACGAACAATTTCATGCAGTTCTTTCATAATTTAAAGCAAAATTGCCATTAAAAATTACACATTTGAACTCAGTTTGCAAACCACATGAGAAGGGCATTTACACAAAGAATTATTCAACATATAACATATAGATCAATTCATCTTAATTCATAGAATTCACAAATGACTTCTTTTTGTTTTGCAGTAACAAATTTCTTCTGTGTTCTTGGTTTTCAGTTTTATTTTCTCTGGAGTATAGGAAAAAAGAAGTGCTTTTATTTTTGTTTTGTTTAGTTCTCGATACATCCAGTGATTTAGAAGAAGGAACTTTGCCTGCAATCCATTTTATCATCCCATAGATAAAGCGCATTTCCCCTCACTGGCTGTTTGTTCATCCTAAAACACATGATCCTTTTCTGTAAAAGCAGAGTTTAGGGTAAAATACATTATTGATTATCTCTGAAGGAACTTCAAAAAAGAGCACATATTAGCATTCCTTATAAATTTTTCATTTCCTTTTTAAACTATAAAGAAACATAAAAATAAAAAGTTAGGTAATTATAAATAAAATCACATAAAAAGCTATCCTCTGTTATACTCTCTGGAAGATGACACAGGTGAGAAAACTGTGAAGATTAGGAAATCGAAATGTCAAGAACTTTAGACATCTCTGGCAAGCACCTGAGATGCTTTTGAATTTAGCAAGAACCACAAAAAATTTAACAAGAAATAGAATACATTTTGTAGTTATTGTTTGGTTGTGTTTTTTAAGATTGTTTTGTTGTTTGTTTAATAGCAACGATTTCTTGAGTGATATTCTTCTAGGAATAAAATAAAGTTTTCATGGACAAAGTTATTTGGGAAGCACTATCAAATACATCCCCTATTTAGATCAGTGATAAATGGTGTAGTTTAAAGTCTCAGAAGTCATACAGGAAATAGGTGATTTTAGTTGTAGTGACAGCAATTTAAAATATTCTGCAATGTTCTCTTTTTCTGATTCAGGCAAGTAGCCAGAGACTTTTTTTAAATTTCTTATTTCTTGGACCAAAGTAGAAGATCCTTTATAATAATCAATGTATCTTCTCTTTCTCTGTTTAAAAATAGCTTATTTAGATAGTACAGTACAGTGTCCTAGAGGGGAAAAAGATGGAAACACATATAAGTGTGAATTTTTCTCATACTGAAAACACCTTCTGAAATCAACAGTTTCTAGGAATAACAACAAAGATGCATATCTCACTCCTTGATTATCACTCTTGAGAATGTTAAAATCCAGAGGATAATTACGTTTATGGTACACATAATGATGTGATATGCATAGCCCCAGATCTTTCATGGCCCCAGATTTAGAAAAAAATTATAAAATATATGGCCCAACCTTGACATAAGAGCTATTGAGCAGTCTGTCATCAGTGGGTCATGTGATCTTGGAATGTCAGTTGTCATGAAAGGCTGAACATAAGCAACACTCCCCATACCACTTCCTGGAGCCATCTAAGCCTAGTATTCTTGTACAATTTTGGATCAGGGACAAATAATATTTGCAAAGGAGTCCTAGTATGGTACAGTAGGATAATCATTTGACCTCAAGGTAGGTTTGAACTACAAAGTCGGTATTTCAAACTCACCAGCTACTCCTTAGAAACCCTCTACAGAGTCACTATGTATCGGAACGGACTTGAATGCACTTAACAACAAAAACAACCATTTAAAAGGAGTCCTAGTGTGGTGCTGTGGTAGTTTAGTGGTTACGAATTGGGCTGCTAACATCAAGATCAGCAGTTTGAAACTACCATAGGTTCTTCTGGAGAAAAAGGAGGCTTTCTCCTCCAGTAAAAATTTACAGCCTCAGAAACCCTGTACAAGGTGGCTATGAGTCGGTACTGACTCAACAGCACTTAACAACAACAACAAAGTGTGGTGCTGTAGGATAAGCACTGAACTGGTAACCACAAGGTCTGTGGTTTGAGCCAGGTGCTTCTTGGTAACCTT
>NW_006408734.1:3893902-3899105 GCF_000296735.1 Chrysochloris asiatica
AGAATAGAACAGAACTGCTCCATAGGGTTTCCAAGACTATAAAAGCAGACTATCTCATCTTTCTCCCAGAGATCTGCTGGTGGACTCAAACTGCTGATCTTTCAATCAGCAGTCCAAGGTTTAATCCATTGTGCCACCATGATTCCTTCATTCATTGTACACTTATGTGTATGTAATTAGATCCACACAGAGTGTATTTATTTTCTACAAGAATCCTCTTCTCAGGCAGTCACTATTAACATAGTAACTGACACAACAATTTAACAATAAGTCATATATGTATTAAATGACTTCTAAAAACCATATGGAAGCATTGTTCTATGAAATATATTTTGGTATTTCTGCTCTGTAACATCCTGTTGAATGGATTTGTGTGTGTGTGTGTGTGTGTGTGTGTGTGTTAGAAATGTATAATACCACAGTATTATCTTTAGTATTAGTACTGGAAAGCAGATACTCATATTCAAATTTTACAGCAAAGAACCAGACCCAGTGACACATTGCTCTGACATCATTTACCTTTCAAATATTCTAGTGTTTGGGAACATTGCCCCTTTGATGCCAGTTTGTCTGTGTGTCTCCTTGTGGACCCATTAAAGAAGTCCCTTAGCTTTGATGTGTCCTTAATGGGAAACATTTTAGTAAATTAATACTAGGTTTATTATAAGGATTAAGTAGGCGATTTGAAGTGCTTAGAAAAATATGCATTGAATACTTTGAAGCTTTGTTGGTGCCATAGTAGAATTCTGGTCTTCATGTAGATTTGCACTTGATTCCTGAGCAATGTATCTCATGTTTAGTTACTACTTGTCGATCAATGATTGATTACATGTTGTCATGATGCTTAATAGGTGTCAGTGGAACTTTGAGATGAAGGCAGATGAGGAAAAAAGACAACTAACAATAAAAAAAAGGGTGCATTTTAGCTACTAAGTGCTTTTAATGAGTATATACAAATAAGTTACATTTCAGTCTATTATGTGGATCTATTTTTGATTCAGACTACTTAAGGGTAAAAATGGAAATGCCCAAATATTTCTTCTATCAAAATTTGTAAATCAAATTTAGATCTAAATGTGTTTTTAGAATCAATAGAAGCAATGTTCTAGACAAAATAAGAAACCAGAAGAAACATTCATTTATGAACTTAGATATTTAATGTTATTATAGAATAATAGTTGAAACTAAATCAGTTGGTATCAAAACTGAGTCTTGAAAGCTTTTGAAATACAGTGCAATACTCCATCAATAGAAAATCACATTCTACATAAGTGACAGATTCTGAAATCTATTTAACACTTTACAATGTTATTGCAGTGCATCACCACAAAGATATTTGGTCAGGTGTTGTAGTAATTGTGATACATGGGGAAAGTTCACAATTCACTGACAGTCAAATGTGAAATTCGGTATGTGAGGTGATTTAAAACTACTATACTATGCAGTTAAAGAATGAATGTTAGTGTTTGAACTTGCATTAGTAGCCTACAGTCTGCATTTTGAGTACTTTTTGCAGCTTCCTGAAATTTCCTTTGAAACAGACGTTTAAAAAAGCAAAGTTTTATTATGTCAGATCCAAGATAGTTGCTATGACACAACCAATGAAAGAAAATCAAAGTATGAAAATAGAACTTTAGTATTTTGAAGACAGATGATTATTCCAAAACTTTAATGTTAAATAAAAAAATAGTTAATTTATGATTTATAAATATCTCAAATTAATGAAAACCTATCATTGCTTTCAGTAAGAGTTTTTTTATCAACCAAGCCCTTTGAGACATGAAAAAAATGAAGTAAATGGAAATATTACATTGAATAAATTTTACTCTCTAAATTTTCATTTCTCATTAAGAAGAGATAATGGTGTAAAATAGTATCCTAGACATTTTAGAAAAGATCTACAAAGCAGAAAATGGATTTTTTCCTTAAGTATCAAAACATTTGTGATCTAATCTTATAAAATGTATGTTTATAAACCAATTCTATATTTTTGAATCCATAGACAAAAATAACAGCAAAATATAAATAAAGTCTTAAAAGTTATTGAAGGTATTTTGTAATCTTACTTACAGGAATTGAAAGAAGAAACAGTATATTTATATTATCGGAATATGTTATCTTTTTTTCTGATTATCCTATATTTTCTGATTATGTTTTGTTCAGAGTCCTGGTGTGGCACTGTGGGATAATGCTCTGGACCATATCATATGGTCATTTGAACCATAAGGTTGATGGTTCAAACTCACCAGTTGCTCCATAGAAACCCTACAGTGTCGATATCTCAACAGCACTTAACAACAACAAATGTTTCTGTTAAGTTTTGTGAAAATACTATACCCAAGAACCAATTTCTGTTGCTTCTTAATATATTTTGCTGTGTATTTACCGACAAATGATTGCTGTTGTTGCAGTGTGCCCTTAAGTCAGTTGTGACTCATAGAAAACCTATATAGGTTTTTCATAATGACACTGGTGGATTTGAACTGATGTTTGGTAAGGTTAGGTGTCCAGTATTTGTAGTGTATAACAAGCTGCAACAAAAATTATTCACTAAAAAATGAATAATAATAATAGTGACTATAGAATTATGAAAATTACCTTTTGTTGCAACTCAGTGTTCAGTAGTACTTAAAGAAAAACATAAAATGGAGCATATATGTGATCTCTTGAAATACAGATAATCCACATTCTTATTTTCTTAGTGTTTCTTTTTTTAACTTTTATGATTTTCTTTGTTATTATATTTTATTTATGTCTTTATTTGTATCTTATTTGTGACTTTTAGACTACTTTTTCATGACATTCAATTTAATTTAGCAAGAGGCAGTATTCTTACTTGTTAAGAAAGTAAACTCTGAAATCAGACTAGCTAATGTGGAGTTGTAATGATATTTACTTTGTAACTGGAAACTTACCTTCTCTGTTACTCATTTTTTCTATATTAAAAAAAGAAGTGTTTCCAATTCCTAGCATTATTATAGGGAAAAATGGCACAATGTTTAATATGTTGTTGTTGTCTGGTGCCATCGAGTCAGAACCGACTCACAGTGACCCCATGCACAGCATAACAAAACAATGTCTGATCCTGGGCCATCCTCACTACTGCTGCCACACTTGAGTCCATCAATGATGCCACCTGGCTGATCCATCTCATTGGAGGTCTTCCCCTTTTACTCTAACCCTCCACCTTACCAAGCATGACACCCTTCTCCAGCGACTGTTCCCTCCTGACAATATGTCCAAAGTATGAGAGACGAAGTTTAGCCATCTTGGCCTGCAAGCAGCACTCTGGCTGCACTTCTTCCAAAACAGATCTGTTGGTTCTTTTGGCAGTCCATGGCACTTTCAGTATTCTCCTCCAACACCACAACTCAAAGGCATCAATTCTTCTACAATCTTCCTTATTCACTGTCCAGCTTTCACATCCATATGAGGCTATTGAAAATATCATGGCTTGGGTCAGGCACACCTTAGTCCTCAAGCTGACATCTCTGCTCTTCAATACTTTAAAAAGTTCCTGTGCAGCAGATTTGCCCAATGCAATACGCGTCTGATCTCTTGACTGCTGCTTCCATGGGTGTTGATAGTTGATCCAAGAAGAATGAAGTCCTTGACAACCTCAATCTTTTCTCCATTGATAAGAATGTTGTTTATTGGTCCAGTGGTGAGAATTTTTGTTTTCTTGACATTGAGATGCGATCCATACAGAAGGCTGTGCTCTTTGATCTTCATAAGTAAATGTTTCAAGTCCTCTTCGCTTTTCAGTTTAATATATCAGTGACTAATTCAAATGCTAACTGTTCAAACCTATACAGACATTGAGTGACAGACAGATCTGGCAGTTTACTCCTGTAAAGATTATAGCCTAGATCAAAGCCTATAAGATATTTCTCCTCTACCACATGGAGTTAATAGCGGTCAAAATTCATCCAAAGCTAACTAAAAACAGCATGAGTAAAATATTGAGAAGTGTTTCTAGCATAGAATAGTATTATCCCAATGCTAGATAGTATTAACCAGTACTCCCCTGTCATTTTGTCATACTGTGGTGGCTTGCATATTATTGTGATGCTGTAGGTTATGCCACCAGTATTCTAAAAACAAGCAAAGTCAGTATTGGTGAATAGTTTTCATCAGCGTTTCCAGACTAAGATGGACTAGGAAAGAGAAACAGGCCACTTCTGAGGGGTTGTTGTTGGTGTTAAGTGCCCTAGAGTTGGTACTAATTCATAGTGAGCTTATGCACAATAGACTGAAACACGTTCCAGTCCTGTGCCAACCTCGCAATCATTGCTACATTTAAGCCCATTGATGCTGCTGCTGTGTCAGTCCATCTTGTTTGGAAGATCCTCTTTTGTACTCACCCTCAACTATTCCAAGCATAACATCCTTCTGCAAGGACTGGTCCTTCGTGATAATATGCCCATGGTAAGAGAGATAAAATCTTGCTATCCTGGCTTCTACGGGACATTCTGAGTATATCTAACACAGAAAACCTTATAAACAGTAGTGGAACATTGGCAGACATAGTGTCAGAAGATAAACATCTAAGCTTGGAAAGTACTCACAATATAACTGGGGAAGAGTAACAACCTCAAATTAGAGCTGACCTTAATTAAGTTAAAGGAGAAAAGCGTCTGCAGCCTGCATTTCCTGGTAGGACACAGCTCAAAATGAGAAGAAACAGCTGCAAACATCCATTAATATTCAGAGCATGCAATATGAGTTTAGCAGAAATGGATGTTGTCAAAAATGAAATGAAATGCATAAAGATCAATATGTTGTACATTAGTATTACTTTAAATCAGAAAATCATAGAGTTTATGATAAGAGAATGACAAATTGAAGAGGAAATGCATTGCATTCGTTATAAAATAATATAATTATAAAAAATATCAAAATGTATTGTCTGTGATAGGATAATATCCATACAAATATAAGGAATACCATTTATTGTCACTGTTATTCAAATTTATGCATCAACTACTAAAGCCAGTCATGATGAAACTGAAGAACTCTCTGATTGGAAGATATCTGTATTTGTGCCCATTCCAAAGAGAGGTGACCCAATGGAGTGTGGAAATCATCAGACAATATCTTCATATCCAATGCTAAGAAAGTTTTAATAAAGGTAATACAGAAACGACTCCACACATACATTGACAGAAAAATTCCAGAGGTTCAAGTTGGATTCAGAAGAGGC
>NW_006408734.1:3907919-3912274 GCF_000296735.1 Chrysochloris asiatica
ACTACCTCTTAGTCTATGTATAGTTCCTCATGAGCACAAGTAAGTGTTCCAGAATAGTAATTTTCCTGAATGTTGTCTATAGTTTGTCATTCCCCACACAGTCAAAAGCCTTTACATAGTCAAAAGCACAGGTAAAAATCAGAGAATACCAGAAAGATTTTTACCTGTGCTTTTGACTATTTGACATTAGCAGTGATATCATTCATTCCCTGTCCTTATCTGAATCTGATTAGAATTTCTGGCAGTTCCCTGTCAATGTAATATTGCAGGTGTTTTTTCTAATTATTTTGATGTGATATTAATGCCATTGTCCAATGATTTCTGCATTTCACTGGGTCACCTCTATTTGGAATGGGCGCAAATAATGATCTGTTTTAATCAGTTGGCCAAGTAGCTGTCTTTCAAATTTCCAGGCATAGTTAAGTGAATGATTTTAGTGCTGCCACAGTTTGTTGAAAGATTTCAGTATGTATTCCATCAATTCCAACTCCCAGTGACTTCAGTGTAAATAAGAGTTCTTCCTCAGTACCATTGGCTCTTGATCGTATGGTATATCTTGAAATGGTTGAACATTAGCCATTTCCTTTTGGTACAGTGACTCTGTGTATTCTTTCCATTTTCTTTTACACTTTCTGCATCATTTAATATTTTGCCTATAGAATCCTTCAGTATTATGAGTCAAGGCCTGATTTTTTTTTTTTCTCATTTCTTTCAATTGTATAAATGCTGAGCATGCTTTTCTCTTTTGGTTTTCTAACTCCAGATCTTTGCACATTTCATTAAAATATTTGACTTTGTCTTCTCGAGATACCCTTTGAAATTTTCTATTCAGCTCTTTACCACCTCATTTCTTCCATTTATTTTAACATTTCTGCACTGGTGTGCGAGTGTCAGATTCTCTTGTAATATACAGTTTGGTCTTTCCTTTCTTGCCATCATAATTATCTTTTGCTTCCTTCCTCTATGATGTTCTTGATGTTATTCCACTTCCAGTCTTTGGTCATTAGTGTTTCAAGCATCAAATCTGTTCTTGAGATGACCTCTGAATTCAGGTGAATGATGTCTAAGGAGTCCTGGTGTGGCACTGTGAGTTAATGCCACAGGCTGCAAAGCCATTTGAATTGCAAGGTTGGTGGTTCAAGCTCATCAGTCACTCCTCGGAAACCCTATATAGGGTCACTATGGGTTGGAACCAACTCAACGGTACTTAACAACAAATATCTAAGGTCATATTTTAACTCTTGTGGATTTGTTTGAATTTTCTTCAGCTTCAAACTGAACTTGCATATGAGCAATTCATGAACTCTTCCAAATATATATTCACATACACACACACACACACACACACACACACACAAAGAATTTTATATAATTCTACTTTTCATAAAGTGATTATATAATGGATATCTGCAGGTTGTTTTCTTCTATAATATCATACACAATATCAACTAAGAGATTTAATGATTATTGTTTCTGTATAATTAACAGATATTGCTGTTAGGAAATCTTTGTGGGTTAATGTACAAAACTGCAAAGCCATTTGAACTGCAAGGTCAGTGGTTCAAGCTCACCAGCTGCTCCTCAGACCCTATACAGGCTTACTATGGGTCGGAATCAACTTGATAGCATTTAACAACAACAACAATGACAAAGATAACTATAAATTCAAGTAAAGCTGAGGTATTACAGTCAATATCAAATCTTCTATGCAACTTTTCTTTATGGATGTGTAATGTGAAAGAAAAACCAAGGAGTTAACTAAACCAAGTAACCAAAATGTATCATATCTAGAGTTAATGGACAATAAATGTGCCAACTTTCAGTAAATATTACAATATCTATAGATTTCTGCAATTTGTTTGGTAGAAACATGTCTAAAAACAGAGTAACTCCTTTTCAACATATTTTTTTAATCAATTATTATTTTACATAAATAATGTAGCAAGTATATCAATGAAAGATTTTCAAAATATATACTTTCAATTTTTGGAACACTTCTCCAATTAAATGGCTACACTTGATAATCACATAATTAAATCACTTACTCCCTCTACTTCAGGATGATTTCCTCTGAGAAATATGGACACTACTCTGATTATTTACTGAGATTAAAATAATTAAGTGCTGATGCAAAGAGTATTGGCATAATGAAGCTGTCAGAATTGTAAATTAACAGCATCATTGTTATACTGAACTTCTTAGAAACATTCAACACAGTTGAATTATCTTTTATTTCACTGATCACTTCTGAGTCTTTGATAATGTCTCTTTCCTCACCTCCAGTTGTCAGTCTGTAGCATAAGCACCAGATTTCGAACCAGAGGTCAGCAACTCAAAGCCATCAGCTGCTCCTCAGAAACCCTATAGATAGATGGTTGCTCTGGGTTAGAACTGGTGTGATGGCACACAAACAATGTTGAAATTAAGGAGTATTGGTATCATAGTGGATTATAAGTTGTCCTGCTAACAGTAAAGCAGTTTGAGTCCACCAAGTACTTTGCTACAGAAAGATGACGCTTTGTTCTCCAGTGTGGATCTACAGCCTGGGAAACCCTACACAGAACTTCTGAGTTGGTACTGACTTGATAGTACACAGCAAGCCAGCCAATATAGAATTTAGAACACTCTCTCACAGATTTTCTTATCTCAGTCCTATACGCTGTGCCCAGGTTGACAGTCATTCACAAGGAATATGCTGAAGTGCTGAAATTTCTATCTATATCCTAGATCTCAGCTCTGAACTATAGACTCATATATGCAATTACTGACATTTTACCTGGATGCTTCACACACATCTTAAACTTAACATGCCTACATTTAAGTTACTGATTTTATTCCCCAAACCAGTCCCAGTTCTCTTAGTTTTCTCAGTTGATTAAATGACATTACTTTCTACTTGATTTGATTCCTAGTGCAGCACTGGACAGCTAACATCAAGGTCAGTGGTCAAATCAAACAACTGCTTCTCAGAAAACCTATAAAGGTCACAATGAGTTGAAACCAACTCGGCACACTTAACAACAAACTAGCTTGGTAACTCAAGTAAGTAGTCTCACAATCACCCTTTGATCATGACCTGCACCATCACTCAACCATATATACTCAAATATACAAGTATATCATAAAAATGTATTTAGGACACTTCACTTATCTTATATATATATCCAACATTACCAGCCTATGCTAAACACTAACTTTCATTGTCTATAATACTAGTATGATACTGGTCTCCCCATATCTATATTAGTCATTTCTAGCCAATGTTTTAATGAAGCTGCTCAAGAAATATTTTTAAAATCTTAAAATAAGTTCTTTTAAATATTATGACTATTAAAATATAAGTTATTTTTAGCTATGATTCATACGTGGGATCTTTCCCATCTATCTTTCTAACTTAACCAAATTCTACTATCAAATCAACACATTTACCTTTTTTCAGTTGTTTGACATTATTATCTGCCTGTGACTCTTTGAACACACAGCCTCTTTTCTTTGTAATATTCTTCCCTCTACTACTCTTATATTCCAATACAAATGGTACTTCCTCAGTAAGATCTTTCCTAACTACACTACTAAATCAATAACTACCTCACACCCTTCCTCATTGCTCATAACTTTGCATAATAAGTACATGACAGCAACATGTGTGCCTTAGGAGGAAAGAGATGTGTACATCAAAAGCTTTTAAAATAGAACTTTCACTGTCTAGACCCAAGAAATGAAAATGGTTCAGTGAGAAGAAAGTCCAATTACAATCTAAAGTTCATGTAATGCATGAAATACTGTGTATTACAATGAAGAGCCATGAAGTACTTACTTGGTTTATCTATTATTTCAACATTAAAGAAGGATAAATAAGCTTTTTTCAGAGGTTTTATCATTTATTAAATATTAATAAAAGTCATTGACAAAGATGGAAATCAAAACAAGAATGGGTTTTTCCAGTTTTGGCTGGCAGCAGAGACAGCCATGTAGGAAAGGCTCCAAGAGGAAGGGATTGAAAATGCAGAGAAGCTGTGCTCAAGGAACACCACCAGGGCTCTGGATCTAGCATAAGATAACGAGGCGTCAGTTTCTTACATGTGCAAATGAAAAAAATCACGATATAAAGGAAAATACTGCAAGTTAGGAAATGCTTGAGATAGGACTCCTTCTGTGGCAACCCTGCCTGGGCAGAGTTCAGATGGTTGGCCTACAGTCAGGCCAACACAAGAAACTGGCCTTAAAAGGTGGTACAGTAACATTTGCAAAAGGAGGTGTGGGTCTGCACATTTTTTCCTCCTCTTCCCTGTTGTGCCTTCTTTGTCCAGCCCAGATGCTTTCAGGTGGGTGGGTGTGCACCCTCCCTCCCCCCC
>NW_006408734.1:3913759-3916797 GCF_000296735.1 Chrysochloris asiatica
CAACCAAGAATCATCTATCCAGCAAAATTATCAATCAAATATGATGTAATCAAAACATTCCAGGATAAATTGACTCTAAGAGATTTTGCCAAAACCAAGTCCGCACTTCAAAACACCCTAAAGGGAGTTCTTTGGACTAAAAACTAACAAGAACAGAAAACAACCAGAGGTTGACAGGCATGGTAACACCACCTGGAACTCAATCAACAGGTAGCAGAATTCAGAACAGGACAAAACTACAACAAAAAACTCAAAAGAGCTGGGAGGTCAATCGAAGATCAAAATAATATCAATGTCAAAGAAGGGATAAAAACAGTAACAGAGATCTAGGTGGTAAGGATGTCAGGTAGATTATAGGATACAACTGATTCTCTTAAATGGAGAGAAAACATAACAGACTATAAGGCAATCCCAAAGAAAATTAATACTTCACAACTTACCATGAAAATGAATTTCCAAGCAGAACATGAAAACTAAAAAGAAACTGACAAGAAATAGCACAAAAAACACAAACTCAGCAAAAGAAGGCATGCAGAACAAAGGAACGAACAGCACTACAAAAAATTAATATAATGGCAGCAATTAATTCATACCTATTGATAATTGCATTGAATGTCAATGAATTGAATGCATCAGTGAAGAGACAGAGAGTGGCAGATTGGATAAGAAAATAAGACACTTTAATATGCTACCTGCAAGCGACACACCTTACACACAAAGACAAAAACAGACTAAAAGTTAAAGGATGGAAAAAAACATACCAAGCTAACTACAACACTAAACAAGCAGGAGTGGCAATTCTAATCTCTAATAAATTAAACTTTAAGACAAAAACCAGCATAAGAAATAGAGAAGGACACTATCTCATGATCAAAGGGTCAATTGAGCAAGATGACATAACCATAATAAATATCTATGCTCCCAATGAAAAAGCACCAAGATATATGAAGAAAACCTTACTAGAATCGAAGAAAGAAATAGATAAATCTACAATTACAGTGGGAGATTTTAATAGGCCCGTTTCAAAAAGTGACAGAAATACCAGAAACTCGACAAAGTTACAGAGGAATTAAACAGCACAATTAACCAACTTAACCTCATAGACATGTACAGAGCATTCAACCTAACAACAACACAATATACTTTTTTTGCCAGTGCACATGGAACATTCTTCAGATTTGACATGTGTTAGGTTACAAAGCAAGCCTCCATAAATTTACAAACATCAAAATATTAAAGAGCATCTTTGCACACCAAAATGCTATAAAGCTAGAAATCAACAAAAAGATGAAGGAAATAAAGTCCAATATATGGAAACTTAGCAACACCCTGTTGAAAAGTGACTGAGTAAAAGAAGAAATTAAACATTCATTCATAAAGTTCCTAGAAACAAACGAGAATGAAAACACAACATACCAATATCTTGGGTAAACAACGAAAGAGCTGCTGAGAGGATAATTAATTGTGATAAATGTGTACATCCAAAAAGAAGAAAGAACCAAAATTAACACATTAACACAGCATCTCCAACAATTAGACAAGCAGAGGGAGCTTAAAATCACCAAAAGAAAAGAAATAATAAAAATAAGAGCAGAAAAAAATGAGACGGAAAACAGAAAAACTATAGAAAGCATCAAGAGGACAATAACCTGGTTCTTTGAAAGGATTAATAAAATTGATAAACCGTTGGCAAACTTAACAAAAGAAAAGGGAGAAAACACAAATAACTCACATGAGAAACCACATGAGCAATGTCACAATGGAATTAAAGGAAATCAAAAGGATAATAACAGAATACTATGAAGAGTTGTACTCCAACAAATTAGAAAATTTAGAAGAGATGGATGCATTTTTAGAAAAACACGATCTACCAAAACTTACATAGAGTGAAGGAGAAAAGTTGGAGAGACCCATAACAAAAGAAGAACTTGATCAGGTCATCAAAATAACTCCCAACCAAAAGAAGACAAGGCTCAGATAGCTTCGTGGTGAGTTCTACCGAACGTTCAGGGAACAACTGTCACCAATCATACTGAAATTATTCCAAAATATTGAAGAGGATAGAAAACTTCCTAACACTTTTTATGAAGCAAGCATAACCCTCTTACCATAACCAGGGAAGGACATCACTAAGGAAGAAAATTGCAAACCAATATCCCTCATGAATACAGGCACAAAAGTTCTCAACAAAATTTTAGCCAACAGAATCCAGCAGCACATAAAAAAAAAAAAAAGAAAAGAAAAAGAAAAATGATACTTCATGATCTAGTGGGTTTCATAAAAGGGATGCAAGGATGCTTCAACATTTGAAAAATAGTCAATGTAATTCACCACATACATAAGAAAAAAGAAAAGAACCACATGATCATATTGAATGACACAGAAAAGGCATTAAACAAAATCCAACATCCATTCCTGAAAAAAACACTCAACCAAGTAGGAATTGAAGGGAAATTCCTCAACATAATCAAGAGCATATAAATCAAACCAACAGCTTACATCACTCCTAATAGAGAGAAACTGAAAGCCTTCCCTCTGTGAACAGGAACCAAATAAGGAGGCCCTTTGTCACTACTCCTTTTCAATATTGTTTCGGGAGTACTAGCCAGAGCTATATGGCATGAAAGGGAAATTAAAGGCATCAAAATTGGCAAAAAGGAAATAAAACTCTCTGTATTTGCAGATGATATGATCCTATACATACAAACCCCAAAGAGTCAGTAAAAAAGCTTCTAGACCTCATTGGAAGATTCAACATAGTGGCGGATGGGAAAAGAGTTAGGCAGTTTCACATGGCTAAGTGGGACAGAGGTAAATGATGATGTATGCACAACCTTGGAACAATGGGGTTCTGGAATATATGGATTGAGGCATGGTTTGAAGGGTTAAAAGAGAGGAATAATGTTAAGATGCTTGGCTGTCTTTTTAATCTTGGTTTCCCTTGTCTATCATTGTAAAATAGACAATTGGCGGGGTGTGGAAAGGAATAGCCTGAATCATCACTACAGAAAGCTTGTAAGTCCATCTTCAGCCTATAA
>NW_006408734.1:3917657-3919157 GCF_000296735.1 Chrysochloris asiatica
AAAGGAGAAGGGCTGTGTGCTGGTGGCCGCGGGGTAGGCCTGTGTGGTGTACCCTTTGGTTATTTGATGAAGCATGGAGGGGATTGCATTCATTGCAACAAAATGAAATTCCATAGGATGTCTGTAAAGCTGATGTTCTCCCATGTAAGCCTCACAATAAAAAGTTTAAAAAAAAAAAAAAAGGATGAATGAGTCTCAGAATGGAATAAAATTATTAAGCACATGTCTATTTTTCTTCCGCATTCTACACTAACCACCACTTAGATTTTATAGTTCAATGTCAATATTAGAAGATAAAGAAATATTCTTTCAGCTCTCAGGCTACATGAGATACAACAAAATACCTGTAGGCAATTTTAGGACAAATTTTTCAAGTATTTTCAGTACAAGTGATATAAATTTGTGGAATACTTTATCACACAAATAAAGAAAACTTGGGAGAAGACACAAATGTTCTCGGCATGAAGGTCAATGCTGAGCAATCATGAACAAGCATAAATACTACTTACTATGATGCCAATGAAAATAGCACTGTCTTGTTACCCACAGAGCATACAAAATTCCTGTAGGGTGGGAGGAAAGTAATAATAATAATAAGTCAAGTAGAAATGCTTCCTGTGCACAGGTAGATAGATGTGTGTATGTTGCTCTTTCTGGGCACGAATCCCAGAGTATCATCTCTGTTAAACGTCTATCTTAATAACTGTCCATCAAATTGGATTTTTTTAAAAAGCAAGTAAAGAGAAGAGAGTGGGATGGAGAAAATAGAACCCCTCATAAATCTAGAGCTGCATCTTCATTTCAATCAATGCAACGCCATCCTTTTAATAGCTTAATCCAAAATTTTTGAAGTTATCTTTAACTCCTTTTTTTTTTTTTTCCTGTGAGAAGACTCATCCACAACATCAGCCAATTCTATTGAATGTACTTTCAAATTATAATTAGAATCCAGCAACTTATTTCCATTTCTACTTCTACCGCTTCATGAGAGTTTTGACTGCATCACTATAAATTGGAGTTTAAGGTATCCTTGATTTTACATTTGCCACACTCTAGTAGCATAATGATTACAAGTTGGGCTGCTAACCTCAAGGTCAGCAGTTCAAAACTACTAACGGTTCCCTGGGAGAAAGATGATGCTTTTTGTGCCCATAAAGATACACAGCCTTGGAAATTCTATGAAGAGTCACTATAAGTTGGAAACAACTCCATGGCACACCATCACCACCAACAACAGCAATTATGCTTAAGACACCTGGTATGGTGTTGTTGTTGTTGTTGTTAGGTGTCACCGAGTAAGTACCAACCCATAGTGGCCTTACGCACAGCAAAACAAAATACTGCCCAATCCTGGGCCAACCTCACTACTGTTGCCACACTTGAGTCCATCGATGCTGCCACTTAGCCAATCCATCACATTGGGGTCTTCCTTTATTTCTCTGACCCTCCACCTTACCAAACATGATATACTTCTCCAGTGACTGATCCATTTGACAATAT
>NW_006408734.1:3925477-3926678 GCF_000296735.1 Chrysochloris asiatica
GGAATGGGCACAACAAATATAGATCTCTTCCAATCAGTCAGCCAGGTAGTTGTCTTCCAAATTTCTTGGTAGAGATGAGTGAGTGCCTCCTGTACCGCCTCATTTTCTTGAAAGATTTCAATTTTTATTCCATCAATTCCTGGTGCCTTGTTCTTTGCCAATTCCTTCAATGCACCTGGACTACTTCCTTCAGTATCATTGGCTCTTGATCATATGGTACCTCTTGAAATGGTTGAACATTAACTATTTCCTTTTGGCACAGTGAATCTGTGTATTCCTTCCATTTTCTCTTGATGCTTTCTGCATTATTCAATAATTTTCCCAGAGAATCTTTCAATAACCAAAGTGAAGGCTTGAATTTTTTCTTCAGTGCCCCATCTTGAGAAATGCTGAGCGTGTTCTTCCTTTTTGGTTTTCTGATTCTAGATCTTTGCACATTTTATTATAATATGTGCCTTTATCTTTTCTCACTGATCTTTGAAATTTTCTGTTTGGTCTTGGACCTCATCATTTCTTCCATTTGCTTTAGCATCTCCGTGCTGGAGAGCAAGTTTTAGTGTTTCTTCTGACATCCATTTTGAGCTTTTCCTTCCTTCTTGTCTTCTTAATCACTTTTTGCTCTCTTCACGTATGATATTCTTGATGCCATCCCACAACTCTTCTGGTCTTCGGTCTTTAGTGTTTAAAATATGAAGTCTGTTCTTCAGATGATCTCTAAATTCAGGTGGAATATATTCAAGGTCATATTTTGGCTCTCGTGGAATTGTTTTCATTTTCTTCAGCTTCAGTTTGAATTTACATATGAGTAATTGATGGTCTGTTCCACAGTCTGCCCCTGGCTGTGTTTTCACTGATGATATGGAGCGTTTCCATCTTCTCCTTCCACAGATATGGTCAATTTGATTTATATGTATTCCATCTGATGAGATCCATGTGTATAGTTGTCTGTTATGTTGTCTAAAGAAGGTATTTGAAATGAACAAATCATTTGTTCCGCAGAATACTGTCATGTGTTCTCCAGCATCATTTCTATCACCAGTGCCATATTTTCCAGTTACTGGTCCTTCCTCTTTATTCCCATCCATAGCAACCCTATATAAGGTTTCTAAGGAGCGACTGGTGAACTAGCAGCAGGTGAGCTTGCAGTCCAGAGCATTAACCCACAGCACCATACCCGGACAACATTGAGAAGTATGAGTAT
>NW_006408734.1:3926778-3940853 GCF_000296735.1 Chrysochloris asiatica
CTTATTCACTGTCCAGCGTTTGCATGCATATGAGGTTATTGAGAATACCATGGCTTGGATCAGGTACACCTTAGTCCTCAAGCTGACATCTTTGCTCTTCAACACTTTGAAAAGGTCTTGTGCAGCAGATTTGTCTCCTGGTATGATACGGCAGGATAATGCACTGGACCGCACAACCAGTTTGAACTGCAAGATCGGTGATACAAGCACAACAGCCACTCCTCTGAAACCCCATAGAGGGTTGCTATGAGTCAGAACAGACCTGACAGCACTTAGCAACAACAAAAGTTGACCTTAGATGCCAAGATGACCAGACTTTGTCTCTCATACTTTGGACATATTATCAGGAGGGACCAGTCCCTGGAGAAGGCATCATGCTTAGTAAAGTGGAGGGGAGCAAAAAAGAGGGAGACCTTCAATGAGATGGATTGGCACAGTGGCAGTAGAAATGAGCTCAAGTGTGTAACATCAATTGTGAGATTGATGTATGACTAGGCAATATTTCATTCTGCTTTGCATAAAGGTACTGTGAGTCAAAACTGACTCAATGGCACCTAACAACGGTAGTTTATAACTAGTGTGGCACTGTAGGATAGGCCCTGTATTGGCAAATGAAAGGTTAGCAGTTCAAACTCACCAATTGCTCCTCAGAAACCCTATTTAGGGTGGCTGCGAGTTGAAACTGACTCAATGGCACTTAACAACAACAGTCTATTTCTCAGAGTGCTGGGGTTGTGTAAATAGTTCATGTGTTCAATAAATAATAAAATATTGGAATTTCTAGTACACCTACAGATATTGTAAAAAAAAAGTTTTGGTGATTGACTTCTGATATATCAAACCACTGAAAATATGAAGTGTGCAGTTCTACTTTAACATGTCAGGAGTCATCATGAGTTGGGATCTATTCAATGGAAAATGGTACTCTATTCTCAGTAAAGATGTTAGCAGAATTCTAAATAATTTCACATGAATTCAAAACTCTTTTATGCTCAACATCCTTCTAGGGTTTCCCATCTCCCTCAGAACTAATACCTAAGTACTTACAGAAATTTCATGATCTGGCCTCCAATTTCCTCTCTAAATTCAATTGCTTCCTCTCATATCCAACCATTGTGATACAGCTCTTTCTGAAATATTCTAAGCACATCCTTGAATAAGAGATTTTGAACCTGATATGCCATGGCCTGTAAGGAGATCTAGTAGCATAGTGGTTACGATTCGGGCTGTTAACCTTAAGGTCAGGAATTTTAAATTACCAGGTGTTCCATAGGAAAAAAAATGTGCTTTTATGGGTGTTGATGGATGATCTGAGCAAAATGAAATCTGTAATAATTTCAATCTTTTCTGTATTTATCATAATGTTATTTATTGGTCCAATGATGAGGATTTTTGTTTTCTTTACATTGAGGTGCAATCCATACAAAAGGCTGTGGTCTTTAATCTTCATCAGCAAGTATTTCAAGTCCTTTTTGTTTTCAAAAAGCAAGGTTAGAATATCTGCATATCATGAATTGTTAATGATTTGTTCTCCAATTGTAATGCCATATTTTTCCTAACAGAATCTAGTTTCTTTGATTATTTGATCAACATACAGATTAAATAATATGATGAAATACTACAACCCTGAAGCACAGTTTTCCTAATTTTAAATCATTTGGTGCTCCCTTGTTCTGTTTACCTCTTAGTCCAAATATAGGTTCCTCATGAGTACAATTAAGTGTTCTAGAATACTCATTATTAGCAATGTTGTCCATAGATTGTCAAGATCCACACAACTGAAAGTCTTTGTGTAGTCAATGTAGTACAGGTAAATATCTTTCATGGTAGTCTCTGCTTTCAGCCAAGATCCATCTGACATCAGCAATGATATCCTTTGCTTCACGACCTCTTCTGAAACTGGCTTGAACCTTTGGAAGTGCTCTGTCAATGTATTGTTGCTGTCGTTTTTGTATTATCTTTAGTAAAACTTTACTTATATGGGATATCAGTGATATTGTCTGATTATTTCCACACTCCATTGGGTCATCTCTTTTTAGAACGGGCACAAACACAAATCTCTTCCAAATCTCTTGATATAGATGAGTGAGTGACTCCAGTGCATCAGTTTTTTGAAAGGTTTTGATATGTATTCCTTATATGCCCAGTGCGTTGCTCTTTGCCAATACCTTCAATGTACCTTGGACTTTGTCCTTCAAGATCATTGGCTCTTGATTATATGATGACTCTTGAATGGTTGAAGATTGACCATTTCTTTTTGGTACAGTGACTCTGTGTATTCCTTCCATCTTCTTTTGATGCTTTCTGCATCATTCAATATTTTGCCCCTATGATATTTCATATCAAGATCAGATTTGAAGCATTAGAAACTAAAGTCTTAAGAACAGAAGACCTTTGGGATGACATCATGCAGGAAGAAAACAAAAGACTGTAAAGAAGACAAGAAGGAATAAAAACAGCAAAATGGATGTCAGAAGAGACTCTGAAACTTTGATTCCAATGTAGAGATGCTAAAGCAAATAGAAGAAATAGGGAGGTGAAAAAATTGAACAGAAAATTTCAACAGAGTGCTTGAGAAGACAAAGTCAAGTACTATAATGAAATGTGTTAATACCTGGGGTTAGAAAACCAAAAGTGGGGAACATGCTCAGCATTTCTCAAGCTGAAAGGAACAGAAAGAAAAATTCATGCCTCCATTTGCAATATTGAAAGATTTTATGGGCAAAATATTTTATGATGCATCAACGAAAAAGGAAGGAATATAGTCACAGTTCTAAAATGAAATGGTCTATATTAAAAAATTTCAAGAGGTAGCATATGATCAAGAGCCAATGGCACGGAAGAAAGAAGTTCAGGGTGCACTGAAGGCATTGACAAAGTACAAGACTCCAGGAATTGATGGAATACACATTGAAATCTTTCAACAAACTGATGCAGAACTGGAGGTGCTCACTCATCATTACCAAATGCCAGGAAATTTGGTAAATAGTTACTTGGCCAACTGATTGGAAGAGATCCATATTTATGTAGATTCCAAAGAGAGGTGGATAAACAGAATTCAAAAATCAGCAAGTAAAATTTTGCTAAAGATATTTCAAAAAGTCTGCAATAATACATTGAAAAGAAATTTGCTAGACTTTCAAGCCAGGTACATGGAGTGAGGGATATTCTTGTTGATGTCAAATAGATCTTAGCTGAAAACAGACAATATCAGAAAAATATTTATGTGTACTTTATTGACTATGCAAAGCCTTCAGCTGTGTGGATCATGACAAACTATTGATAACATTGCAAAGGATATGCATTTTTTCTGAACACTTAATTGTGCTAATGAGGAACCTATACATAAAGCAAGGGACAGTAGTTCAAACAAGGGGATGCTGAAGGGTTTTTAATTATGATTATTGTATTCTAGCATTCTGTTCTTTCATCATACTTATTGAATCTATATGCTGAGCAAATAATCTAAGAAACTGGATTATACAAATTAGAATATGGCATCAGGATTGGAGGAAATCTCATTAACAACCTGCAATATGCAAATGATACAACTTGCTTGCTGAAAGCTGATGCAACTTAAAATACTTAACTGAAGAAACCCAAAATACTTAACTGAAGAAACCCAAAGACTACAGCCATCGATATGTTGCTGTTGTTGTTGTTATGTGCCATGGAGTTGGTTCCGATTCATAGCGACCCTGTGTAGAGTTTCCAAGTCTGTAAATCTTTACAGGAGCAGAAAGCCTCATCTTTCTCCTGTGGAATAGCTGGTAGTTTCTAACTGTTGACCCTGAGGTTGGCAGCCAGATGTGTAACCACTATGCTACCAGAGAGCTCCTTATGTATTATACCTCAATATAAAGAAAACAAAAATCCTCGCCAGTGGTTCAATAAATTGATGGAGAAAAAAAATTGATTCTGTCAAAACTGTATTTTGCCTGGATCCACTATCAACACTCAAGGAAGCAGCAGTCTAGAAATAAAGCGACCTATTGCATTAGGCAAATCAGCTTCATCAGGCCACTATAATTGCTCAAGAACAAAGACATAAATTTGAGGATTAAGGTGCACCTGACCCAAATCATGGTATTTTTAATAGTCTCATATGCATATGAAATTTGAGCAATAAATAAGGAAGACTGTAGAAGAATTGATACATTTGAGTTATGATGTCGAAGAGCAATATTAAAAGTTCCATGGACTGCCAGAAGAACAAACAAATCTGAGTTAGAAGTATAGCCAGAAATCTCCTTAAGACCCAGGATGGAGAGACTTTATCTCTCATACTTCAGACATATTATCAGGAGAAACCAATCTTTGGAGAAAGATATCATGTTTATTTAAGTGGAGAGTCAGCATAAATGTGGAAGATCCCTAGTGAGATGGATTGGCATAGTAGCAACAGCAGTAAGCTTAAGTATAGCAATGACAGTTAAAATGGAGCAGGACAGGGCATTGGTTCATTCCTTTGTGCTATGAGTAGTTAGAATGGAGCAGGACAGTGCATTGTTTCATTCTTTTGTGCTATGAGCAATATTCTGTAGTCTTGCTACGAGTCACATCTGACTAGATAAACCTAACAACAACAACATCCCTGAAGTCCAGTGTATGGTATCATGACTTTCACACATTTGCAGTATATTTCAACCAAAAAATAGAACATTGTAACTTATATTTCTATGCAACCCTCTGGATCCTACTTTGTCTTGGAAGGTATTTGGTGAGTATAAATAAAGATATGTCATCTGGAAGATTCTCTGGGAAACAGACTTTGAGTTAGAGATTGGTGTGCAAGTAGTCTTTTAGGGAGTATCCCAGGTATACCTTTTTAAGACAGTAGGGAAGCAGGACCAAAACCAGGGAGAAGTGAATCTGTGATACAGTCAAAACAAACTACTGGGCCAGTTCCATAGGAAGTCTTGAAGCTAAGCTAGTCCCTCAGAGATATTTCAAGTGGAACAGGCTTCTTCACAGCTACATCATCCAAACATTAAATAGGATAGAGCAGAACTGTAAGTGTAGCCTAGGCATTTGTGAGTTGAAATAGACAAGTACTGGCCATTTTGATTCAGACAATTATATGATTTGCTGTGCCAATAATGACAATTTGGAAAGAAATTGTTTCACATTCAATGTCAAAAAGAATATTGCAAGATCTATCTTGAAGTACAATGATGTATAGGATAATATCTATATACCTACAAGGAAAACCAGTGTATACAGCTGTTATGCAAATTTGCACACTAACCACCAAAGCCAGTTATGAAGAAATTGAAGAATTCTATTAACTTCTTCAGTCTGAAATTGATCAAACATGCAATTTCCATGCATTGATGTTTACTAGTGATTTGAATGCAAAGGCTAGAAATAAAGAGGAAGGATCAGCAATTGGTGAATATGGCCTTGGCGATAGAAACAATGCTTGAGAACTCATCAACAAATTTTTCAAGAAAAATGACCTATTAATTACAACTACCCTTTTTCAACAGCATCAATGCTGATTAAAAACACGGACCTTGCCAGAGAGAGCACACAGGAATAAATCAACTGTGTCTGCTGAAAGAAATAATAGAGAAGGTCAGTATCATGATATAAAACAAACCAAGAAGAAAATTGTGGAATAGACTATCAGCTGTTGTTAAGTGCTCTCAAGTTGGTTATGATTCATAGCAATCATATACAGGGTTTCCTAAAAGTGACTGTTTTATTTAAACCACTGACCTTGTGGTTAGTAGTCCAATACTTACCCTTCAGCGTCTCACTAGGACCATCAATTACATATATGCAATCCAAGTTGAAACTGAATAAAATTAAAACAAGTCTACAAAAGTCTAAATGTGACCTTGAGTATGTTGTTGTTGTTGTTAGATGTCATCAAATCAGTACTGACTCATAGCGACCCTATGCACAACACAACAGAAACACTGTCCAGTCCTGGGCCAACCTCACAATTGTTGCTATACCTGAGTTCATTGCTTCTGCCACCATGCCCATCCATCTCATTGGGGGTGGGGTGGGGGTGGCTTCCTCTTTTTCATGGGATCCTCCACTTTATTAAACATGCTATCCTTCCTCAATGACTGGTTCCTCCTGATAATATGTCTGAAGTGTGAGAGACAAGGTCTGGCCAATCTGACTTAAAGGAAACACTCTTGAACTTGTATTTCTTATGCTTCTTTCAAGACAATCTGTTTGTTCTTTTGGCAGTTCATGGTACTTTCAATATTCTCCTCCAACACCATAACACAAATACACCAATTCTTATACAGTCTACTTTATTTACTGCCCAACTTTCACACGCATATGAGGTCATTGAAAATATCATGGCTTGGGTAAGGTACGCCTTAGTCCTCAAACTTACATCTTTGATCTTCAGCACTTTAAAGAGGTGTTGTATAACAGATTTACCTAATGCAATATGAATTTTGATTTCTTGACAGCTGCTTCCATGAGTGTTGGTGGTTGATCAGAGCGAAATGGAGTCTTTGACAAGTTCAATGTTTTTTTTTTGTTTGTTTTTTTTGTTTTTTTTGATTTTATGGTTGTTATTTATGGGTCCCGTCATGAGGATTTTCATTTTCTTTACATTGAGATGCAACCCAAACTGAAGGCTGTGACCTTTGATTTTCATCTGTAAGTATTTTAAATCTTCTTCGTTTTCTGCAAGCAAGGTAGTATGATCTGCATATCACAAGTTGTTAATGATGTTTTTCTCCTGTGCTAATGCCACATTTTACTTCCTATAATCCAGCTTCTAGGATTATTTGCTCAGCATGCATTTTGAATTAATATATTCTATCAAGGATATTCCTTGAGTCTATCCCATCTAAATTTAGAGACCATCTCTAGAACAGATTCAATGTATTGAACACTAATGATAGAGACAAGAGTAATTATGAGATGACTTCAAGAGCATTATACTTTAAGAAAGCAGAATATCACTAAAAAGACAGAAAAGAATAAAGTAGATGTCATAAAAGACTTTGGAACTTGTCCTTGAAAGTAGAGAAGCTAAAGTGACAGGAGGAAATGAAGAAGATAAAGAATTGAACAGAAAATTTCAAAGTGCAACTCAAGAATACCAAAACCAAGTATTATAATGAAATTTTCAAAGACCTGGAGTTAGAAAATCAAAAGGAAAGAACATGTTCAGTATTTCTCAAGCTGAAAAAATTAAAGAAAAAGTCTGAAAGATTCTATAGGCAAAATATTGAAAGAAGCAGGAAGTTTTTGATCCTCATCAGTAAGTATTTTAAGTTCTCTACACTTTCAGCAAGAATTGCTACCTAGATGGTCACAATTCTTAAACTTAGCCAGAAATGCAGTTGCTTTCTGCACAGGCACTACATCTTCATGCATTTTATTGGGGGCATAGAAACATTGTTGTTGTTGTTAAGTGCTTTGGAGTCGGTTGTGACCTATAGCAACCCTGTATAGGGTTTCCAAGGAACTGCTGGTGAGCTTGAACCACTGACCTTGTGGTTCAAACCGACTTCAGTCCAGCGTTATATGGGCAAAATCTTGAAAGATGCAGGAAGTCTTTGATATTCATCAATAGACATTTTAAGTCCTCTTCAGTTTCAGCAAAGATTGCTACCGAGAAGGCAAACATTCTTATATTTAGCCAGAAATATATTTGTCTTCTGCAAAGGCACTACATCTTGAAGTATTTTATTGTGGGCATAGAGCCATAGAAGACTCCATTTCAAATATATGGCTCAAAGCACAGCTTTTTTTAAGCAAAAATCAGTCTTTTAAATAAGAGTCTACACTTTGGTCTTATGGATCTCTTAAGATGTGTTGCCAAAAGCATCTTCATGATTGAGGGAGATGGAGATGCGGTAATGTGGATCTAATAGATAACCTATAATTGTTGGTGTCAGACTAACCAACTGGCAAGGCATGCCATTTGAGGAATATGATCTTCGCACACTTTTAATCCAAGAGGATTGATTAGCAACTACAGTCATTCTCTGAAGCACTCAAAGTAAACCTCCAGATGGCAGTCATACAGGATGCCTCCACACTGAGCTGAGGGGTTCCTGGTCTTAATAACCCCATCATTTTTATCTTCCTGCTCTTATAATATATCCTTACCTTAAAACATAAATAAATAAAAACAGCAGAAGAAAACAGACTGAATCATGATTAATAAAATCTCTCTTTCTATTTGTCTTCCCATTCTTTTTCCTTATTTCAGTGTAGAGAAGACTTTTGTTAGAAATTAAGCATTCTATTTTTTGCCTTCTAGCTGTTGTTGGTGTTAGGTGTCATAGAATAGATTCCAACTTATAGTGACCTCATGCACAACAGAACAAAGCACTGTCCAGTTCGATGCTATCTGCACAATCGTTGTTAAGCTTGAGCCATTACCCCTGTCCCTGTGCCAATCTATCTCATTGGTTGTCTTCCTTTTTGGTGGTGTTCATCCATTTTACTTACCTTGATGTCCTTCTCTAAGGACTGCACACTCCTAACAATATGCCCAAAGTATTAGATGAAGTCTTGCCATCCTGACTTCCAAAGAGCATTCTGGTTTTATCTCTTCTAGCTAGGATGGAGAAATCCTACATTCAATCCTGGGACAAATTCTGCATTCAGTTCTGGAAAAGTGGGCACACACCTTTTCTCTGACCCTCAAAATCAATCACTTCAGTTTCTCTAGAAGAATAGACAGAAGATAAAAAAATGAATAAATTAAAGTCAAGTTTTTGTGTCAAGAGAGATTACATGTTCATATATATCTATACCTTTCCAAAATAAATTAACTTTAGATTGAATGGAGAGCAACTCACTTATAGGAATAACATCAGGATGTTGCATTGAAGGATAATGCACAGGACCACAAGATTGACTTGAACCGCAAGGCTGTTGGTTCAAACCCACTAGCCACTCCTCAAAAATGCTATACAAGGTTGCTATGAGTTGCAAAGTCTAGACAGCACTTAACAACAATAACAACACCATCTCCCTTATAAAGAACAACAAATGATGTGCATTAAATAGTTCACATTATTGGAAATGGGGCTGGTAAAAGTATGACCCAAGGGTAAAATGCACTCTAAATACCGCATTCTCCTCAGTCAATACTCACTTCTTTGTTAATAGAATGTAATAGGTTTCTCCACAATAATCAATATATGCATATTATTTAAGCCTTTGGCAAATAAACCTGTCATAGTGAGAATGCAGTCTTTGCAAAAAAAAATCTTATTAGTGTAGTAAAAATTTTGTATTATGTTTGTTTTTGTGTTAGGGTCTTGATATTTCCTTTTAATTGAAATCATTTAATTAAATTGTAGTTATTGGGTAATTGACTAATGTTTTACAAAGGGGGCTAGGTACTGGCTAAAGAAGAATATAAGTAAAACTGAGACAAATTAAAACTGTTTTGATGTATGTGGGAGAGTAGTATTCTACATGTAGTAGTAAGTATTTTGATATCAGCCCAAACAAACCAAGAAACAAACCATGTTTTTTTTTTTTTAAGAAACCTTCAAAGTTACATTTTTAAGAAACCTTCAAACTATGATGAATCAATAACATAGTTTATGTTACCCAGCAGAAAAACATAACTACAAATATTTACGTATTTAAGATTGACTGTTATGAAATAGTCCTATAATATAGAGCTGTCTTTTTTTCAATATAGCAGGGAATTAGCTGAAATTAGAAATCAGTATTTATTTTTCTTAGATATCACATGAATTATGGAACACTATTATTTGTTTATGAATAAACAAATAATGCTGTTAACATTATCTGTTAAGTATAGTAAAATTTTGAATCAACTGATTCTAGGGCCCTAACAAAAGTAACGTGGTGAAAATTTTATCATAAACTAAAGTTGTATTCTAAAAATGTGAGTAGTATTCCACCAATATAAATAAAAATAAATCAAATGACAAAAGTAGTTAAAAACAAAATTATTTGAATAAAAAATAAGTATAGGAAACTTTATAAATTGTATTTGGACATGTTAATTATTATTTTTATATTGTCATGATTGGTTAAACAAACTTCTCTGTTAGTTAAATAAACCCACAACCCTAGAAACTGCCAAGGTTATTTAAAAAAAAAATGTAATCTCTGTCTTGATCCAAAGGTACTAGGGAATTTATCAATAATTAAATTAAACTAAACAAATTAGTGTTTATTTATAAAACACTGTAAGCACTGAAATATAAAGTAAACTATGGCAAAGCCTTTCACGAAATAATAATATAGCACTGTCCTGTTTGACTTAGTTCTTTAAAAATGTGCATTGATTGTTCATTTTAGTGCTAACAAGTCAGTTCTGACTCAGAGACCTTGTATAGGGTTTCCAAGGAGCGCCTGGTGAGTTTGAACTGCTGACTTTGTAATTCAAACCAACCTTGTGTCTAGTGTTTATCCTACAGCACCACACCAGGTGCTGGTCTAATATAAGCTGAACCCATTGGAAAGTCACGGTCAGTGCATTAACGCAAGTCTGCCTGAAAGCTAGGTTTCAGTGCTCCTCTGCTAGACACTACTTGAAGGATACCTGATTTTTCAATTTATGGAAAGAAAAAAAAAGCAAAAGCTTTGAATGCCTTTCTTGTCTTTTTATTTTAAACAATCTCTTCTTCTCATACATCATTGTAAAAGTGGCCTATCATTCTAAAATAATTGATTAATTTTATGGGCTAGTAATCATCAGAAATTAAAAAAATAATCTACACACTTAGTTTATTTTTTGTCAATAGTTTTAATTCATTTTTTATTCTTGCTTTCTCTCTTTGAGTAGAGCTAAAAAGAAAGTTTCATTTCTAAGCGCCTTTCTAAAAAAGAAAATTAATAAGTAGTGGAAAGACAAAAAGCTAATGATTATAAAAAAATTAAACAAAAAATCTAAATTAATCCACCCGTGAAATCACCCTTCCCCTGATAGCAGAAATGACCATTTGGGTTTTGATTTTCAGATATAATCTACTGTCCTGAGATCCTGAGATTTAAAAATGAATGACCTCCATTTTATTGAGGTCAGTTAATTAACTAAAAAGGGCAAAAGGAGTGTATAAATCCTTTGCAGCACTTTCTTGCGTTCTTTATTTCTCTTGGGTTTAATTTTTTAAAAGGTAGTAGGAAATAATTTCATATTGTTTATACACCAAACTCAAAGCATTTATAGTATAATGAAATTTTGTATCTGCTTTTTTTTGTTTTGTGTTTTTGCTTTTTATTCACCTAGATATCAGGCAAGGGCAATTTTCTCAAAGAACATACGAGTCCTATTTGACAAATCCATTAAAGTTTTGCCCTTGCAGTCATCTTTTCATTATAGGTTAGTAAGAAAGATGTTGTTCTTTTCAATATTATAGCATTTATATTTTCTAAATGATTTTTATATGTTAATGTCTGTCAAAGTTATTTATAATCCGTTCTATTTTAATTCATTTTTCCTTATAATCCTCTTCAATGTCATTAATTCCTTGAGAATGATTTGTTCTTTATTCATCAGAGGGATAAAATGATGGATAGAGAATTATGTTGTTGTTGTTTTTTTTTGTTGTTGTTTTTTGTTGTTATCCTACTGAAGAACTATGATACTGTAGAAAAAAGTGATATTTTAAAATGGAAAATAATATTTCACTATTCCATTATTTAAAGCTCTGTACTCTGTTTAGAGGAGCATTAATAGGACACATTTCAATTGTAATTATTTTAGTCAGCAAGTTAAATAATCAATAGCAGTAAATAGATAGTTAAGGATATCTGAATTATAGATATGTAGTCTGAGACAAAAACAAAAACTAGCAACCGTTATTGTGGAACAAACATTTCATGGGCACTTTGTATGTAATGGGTACTGAGGTAATTACTAAGATACCACTTCAAACAAGAGCGAACTGATTATGCTTACATGAAGACTACAATCCCAGAGGATAGAGTGATATGTTGGACATATAATCCTAGCTACTTGATTTCAGATTAAATTATAATTCACAGTATATGGACAAAGGAGTATGGAATAATCCAGCATTTAGGCAGTAAGTCTAAGTTACACTCTGAATAACTAAACACAATAATGTAACTAAAAAGCAAATAACACTGGTGGCTCCATATGATAAGCCCTGGACTGTGAACTACAAGGTCTACGGTTCAAGCCTGTCAGCTTCTCAATGGGAGAAAGATAATGCTTTCTGCCTATACAAAGATTTAAAAAGCCTCCAAAACCCTGTACTGGGTCAATATGAGTCAGTAAAAACTCGACGGCATTTAATGAAAGCAAAAATATAAGGTGGAGTTGGAGAACTAGGAAAAGTTGTTGGAGTACCCAGAGGACAATATATATATATAACCAGATTCTTATGAGGTAGAAAAGAAACAAAATAGATGCACATGACAAAAGTTTAGCAAGTTGGAACCCAGATAAGGGAGACTTACTGAATTAAATCTTGATTTAGCAAGATAACATGGGGACTACTCTTCCATGGTAATGATTTCAAATTTTAATAAAATAATAAATCACTAGAAGGTGACCTGCCATGTTTATCTGCAGCTCCATGGAAATGCTACCTAGCAAATTGTGGACCAATTCACATGAAGGGGAAAAAGGACAGCCGGAGTGCTTATGGTGGAACTTTTATAATGAAGAAACAAATCAACCAGCTATGAATGAGAAACACCAATGGACAGTAACTCATGAATTTAAAAGTTAGGCTTAGCGCACTTTAATAGAGCTCTGTATAAAAGAAAAATTAAAAATAGATGTAGAACTTGTATTCATGCTAATTAAACACAATTTTCAAAATCTTTTAAAAAAGCAAATGATGTATATATTTGCAGAAAAGTGCACAAAGTTTAGAGACCAGAAAGATAAATACCATTACACATAAAATCTGCATTATCAGAAATAACAGTAATCTAAAAATGACAACATAGGCAGACAGGAAAGATAAAAAGGTATGAATAAAAGAACGGGACTGTTCTCATGAACCAAAACAGTTTTTGAAGATGATATTTCTATATGTGCTATATACATATCCATATTTATTTATGGAACAAACAATGAGCAAATGATTGTAAACTTCTTAGCCATAACCAAACACCAGGAAAGAATGAGTGATTGGTTCTGAAGGCTTGGGGTCATAGTTGAAAGGAAATCAAAGTCAATTAACATGAAATAGTTTATATATTCAAGGTTCTACATTCTACTTTTGGGAGTAGCAACTGAGGTTTTCAACACTGTGAAAGACTATCTAAGGGGTTACTATTGGTAGCTCCACATCTGGAGCAAAAAGATGTGAAGAAAATTAAGTACTCATAAAAACAGTTTAAAGGACTAATGAACTACATGAACCTTAGTCTCTACTCCCGTGAACTCGAAGAGCTAGGTAGTGCTGACCATGCTGACAGGGATCACAATAAATGGTCCTGGATTTTGTTGTTGTTAAGTGCCATCAAGTTTAAGTGCCACCAAGTCTGTTCACACCCATTGTTGTTGTTGTTAGGTACCATAGTGTCAGTACCGACTCACAGCAACCTTATGCACAGCAGAACAAAATAATGTCCGATCCTGAGCCAACCTCACGACTGTTGCCACGCTTGAGTCCATCGATGCTGACACCTGGCCAATTCATCTTGTTGGGGGCCTTCCTCTTTTTCTCTGACCCTCCACCTTACCAAACATGATATCCTTCTCCAGCAACTGGTCCCACCTGACAATATGTCCAAAGTATGAGAGAGGAAGTTCGGCCATCTTGGCCTCTAAGGAAAGCCCTGGCTGAACTTCTTCCAAAGTAGATCTATTGGTTCTTTTGGCATCCCATGGCACTTTTAGTACTCTCTTCCACACCATAAGTCAAAGGCATCAATTCTTCTACAGTCTTCCTTATTCACTGTCCAGTTTTCACATGCATATGAGGTTATTGAAAATACTTTGGCTCGGGTCAGGCGTACCTTAGTCCTAAAGCTGATATCTTTGCTCTTCAACACTTAAAAAATTTCCTGTGCAGCAGATTTGCCCAATGCAATACATCGTCTGATCTCTTGACTGCTGCTTCCATGAGTGTTGATAGTAGATCCAAGAAGAATGAAGTCCTTGACAACTT
>NW_006408734.1:3943761-3958476 GCF_000296735.1 Chrysochloris asiatica
GTCAAGTTTGGCCCAGGATCAGACATTGTTTTGTTCTGTTTGCATGGGGTCGATATGAGTCAGTTCTGACTCGATGGCACCTGACAACAACAACAACAACAACAACAACCATACCAAGAATCATTGCAGTCCATAGTTTGGTACAACACTATGGAATCTTTACGGGAGCAGAAAGCCTCATCTTTCTCCCGTGGAGCAACTGGTAGTTTCATACTGCTGACCTTGAGGTTCACAGCCCAATTGGTAACCACTATGCTACCAGAGCTCCTTTGAGCATAGAGAAGCTAAATTGAATGGAAGAAAAGAGGAGCTAAAAGAGCTCATTAGAAAATTTCAAGTGTAGCTTAAGAAGACAAATTTAAGTATTGTTAATGAACTATGCAAAGACCTGGGGGTAGAAAACCAAAAAAGAAGAGTAAAATCAACATTTCTTAAGCTGAAATAACTAAATAACAAATCCAAGCCTTGATTTGTAATATTGAAGGATTCTATATGTAAAATATTGAATGATGCAGAAGGCATCCAAAGAAGATGGACAGAATAAACAGTCACTATACTCTGGTAGTTCAGTGTTTATGAATCGGGCTGCAAACTGCAAGGTAAGCAGTTCGAAACTACCAGCTGCTCCGTGGGAGAAAGATGAGGCTTTTTACTCCCGTAAAGAATACAGCCTCAGAAACCGTGTTCAGAGTCACTATGGATCAGAACCATCTCGATGGCACTTAAAACAACAACAACATACAAAAATGAATTGGTGGATGTTCAATTATTTCAAGAGATAACATATGATCAAGAACCAATCACAATGAAGGAAAAGATCAAGTGAAATTAAATGCATTGGGGGAAATCAAGGCTTCAGAAATTGGTGAAATACAAATGGAAATCTTTCAACAAACTGATGCAACATCAGAGACACTTATGTATGCCAAGAAATTTGGAAGACAGATACCTGACCAAAAAATTGGAAAGATCAATATTTGGGTCCATTCCAAAGAGAAGTATCCCTACAGAATGTGATAATCATCAAACAATATCATTAATATTGCATGCAAGTAAAATTTTGTTTAAGATCTTTCACAAAAATAATTGCAATAGTATGTCAACAGAGAACTGCCAGAAACTCAAGCCAGATTCAAAAGAGGGCATGGAGCTAGGTCTTATCATTGCTGATGTCAGCTGGTTCTTAGCTGAAAGCAGAGAATACCAGAAAGTTGTTGACTTGTTCTTTATTGATTATTTAAGGGTTGACTACTGTGTCAATCATGACATTCTATAGATAACATTGTGAAGAATGGTTATTCCAGAGCACTTAATTGTGCTCATGAAGAACCTGCACATAAACCAAGAAAGAAGTGTTAGACCAGGATTAGGGAATCCTGAATGTTTTAAAATCAGGAAAGGTCTGTGTCAGGGTTGCATTTTTAAGCATACTTATTCAATCTGTATGCTGAGCAAATAGTACACGTAACTAGATCATATGAACAAGAATGTGGCTTGTTGGAAGCAAAAAAAAGGGTTAAAATACTTATTGATGAAAATCAAAGACTGCAGCCTTCAGTATGAATGACACCTCAATGAAAAGAAGGCAAAAATCCACTGAACCAATAAACAACCAATCAAAGGAGAAAAGAATGAATTGCCAAAGACTTCGTTTTGCTTAGAATCACTATCAACACTCATGGAAGTAGCAGTCAAGAAATCAATCATTGTATTTCTCAATTGGAGAAAGATAAAACTTTCTGCTCCTGTAAAGATTTACAGCCTTGGTAACCTTCTGTAGGGTCACTGTAAGTTGGCACCGACTTCATGGCACATAACCACCGTCACCACTACCATTGTATTAATCAAACCTATGGTACAAGACCTATTTAGTTCTTCAGAGCAAGACTAAATGTCGCCAGACCCCAAACCTGGTATTTTTGAATCACCTCACATGCATGTGAACGTTGGACAATGTAGTAGGAAGACTGTAGAAGAATCAATGTATTTGAATTATGTTATTGGAGAAGAATATTAAAGTCCATGAACTGTCAGAACAAATAAATTGTTTCTGGAAGTAGTATATCTAGAATGCTTTTGGAAATCAGCATGGTGAGACTTTGTCTCTCATACTTTGGACATACTTAGGAGGGGACCGGTCACTGGATAAGGACCTCATGCTTGGTAAAGACAAGTATCAGAGGAAAACAGGAAGACTGCCAGTGAGATGGATTGACACAGTGGCTTCAGCAATGTGCTCAAGCACAGAAAACAATTGTTTGGATGATGCAGGTCTGAGCAGTGTTTGGTTCTGTTGTTCTTAGGGTCACTATGAGTCAGAATCAATTGGATGACACCTAACAACAAAATTAATTGGAATTGACTCCATGGCAGTATATAGATTCCCTGAACAAATATATTGTACGAGAAAAACTATACTAATCTTGAAGAAAGTAACTAGTTTGAGAAATTACACAATGACTTTTTCTTTTCTACGTAGTGGTTTTCTCCCAAATGGTGTTGTAGACATGATTGTGATCTGTTAAACTAAGTGTGAAATCAAACTATTTGCTGTTGTCAGTAAGTACTGTGCTATTACTCTTTTTAATTCATACTTTAGAGTAAATCACAAGGAATTCTCATTTGGCAGTTGTCTTTTTATTAAAATCATAAGAGACCAAGAAACAGGGCAATCTAATAATTACAATGAAAAGAAACTGATCAGTCAATTCCTTCTACTAAATAGTTTCTGAATACATGCTACATATAAGACTATACTTAAGGTCTATTACAATTGAAGGGAATATAATTAAAAATAATAACAGATTAAAATTGATGCCCTCAAATAACTTATAATTTAGTGCATGGTGACAAGTTAAAAAGAACAAAACTAAAAAACCTAATATGTATGTCATTGTTGTTAGCTTCTGGCAAGTTAATTTAGACTTAGAATGACCCCATATGTGCAGAGTGGAAGTATTCTTTAGGGTTTTAAAGATCTTTCAGAAATAGATCAACAGATGTATCTCTCCTGAGGTGCCTCTGAGTAGGTTTGAACCATGTGAACTTTGAACCAACCTTAATGACATTACTATTTGTACTAATAAGTGTAGCAATAAATTACTACTTAAATTGGAAGCACAGAACAGAGATGGCATAGAGGGACAATAGGGAGGAAGGTTACTATTTTAGACTTGGAGGTCTGTATGATCTCACTCAAAAAATGATACAGGGTCAGAGAACAGTTTTAAGAGCAAAAGAAAACATGAATTTGTACAGACCTGAAAGGGAAAGTAAGCTTGGATTATTAAAAGCATGACAAGGAGGACAAAGGGAATAAAGGTAAATGCAATAATATTTTAAGTAAGAGAGGTTGTAGAGTCTGGGATAAGACTTCAGCTTTAATTTTGAGTTAAGATGAAGAAGAGTGACATGTATCTGCTAAAATTTTAAGACTACATAAACTTCATAATCACTTAAAATCTTTTTGTTTTATTTTAAATAAATTTCATATTAAAGAATAATATACATACAGGAAAATAAATAAATGTTTCCATCGCAATTAGTTTACACAAATGAATAGTCATAACACCATCACTTTACCCACATTGAAAAGTGGTCCAGAGCCCCCAATGTCATTTCCCTTACAGTCACTGTCTTCTTCTCCTTAAAGGTAACCCTTGATTTCTTTCATTGTAGATTAATTAATTCATTTCTTATGAAAAATGAAACCATAAAGTATGTACTCTTCTATGTCTGATGATTTTGGTAAATGTATCCATACTTTTGCATGTAATAGTATCTGTTATGACTCATTGCTGGATATTTTTCCATATTAAGAAATAAACTGGTATATCCTTTCTGTTCATGGAGTCCTCATGTGATATTGTTGGTTAAGTACGGAAATGTTAACCTCAGGGTCTAAGGATTAAACACACTATCATCTCCTTGGAAACTTTATACAGGGTTGCTTATGAATTAAAACCGACTTGCCATCACTTAAGACCATAACAATATTTCATGGACATTTGAACTGTTACCTTGTTGGAGAATTTAGAATTAGCACTGCCTACAGATTTTTCTAATCCAAGACCAGATAATTCAGATGGCACTTGTCTACCACTATAAACTACTCTGAACAGCAACAGAATAGAAGGTCCTTGTGAGAGTTACAGTGTGCGAAAAACATAGAACTAAAGTCAAATTGGAGTCCTGGCTTGGCACTAACCAATAGATTAATGTGCTGGACAGCAAAGCCAATTTGAGCCACAAGGTTGGTGGTTGAAGCTCACCAGCTATTCCTTGGAAACCCTTTACAGGGTCCTTATGGATCTAAACTGACTCAACAGCACTTAACAAAAGCAAAATTCAAATTAATAATAATAATAAAGTCCAGAGTTCCAGGCTTGACAGAGACAGGAGAAATTCTTTAGATTTTTGCTCAAAGGCAGCCATCTAAATTGTAACTAAATCAACTCTTTTCAGTCAAATAATAGACTGACCTATAAAAGAAGATAATAAAGAACCAAAAAGCAAATCCACTGCCTTTGAGTAGATCCTAACTCATAGAGACCATATAGAACAGAGTAGAACTCTGCTCCCTAGGGTTTCTGAAACGAAATCTTTGTGGGAGTAACATCCTTTTCTTTCTTTCACAGAGTGGCTGGTCAGATTGAACCATCAACCTTCTGGTTAGCAGCCCAGTGCTTATCCTGCACCACCACCAGGGGTCCTCTTTTTTGATAATGTTGTTGTTAAGGGCCATTGAGCAGGTTCTGACTCACAGTAACTCTGTATAGAGATTTTGTGGAGCAGCTGGTGGGTTTGAACTGGTGACTTCATGTAGTACAGTATATCAGTCTCTTACCTTAAAGTAAAACCTTTGACTACCCCTAAAATCAAAATATTTTTCTATAATACCTTTAAAAGCTTAATTTTGTTCTATTTTACATTTATGTCCATAGTGCAATTGTAACTGATTGTAGTGTAGAGTTCTAGATATGAAAAGATATATTTCCCCAGATTATATCTAATTTTCCAACATCATTTATTTTAAATGCCATTATTTCATCACTGTACTGATGAACTAGTTTTCATAAATTCAGTGACTGTGTATGTGTGTGTCTTTCCTGAATTCTTCTGAACTATTGATTAATTATTCTCTCCTATTTCCAGTAGAGGTTACAAATCCAGTAGAGGGCTGCTAACCTCAGGATCATCAGTACGAAACTACCATCTGTTCCACGGGAGAAAGATGAGGCTTTCTGCTCCCATAAAGATTTATAGCCTCAGAAACCATGTACCGGGTCGCCATGAGTCGGAACAGACTCCACGGCCCATAACAACAACAACCAGGGATGGGGGTGTGGTGTCCATTCATTCAGCCATCCCCTCTAGTCACCAGAATGGAGGTGAGCAGACAGTGAGAGACCAATGAACAGATACCAAAAAAAGAGTTTCCACACCTGTATCTCTGCAGTTCTGTCAGGCATTCTTGGCTGTTTTGATCCTTCCCCCACTTGGTCTCTCTGAAGATGGAGGCTCCGGGAGTAGTTTAGCATCTTGAATTAAAAAGCAATGGATTTCTTGATTCTGCTACAAATTCCTATAGCTATAAGTCTTCCGATCCTCTAAATATTCCTTTATATGTGGTTCAGAGTTCTGGCACCATCCCCTGAGCCTGCTTGGTCCAGTATTCTGTGTTGTTGCTAATGGAGCACCTCACTGCATGTCTACTGGATCGTCTGACATCTGCTGGATCTTGGTTGAAAGCAGAGATTATAAAAAAAGATGTTTACCTATGCTTTATTGACTATGCAAGGCTTTAGATTGTGTGGATCATGACAAACTATGGACAACATTGAGAAGTATTAGTATTCTGGAACACTTAATTGTGCTTATAAGGAATCTGTACATGGACCAAGAGGCAGTTGTTCGAACACATCATGGAAACACTGAATGTTTTAAAATTAAGAAAGATGTGTGACAAGGTTGTATTCTTTCACTATACTTATTCAACCTGTATGCTTAGCAAATAATCTGAGAAGCTGGGTTCTATGAAGAAAAACATGGCATCAGGATGGGAGGAAGACTCATTAACAACCTACAATATGCAGATGATACAACCTTGCTTGCTGAAAGTGAAGAGGACTTAAAACATTTATTGATGAAGATCAAAGAGCACAGCCTTCGGTATGGATTACATCTCAATGTCAAGAAAACAAAAATCCTCACCACTGGACCAATAAACAACATTCTTATCAACAGAGAAAAGATTGAAATTGTCAAGGACTTCATTCTTCTTGGATCAACTATCAACACTCACGGAAGCACCAGTCAAGAAATCAAACGACGTATTACATTAGGCAAATCTACTACACAAGAAATTTTTAAAGTGTTGAAGAGTAAAGATGTCAGCTTGAGGACTGAGGTGCGTCTGACCCAAGCCATGGTATTTTCAATAACCTCATATGCAGGCGAAAGCTAGACAGTAAATAAGGAAGACCATAGTAGAATTGATTCTTTTGAGGTATGGTGTTGGAGGAGAACATTGAAAGTGTCACGGGCTGCCAAAAACACCAACAGATCCATTTTGGAAGAAGTGCAGCCAGAGTGCTTCTTTGAGGCCATGATGGCCAAACTTCATGTCTCATACTTTGGACATATTGTCAGAAGGGACCAGTTGCTGGAGAAGGATATCATGTTTGGTAAGGTGGAGGGTCAAAGAAAAAGATGAAGACCCCCAATGAGATGGATTGGCCAACTGGACTCAAGCGTGTCAACAGTAGTAGTGAGATTGACCCAGGATCGGGTAGTGTTTTGTTCTGCTGTGCATAAGGTCGCTATGGGTCGGTACCGACGCGATGGCACCCAACCACAACAACATTACCACTGCCATTCTGTCTTAAATGTTATAACTTTAAAATTCTGTTAATATATTCAGTTTAACCTAATAGCCATTTATGTATAAAGGTAATAAACCTATCACACTTCAAATAAGGGTTTGTGTTACTAGCGAAACAATTTAGCATAAAGCTTGAAGCATACTTTGCATTTGACTGATGAACTTCAAAACATTACAATTTATATGACCTAATTTTTGAGATTATTTACAAGTATGCATTTTGAGTTTCTCATTACAATATTCCACAAGGTATTTGGGCATTATTTGTTCCATTTCACACCCAAGGAAACCAAAGTTAATTGCTTCACCTAATGTGAGATGAATCATTATTCACATTCCCTGCTTTCTCATTCTGTTGTTTAACCAGTAAGGCACAATGCTCTTTTAGGCCATTAGTTTTCTTTAAGAAAATAGAAAGCTGTGCTCCTGGGCTGAAATGTTGTTTACAGATTCCCATTAACTCTTAATTTACAGTTAACAGAACGCTGAATTTCTTTACCAAATGGCCTGTGCTAGGATGAGTCATAGCTCATGATGTAACTTAGTTAGTTATATCTTAGTAATTTAAGTTAATTGATTCAAATAATGACATGCCACAGGATCTGAATATAGATTATTTCAGATTCCGCCTTTGCAGTCTCTATTCCATTAAAAAAAATCACTTTGATCACTAGCACTGTCCAAATTGACACCGGAATCTTCTAATGTATTCATATTACTCCCAGGATTTAATCTATTAGTTTAATTTTTATTTTTATTCACATACTAGATGAAGTAAAATATACTATTTTAGTTCCCTGGATGTGAAAGTTATCATTCTTCCATTCTACTATATGCTAGTGTCTGTTTTATTTTAAGTTGTTTGTTTGATGCATATCACATATTTCTTACATTTATTGGCTATTTATTGCTTAACCTTTGTGTGTTTCTCTGAGTTAATCTGTAACTACTTATATATTCTAACCTATGTATTCATTTATTGGATATTCTTAGGAGATATAACATCATCAAAGGGGATGTAAAAATGATCCAACAATAGCATTAATATCACTTACTAGAATGATACAGTTGACAATAATTTTAAAAAATGACTGCAGGCATTCATTGATAGGCAACTGCTGGAATTTAAACACAGATACATAAGGAACATAAATATCATTACTGATGTCAAATAAATCATTGTTTATAGCAGAGAATGCCAGAGAGATGTTTATCTGTATTTTATTGATTATGCAACAAAATTTCATTGTCTTATAACACATTATTGACAATATAATGAAGAAAGGGAATTCTAGAACATGTGATTGTGCTCATGCTGAACCTACATATAGATCAAGAGGTAATCATTTGAACAGAATATGGGGATACCGCATGCTTTAAAACTGGAAAACATATGCAATGGAATTGTAACCATTTACTTTAGTTATTTAGTTTGTATTCAGAGAAAATAACCTAATAAGCTGTACTAAATAAGATGAATGTAGCTTCAGGGTGGGAGGAAGACTCATTAACAAACTGCAATATGCAGATGATAATTTTGCTTGCCGAAATTGAAGAAAATTTGTAGTACTTACTGAAGAAGTTCAAAGACTACAATCTTTAGCATGATTTAAACCTGAAGATATAAAAAATGAAAATTCTCACTACTGGACCAACAAACACCACCATGAAAAGTAATTATATTAATGTCATGAATGATTTTATTCTATTTTGATCCCCAAATTGTCTCTCATACTTTTAATATAGTATCAGGAAGGACTAGTCCCTGGAGAAGGGCATCTCACTTGGTGAAGTGGAGTTGGATTGCCACAGTGACAACAGCAATGGTGTCAGAAGTCACAATGATTGTGAGACTGACAGGAACAGGTAGTGTTTCATTCTGTTGTGTATAGGCTTGCTATAAGTCAGACCCTACTCGATGTCACCTAACAACAACAATTTACCTCATTCCATAGAAATCACTGTATTGTGTGCAAGCCAAAATGAGAATCAATTTCCTAACAATGTTATAACACTGAAGATAAGTTTATTGAAAATTATTATTGAAGGTTATATTTTTAGATAATAATAAGACAATAAAAGTTCAATTTGGGAAAATACATTTTGATATCTTAAAGTTTTGCAGAAATGATAAATTCTAGTCTTTAATTTCCATGACAGCCAGAATAATTCCAAGACAAAATTTGGATAAATATCATTTATTACTGGAGTTTTGCATTCAGGGGACATTCCAATGTATTCAGCATAATTATGTTGCAAAAAAAGGACTAACTATTCCAATTACCGACTCCACGGCATGTAACAACAACAACATTCCAATTAAGGAGTCCTGGTGCAGCACTGTGAGTTAATGAGCAAGACTGCAACGTCAGCTTGAACTACAAAGTTGATAGTTCAAGCTCACGAGCTGTTCCTCAGACACTTTATATAGGGTCACTAAGGGTCTGAACTGACTCGATGACACTTAACAACAACAATATTCCAATGAAGGCATTAGACTAAAGAATTACCCTCTCCTACATCATTTCCTTAAGCAGTTTGTCTAAGATTTCCTTTTAGATAAGATTTCCTTTAAGATAACTGTTAATAAAATGGGTTTTCCAAAAACAGATCAATTCAATATGGCTATGAATGATGACTTAAATGATAATTTGAAATATTTATTTATACATGATTCTCTTAAGGCCAATGTAAATATATTTTGAACACCTTTAAAAATATAAAGTTTAATAAACTAAACTGGAAAATCTACGTAACATGAAAGATAGGTTAGACAATATGAATTATATAATTCTTGGTGAAATCGAGTCGGTACTGACTCATAGTGACACTATGCACAGAAGACACAAACAGTGTCTGATCCTGTGCCAACCTGACTAACGTTGCCACATTTGAGTCCATCGAAGCTGCCACTTGGCAATCCACCTCGTTGGAGGATCCCTCTTTATCTCTGACTCTCCACCTTAACAAATATGATATCTTTCTCCAGTGACCAGCCCCTCCTGACAACATGTCTGAAGTATGAAAGACGAATCCTGGCCATCCTGGCACCCAAGGAGCACTCTGGCTGCACTTCTTCCAAAATGGAACTATTGGTTCTTTCGGCAGCACATGGCACTTTCAATATTCTCCTGCAACACCATAACTCAGAAGCATCAATTCTACGGTCTTCCTTATTCACTGTCCAGCTTTCCATGCATATGAGGTTATTGAAAATACCATGGCTTGGGTCAGTAGCACCTTAGTCCTCAACCTGACATCTTTGCTCTTCAACGCTTCAAAAAGGTCTTGTACAACAAATTTGCCTAATGCAATACGTCCTTTGATTTCTTGACTGCTGCTTCCATGAGTGTTGATAGTTGATCCAAGAAGAATGAAGTCCTTGAAAACTTCAATCTTTTTCTCCATTGATACGAATGTTGTTTATTGATCCAGTGGTGAGGATATTTGTTTTCTTCACATTGAGATGTAATCGATACTGAAGGCTGTGCTCTTTGATCCTCATCAGTAAATATTTTAAGTCGTCTTCACTTTCAGCAAGCAAAGCTGTATCATCTGCATATTGTAGGTTGTTAATGAGTCTTCCTCCAATCCTGATGCCATGTTTTTCTTCATATAACCCAGCTTCTCGAATTAATTGTCCAGTGTACAAGTTGAATAAGTATGATGAAAGAATACTCCTTGTCACACACCTATCTTAATTTTAAACCATTCAGTGCTTCCGTGTTCTGTTTGAACAACTACTTCTTGGTCTATGTACAGATTCTTCATGAGCAAAACTAACTGTTCAGGAATACTTATACTTTGCAATGTTGTCCATAGCTTGTCATGATACACACAATCGGAAGCCTTCGCATAGTCAATAAAGCACAAGTAAACACCTTTCTAATATTCTCCTATTTAAGCCCATATCCATCAGACATCAGCAATGATATCCCTCATTCCTCCGCCTCTTCTGAATCCAGCTTGAACCCTTTGGAAGTTCTCTGTCTATGTATGCTTTTAGCCGATTCTGTATTACCTTTAGCAAAACTTTACTTGCATGGGATATCAAAGTGATTGTCCGATGATTTCCACATTCCATTGGGTCACCTCTCTTTGGTATGGGCACAAATACAGATCACTTCCAATCAGCTGGCTAGATTGCTGTCTTCCAAATTTCTTGGCAGAGATGAGTGAGTGCTTCCTGTGTCACCTCACTTTCTTGAAAGATTTCAATTTTTATTCCATATATTCCTGATGCCTTGTTCTTTGCCAATTCCTTCAATGCACCTTGGACTTCCTCCTTCAGTATCATTGGCTCTTGATCATATGATACCTCTTGAAATGTTTGAACATTAACCATTTATTTTTGGTACAGTGACTCTGTGTATTCCTTCCATCTTGTATTGATGCTTTCTGCATCATTCAATAATTTGCCCAGAGAATCTTTCAATAATGAAAGTCATGGCTTGAATTTTTTCTTAAATTCCCCCAGCTTGATTAATTCTGAGCATGTTCTTCAATTTTGGTTTCTGATTCCAGATCTTTGCACATTTTGTTTTAATATTTGGCTTTATCTTCTTGAGCTGATCTTTGAAATTTTCTGTTCAGCTCTTGTACCTCATCATTTCTTCCATTTGCCTTAGCATCTTAATTCTGGACAGCAAGTTTTAGTGTCTCTTCTGACATCAATTTTCGACTTTTCTTTTTTCTTTTCTTCTTAATTACTTTAGCTTTCTTCATGTATGATGTTCTTGATGTCATCCCACACTCATCTATCAGTTTGTCATACTATGGTGGCTTGTGAGTTTCTGTGATTCTAAAAGCTATGCCACTGGTATTTTAAATTCCAGCAGGGTCAACGATGGTGGACAGGTTTCAAATGAGCTTTAAGACAAGGACACACTAGGAAGAAGGAGTGATGAACAACTTCCAAATATTTAGTTACATAAAACCTTATGAATAGCAGAGAAACACTATAAGATATGTTGTTGTTCTTGTCAGGTGCCATCAAGTTGGTATCAACTCATAGCGATGTTATGCACAGCAGAACAGAACACTGCCTGATCCTAGGCCAACCTCACTACTGTTACCACACTTGAGTCTATCGATGCTGCCACTTGGCCAATCCATCTCATTGGGAGTCTTCCTCTTTTTCTCTGGCCCTCCACTTTACCAAACATGATGTCCTTCTCTAGTGACTGGTTCCTCCTGATAACATGTTGGACATATTATCTCATGATATGAGAGGTGAAGTTTGGCCATCTTGGCCTCTAAGGAGCACTCTGGCCGCACTTCTTCCAAAACAGATCTCTTGGTTCTTTCGGCAGCCCATGGCACTTTCAATATTCTTCTGCAACACCATAACTCATAAGCATCAATTCTTCTACAGTCTTCCTTATTCACTGTCCAGGTTTCAAATGCATATGAGGTTATTGAAAATACCAAGCCTTGGGTCAGGCATACCTTAGTCCTCAAGCTGACATGTTTGCTCTTCAACACTTTAAAAAGGTCTTATGCAGCAGATTTGTGTAATGCAATATGTCGTGTGATTTCTTGACTGCTGTTTCCGTGAGTGTTGATAGTTGATCCAAGAAGAATGAAGTCCTTGACAACTTCAATCTTTTGTCCATTAATGAGAATGTTGTTTATTGGTCCAGTGTCAGATATAGTGCCAGAAAATGAGCCCTTCAGGTTGGAAGGCACTCACAATGTGACTGGGGAAGAGCTGCCTCTTCAAAGTAGAGTTGACCATAATGACATGAATGGAGTAAACACTGTAGGAGAAAAGCCCATGGGACCTTCATTTGCTGATGGGGCACAACTAAAAATGAAGAGAAACAGCTGTAAACAACCATTGAATATCAGAATATGGAATGTACAAAATATGAATCTGGGGAAATTGGAAGTTGTCAAAAATAAAATGGAACACATAAACATTGATATCTCAGGCATTAGTGAGTTGAAATGAACTGGTACTGGCCATTTTGAATCTGATTACCACATGGTTTACTATATTGGAAATGAAAAATTGAAGAGGAATGGCATTGCATTCATTGTCAAAAAGAACATATCCAGATCAGTCATGAGGTACAATGGCGTCTCTGTAGGATAATATTCATTCACCTACAGGAAGCCCACTTAATAACATCATTATTTAAATTAACACACCAACCACTAAAGCCAGTGAGGATGAAATAGAATTCCACCAACTTATTCAATATGAAATTGATCAAACTTGCAACAAAAATGTATTGAGCATTGATGGTGATTGGAATGCAAAGGTTGGGAGCAAAGAGGAAGGATCAGTAGTTGGAAAATATGGCCTTGGTGATATAAATGATGCTGGAGAATGCATGATAGAATTCTGCAAAACCAATGATTTGTTCATTTAAAATATGTTCTTTAGACAGCATGTAGTTGTTGTTGTTAAGTGCCATCAAGTCGGTTCCAATCCATAGCGACCCTGTATAGGGTTTCCGAGGGTGTAAATCTTTACAGGAGTAGAAAGCCTCATTTTTCTCCCACATAAGACAGTGATATATATGTACTTCACCAGCTGGAATACATAGATATCAAATTGACTACATCTGCAGAAAGAGAAGATGGAAAAGCTCCATATCATCAGTCCAAACAAGACCAGGGGCATACTGTGGAACAGATCATCAATTACTCATATGTAAATACAAACTGAAGCTGAAGAGAATGAAAACAAGTCTACGAGAACCAATTATTACCTTGAATACATCACACCTGAATTTAGATATTATCTGAAGAACAGATTTGATTCATTAAACACTAAATATCAAAGACCAAAATTCTATAATAGAATCTGCTAAATTTGTTTGTATGTCAAAACACCTTGAAAATGAAGAGTAGCTTTTTCTGTGGTTATCTTGGAAGCCATTGGTTCCAAGTATCAAGCTCCTGAAATTTAAGACTAATGACTGACTTTCATTGAATTATTGATGTAGTAACATAGTCTGGAATTATTAATTATTCTTAAATTATTAAAAACAGAAAGCATATGAAAAATATGTGCTGTCAAATCAGTTCCAATCCATAGGTACCCTGTCGAGGGTTTCCTAGAAGCAGCTGGTTTGCTTGAACAGTCGATCTTTCGGTTTAAATGACAGCAGTTTATCGCATTAATCTGCAGCACCACACCAGAAAAAATATGAATTTCCTGTGTTACTTTAGTTTACTTCTTGGAGAAAGTTTCCAAGCCACAGAACAACGTGGGGCAAGTCTGGGAAACTTGACGATACAGAGCAATAAGCCAGAGAACTAGTCAGTCACAGGTTTTAGAATATGATTAGAAAGGAGATAGCTGCAGAGAGAAAGAATTCCAAAGAACTTCTAGGGCTTGTCATAAATATCAACCTGAGCAAAAATCAACACCAGGGATTGTAAAAACTACACAAGGACAGGAAAAGAACTGTATAAAAAAATTAAAGGTAAAAATACTTCCTGTCACTTATACAGAATAAGAAATAGTGACTGTCCCCAACAGTCAGATTGCTAAATGTCATCATTTACAAGGTATGAACTATAGTTCTCTGAAATGCTTCACCTGAAAATTGAGGAAACTTAGCCTGAGACTAAATTCTGTTCTGGTGCTTGTTAAAGCAATATATGAAGATGAAACAATTTATAAGTAAATTACCTGGACTTCCCAAGTCAATAATATTTATAAGAAACATTGTTGTTGTTGTTGTAAGGTGCCATTGAGTTGGTATCACCTCATAGTGACCTTATGCACAGCAGAATGAAACACTGCCCTATCTTGGGCCAACCTCACTATCGTTGCCACACATGAGCCCATTGATGCTGCCACTTTGCAAATCCAT
>NW_006408734.1:3959637-3963836 GCF_000296735.1 Chrysochloris asiatica
TGTTTAAGAATATTCATACTTCACAATGTTGTATATAGCTTGTAATGATCCACCCAATCAGTAGTCTTTGTGTAGTCAATAAAGCACAGGAAAACATCTTTCTGATATTCTCCGCTTTCAGCCAAGATCCATCAGATATCAGCAATGATATCCCTCATTCCACAGCCTTTTCTGAATCTGGCTTGAACCTCTGAAAATTCTCTGTTAATGTATGCTTCTAGCCATTTCTGTATTACTTTTAGTAAAACTTTACTCACATGGGATATTCAAGATACTGTCTGATAATTTTCGCATTCCATTGTGTCACCTCTCTTTAGAATGGGAACAGATATGGATCTCTTCCAATCAGTCAGCCAGATAGTTGTCTTTCAAATTTCTTGGCAGAGATGAGTGAGTGCCTCCAGTGCTGCTGCACTTTCTTGAAAGATTTCAATTTTTATTCCATCAATTCCTGGTGCCTTGTTTTTGCCAATTCCTTTACTGCACCTTGGATTTCTTTCTTCAGTATCATTGGCTCTTGATCATGTGCTACCTCTTGAAACGTTTGAACACCAATCATTTCCTTTTACACAGGGAACATGTAAATAAAGAAAAATGAAACTTCTAAAAATGCAAAGAAACGTTGTTGTTGTTGTTGTCAGGTGCCATCGAGTAGGAACCGACTCATAGCGACCCCATGCACAGAGGAACGAAACAATGTCTGATCCTGGGCCAACCTCACCACCGCTGCCACACTTGATGCAATCAATGATGCCACCTGGCCAATCCATCTCGTTAGAGGTCTTCTTCTTTTTCTCTGACCCTCCACCTCACCCAGCATGACATCCTTCTCCATTGATTGTTTCCTCTGGACAATATGTCCAAAGTATGAGAGACGAAGCTTAGCCATCCTGGCCTCCAAGGAGCACTCTGGCTGCACTTCTTCCAAAACAGATCTATTGGTTCTTTTGGCAGTCCATGGCACTTTCAGTATTCTCCTCCAACACCACAACTCAAAGGCATCAATTCTTCTACGATCTTCCTTATTCACTGTCCAGCTTTCACATCCATATGAGGCTATTGAAAACACAATGGCCTGGGTCAGGCACACCTTAGTCCTCAAGCTGACATCTCTGTTCTTCAATACTTTAAAAACTTCCTGTGCAGCAGATTTGCCCAGTGCAATGAAACATTAGCACCTAAAAAACAGGACAAAAATACAAAATATGTAGCACTTAATAAAAATTATGGGAAATGGATACAGCAGCAATATACTACCCATAACAAATGCTCCTAGTGTGGCACTGTGCATTAATGTGCTGGACATGCAAAATCGCTTTGAACTTTAAGATCAGACATTCAAGCTCATCAGTTTCCTTTGAATACTTATTCAGGGTTGACAATGAGTCGGAACCAACTCTAGGGCACTTAACAACAACAACAACAAATATTAAAATTAAATTGAACCACAATTGACAAAGATTATTGATAAAAATATTTTTTTAAAAACAAAACCATTATATGTGCTTTTCATATGTCAAAAAAGATTTAATATGTGAAGTAGAAATATAAAATATTTACATAAAGAAAAAATGGAACTTCTAAAAATATAATGAATAATGTCTATTATGAAAAATACATTGGATGGAAGTAAGTGTAGATTACAAAATGCAGGAGAGAGAAAAAGATTAGTGAATTTGAAGACATAGAAATACAGATTCATTTGTAGAATCAATCATCTTTTTATGTTATTTTTAAAAGTTATTTTCAATGAATTAGTAATTGATATTGAAAAATTCGTCATAGGATCTTACGTATTATTTCTATCACACAGCCCATATTTTCCACTACTGACCCTTCTTTGTTTCCAACTTTTCTGATGCAATCACCAGTAATAATCATCTGTATTGAATATTTGGTCAATGTCAGACAGAATAAATTGGCAGAACTCTTTCATTTCATTTTTTTCTTTAAGTGGTAGGTGAGTTCACATTGAAGACACTGATAAAATTAATTAACTCTAACACATAGCAACCTTGTATAGGGTTATCCAATAGAGACAGGTGAGTTTGATTGCCGACCTTGCAGTTAGTTAGCAGCACAGTACTTATCCTATAGCACCATACCAGGATTCCAATGGTCTTCTGGCTATTTGGACACTGAATGTGATCTGTGAAAACCACTCAGATTTGGCATTTTATCTCTATAATATTCATGAACACGGCACAGGGCTGAACAATGTTATATTATTTATATGTGTGAATTAAAGTCATATATATGTACTCATTATGAATCAAAGCTAACAAATAACAAAATAAGAGAGAGGTTATAATATCACTTGAAAATATCTTGTTATTATATACAGATCATAATATGACTTGAATATATATTGTTATAATTTACAAAGTTACACTAAATTATATAATAAAGGGTTATGCCAAATAATCTAACAGCAACAACAAAACACTAAAATGGAATTGTTGTTGTTGTTAAGTGCTGTTGAGTAGACTCCGACTCATAGCAACCCTGTAATGGGTTTCGGAGGGGCAATTTGTGAGCTTGAACCACCACTTTCAAAAAAGGATAGAACAACAAGAAAGAAACTTGACAAAGATACAGAGGAACTCAAAAGCACAATCAACCAATTTAACCATATAGATGTGTATAGAACATTCAACCCAACAACAGTACAATGCACATTCTTTTCTAGTACACATGGAATATTCTTCAGAACTGACCATGTCTTTGGGCACAATGCAAGCCTCCATAAAATTACAAACAACAAAATACTACAAAACATCTTTTCAGGTCACAATGCTATAAAAACAGCCTACATTACTCTCCATGGAGAGAAACTGAAAGCCTTCTCTCTGCAAACAGGAACCAGACAAGGATGTCCTTTGTCACAACTCTTATTCAATATTGGGCTGGAAGACTTAGTAAGAGCTATACAGCAAGATAAGGAAATTAAAGGCATCTAAATTGGCAAAGAGGAAGTAATATTCTATCTATTTGCAGACGATCTGATCCAATACAGAGAAAATTCCAAATATTCAGTGAAAAAGCAACTAGACCTCATTGAAAGATTCAGCAAAATGGCAAGGTATAAAATCAACATATAAAAATCAGGTGGATTCCTCTATACCATTAATGACAGAGCAGAAAAGGACATTAGGTAAGCAATACCATTTACAATAGCTGCCAGGGATGAAATATCTAGGAATAAATGTAAGCAGAGAAACAAAGTATCTATACAAAGAAAACTACAAAACACTACTACAAGGAAACAAAGTAGACTTATAAAGATGGAAGAATATACCATGCTCCTGGATTGGAAGACATAGTATTGTGAAAATGTCAATACTGCCCCATACAATCTATACTTATTATGCAATCCCAATCCAGATTCCATCAACATTTTTCAAAGACATGGAAAAAACAATTAACAAACTGTATATGGAAAGGAAAGAGACCCATGATAAGCTAAACACTCTGTAAGAAGAATAAAGTTGGAAGCCCCACTCTCTGATCTTGAAATTTACTACAGGGCTACAGGGTTACAGTGTTCAAAGGCTTCATGTCAAGATGGCGGATCATGTAGATGCGCAGTGAGGAACTCCATCACCAACAACACAGAAAGCTCGCAAGACCTTCATTTGCTGATGGGCACAACTAAAAACGAAGAGAAACAGCTGTAAACATCCACTGAAAATCAAAACATGGAATGTACGAAGTATGAATATTGGAAAATTGGAAGTTGTCAAAAATTAAATGGAACACATAAACTGTGCCAAGAAGGGTCAGAGGGTGGTGCTAGAACTCTGAACCACATATAAAGGAATATTTAAAATATTGGAAGGTTTATAGGTAGGGGAATTTGTAGCAGAACCAAGAAATCCATTTCTTTCTATTTCAAGATGCTCAGCTATTCCTTGAGCCACCAACTTGGTAAAGACCAATTTGGGAAAGGATCAGAACAGCCATGAACTGCGGAGATACAGATGTGGGCATTTTTTTTGTTTGTTTGTTTGTTTTTTTTTGGTATCTAGTCTTTGGTCTCTTGCTGTCTGCATACCTCCATTCTAGTGACTACAGGGGAAGCCTGAGAGAATGGACATGCCACCCCCACCCCAGGAGGGTTCTACAACGCATGCGCACGGATCGCCTCAAAATTTAAAGTGACAGTTTCCACTTAAAACCAAATGGCCAACACTCATCTG
>NW_006408734.1:3964446-3970894 GCF_000296735.1 Chrysochloris asiatica
GCCTACAGGGAAGCCCAGTTAATACCGCTATTATTCAAATTTATGCACCAACTATTAAGCCAGTGGCGATGAAATAGAAGTATTCTACCAACATCTTCAATTTGAAATTGATCAAACATACAATCAAGATGTATTGATCATTACTGGTGATTGGAATGCAAAGGTTGGGAGCAAAAGGAAGGTTCAGTAGTTGGAAAATTTGGCCTTGGTGATAGAAATGATGCTGGATATCACATGATAGAATTCTGCAAAATTAATGATTTGTTCATTCCAAATACCTTCTTTAGATGGTATAAAAGACAATTGTACACATGGACCTCGCCAGATGGAATACATAGAATTCAAATTGACTACATCTATGAAAACAGATGATGGAAAAGCTCCATATTATCAGTGAAAACAAGGCCAGGAGCAGACTGTGGAACATACTATCAATTACTCATATGCAAATTCAAACTGAAGCTGAAGAAAATGAAAATAAGTCAATGAGAGCCAAAATATGACCTTGAATATATCCAACCTGAATTTAGAGATCAACTGAAGAACAGATTTGATATATTAAATACTAAAGATGGAAGACCAGAAGAGTTGTTGGATGATATCAAGAATATCATTCATGAAGAAAGTAAAAAGTCATTGGGAAGACAAGAAAGAAGGAAAAGGTCAAAATGGATGTCAGAAGAAAGACTGAAACTTGCTCTCCAGCATAGAGATGTTAAAAAAAAAATAAAAAAAAATTAAAAAAATGGAAGAATGAGAAGGTCCAAGAGCTGAACAGAAAATTTCAAAGATCAGCTCGAGAAGATAAAGTAAATATTACAACAAAATATGCAAAGATTTGGAATCAGAAAACCAAAAAGAAAGAACACGCTCAGCATTTCTCAAGCTGGGGGAACTGAAGAAGAAATACAAACCTCAACTTTTGTTATTAAAAGATTCTCTTGGAAAATAATTGAATGATGCAGAAAACATTAAGAGACAATGGAGGATGTGATGCAATGGTGAAAATTGTTACCAGGACTGATTGTGAGGACTGAAGTGTAAAGGAGGGTATTTTATAGCAAAGAGGGGTGTGACTAACCTTTCAGTCTAGGAGCGGAGGGCCCTGGGACCATCAATGGAGAAGAGTGGAGAGCGGGACCCTACCCAGAGAAGCAGTGAGGCCTGAGATGGAAACAGAGAGGATGACGTGAAGAGATGGTGTACCTGAGGAGTTGAGACCCAGAGAGCGAAAGGGGCTGTGTGTTGAGGACAGTGGGGCGGGGGGGCATGCAAGGTATACCCTTTCACTGGGGGATGATGTATGGATGGGATGGTAACTAAGGCAATTAAATGATGTACGGTAGAATGAATGTAAAACTAATGTTTCCCCATGTAAAATATCACTCAATACACAATAAAATATTTATTAAAAAAAAAAAAAGAGAGAGAGACGATGGAGGGAATACACACTGTACCAAAAGGAAGAGGCTCTTGTTCAACCATTTTAAGATTAGTTTATGATCAAGAACCAATGATATTAAAAGAGGAAATCCAAGGTGCATTGAAGGAATTGGAAAAGAACAAGGCACCAGGAATTGATGGAATAAAAATTGAAATCTTTCAAGAAAGTGAGGCGACAAAGGAGGCACTCCCTCATTTCTGCCAAGAAGTTTGGAAGACAACTATCTGGCCGACTGATTGGAAGAGATCCATATTTGTGCCCATTCCAAAGAGAGGTGACCCAACAGAATGCAGAAATTATTGGACAATCTCTTTGATATCTCATGCAAGTAAAGCTTTGCTAAATGTAAGACAGAAATCCTACAATCCTACATTGACAGAGAACTTCCAGAGTTTCAAGACGGATTCAGAAGAGACCGTGGAACGAGGGATATCATTGCTGATATCCGATGGACCTTGACTGAAAGCAGAGTATGTCAGCAAGATGTTTACCTGTGCTTTATTGACTATGCAAAAGCTTTTGATTGTGTGGACCATAACAAGCTATGGACAACATTGCGAAGTATGAGTATTCTGGAACACTTGATTGTTCTCATGAGGAATCTGTACCAAGACCAAGAGGCAGTTGTTCAAACAGAGCATGGGAACACTGAATGTTTTAAAATTTAGAAAGGTGTGCGACAAGGTTTTATTCTTTCACCATAATTATTCAACCTGTATGCTGAGCAAATAATCTGAGAAGCTGGGTTCTATGAAGAAAAAACGTGGCATCGGGATTGGACAAAGAGTCATTAACAACCTGCGATATGCATATGATACAACCTTGCTTGCTGAAAGTGAAGAGGACTTAAAATATTTACTGATGATGATCAAAGAGCACAACCTTCATTATGGATTACATCTTAATGTCAGGAAAACAAAAATCCTCACCACTGGACCAATAAACAACATTCTTTTCAATGGAGAAAATATTGAAGTTTTCAAGGACTTTAATCTTCTCGGATGGACCATCAACATTCACAGAAGCCACAGTCTAGAAATCAAACAATGCATTGCATTAGGCAAATCTTCTACATAAGAACGTTTTAAAGTGTTGAAGAGCAAAGATGTCACTTGAGGACTAAGGTGCGCCTGTCCCAAGCCATCGTATTTTCAATAACCTCATATGCATGCAAAACTTGATAGTGAATAAGGAATACTGTAAAAGAATTGATGCATTTGAATTATGGTGTTGGAGGAGAATATTGAAAGTGCCATGGGCTGCCAAAAGAACAAACAGATCCTTTTTTGGAAGAAGTACAGCCAGAGTGCTCCTTGGAGGCTTGGATGGCCAAAATCCATCTCTCATACTTTGGACATGTTGTCAGGAGGAACCAGTCACTGGAGAAGGATATCATGTTTGCTTAGGTGGAGGGTCAGAGGAAAAGAGGAACACTCCCAGTGAGGTGGATTGGCAAAGGGACAGCATCAATGGGCTAAGCGTGACAATAATTGTGAGTTTGGCACTGGACTGGGTAGTCTTTTGTTCTGTTGTACATAAGTTCGCTATGAGTCATTATTGACTCAATGGCACTTAACAACAGCAACAACCATTTCTCCACCTAATTCTTATAACTCTGTAGGCCTTTAACGTTCACCTTTAGTGACATATAACTTTTCTAGCCATGTTTGCATTTATTTCTCGATATTTTTATACAATGCATCCTAACTGTATTTTTTTTTTCTTTTCTTTTCTTTTTTTCTTTTCTTAGGAGTTCTGGTAAGGAACTGTAGTATAAGTACTGGACCATATAGTCAGTTTGAATCACAAGACCTGTAGTGTAAACTCACCAGATGCTCTTTGGAAATCTTATGCAAGTTCACTATGATTTGGAACTAAGTAGACAGCACTTAACAAGAACTACATATATTTGTTGTTAGTATATACAAATACAATTGTGTTTTTATATTGATAATATATCTTGAAACTTTGCTAAACACCTGCATTATTTATTAAAGTGTATAAAAGACATTTGTTGTTGTTAGGTACCATGAAGTTAGTTCTGACTAACAGTGACCCTATGTGCAAAGAACAAAACACTTCCCCATCTTGCGCCATCCACATAACCCTTGCTGTTTGAGACCATTGTTTCAGTCACTGTATCAATCTCTGTTGCTGAAGGTTCTCCTCTTTTTCACTGACCCTCTATATTGCCAAGCATGATGTCCTTTTCCAAGACTAGTCCCTCCTGAGAACACATCCAAAGTACAAGAGATGAAATCTCTCCATCCTAGTTTCTAAGGAGTATTCTGCCTACACTTCTTCCAAGACATAATTGTAGCTCTCATGGTAGCCAATGGTACGTCCAACACCATAATTCAAAATCATCAATTCTTTGATATTTTTTATTCATTGTCTAGCTTCACATGCATTTGAGGTAATTAAAAATACCTTGAGTTGGGTCAGGAACACCTCAGAATGACATCTCAATTTTCCAACAGTACTTGAACTGTGGGTTAATGTGCTGGAATGCAAAGTCATTTGAAGTGCAAGATCAGTGGTCCAAGTTCACCAGCTGCTCTTCAGAAACCCTATAAAGGGTCGCTATGGGTTGCAACCAACTTGAAGGCACTTAATAACAACAATAACAAAAAGAGATCTTTTACAGTAGATTTGCACACTGCAGTGCATTGATTTCTTACCTGATGCCTTTACATGTATCAAAGGAAAATGGAATTCTTGATAATGTCAGTATTTTCTTATTTGATCATAATTTTGCTTATTGTCCAGCAGACAGTATATTTCTTTTCTTTATGTTGATGTGTAATCTACATTGAAGGATGCTTTGTTCTTCATCAATAAGCACTTCAAGTTCTCTTCTTAGCTTTCAGCAAACAAAGTTGTGTCATCTGCATATGACATGCTTTTAATGAGTATTTCTCTAATCCTAATCCCATGTTATTCTTCACTTAGAGGTTAAGTCAAAAATTATTGCTGCATAATCATAGAAACTTTCATTAAACAAAAATATCAAAATTTGAAATGATTACTTCTCAAGATTTCCTCCATATAACTATATTTCTGAAAGCTGTGTTTCCATCTGTCTGACCTTTCCCTGAAGTGCTTTTTGATTTATACCACTTCAAAACAGCAGTTTGGCATTCTTAAGATAACCCTAATTGTGTTTCTTTTACATGTTCTTTGTGTTTGGAGGACAAAAAGCAATCTAAAAGGGCAAGAATCAGGACTGTTAACATGGATGGAGTAAGCTTTCTTAGGGAAATTCTTATAGGACAGCCCTTTCTACCCTCAAAGAATAAGCAGGTGCATTTTTGTGATGGATAAAAAAATAATCCTATGCACAAATTTCCTGGCCTTTGTTCAGTAATGCTATTTTTCAATTACTAAAAATTTATTCCTAATAAGCCCACATGATTGTATTGTGTCCTTTTAGAAAATCTATCAAAAATAAAACAAAAAACTAAACATTTGAGTTATCCTTCTGAGCTGACCTCTCTGACTTGAATTTAATCAACATAGCAGATTAGTTCAGATTTTTTTTTCTAAAACATAACAACCTATCATGTAACTCTTTTTATTGGATCATTTTTGAAGACACATTAATGAGAGAAAGACACGTATATAACCTAGAGAACTTATCTGCAGCCATCCATTAATACCAGAGACATGTTTAAATATGATTTGTTTAATCTAAATCTATGCATGTATGGACTGGAAACCTATTATCAATACTTTTAGAATTACATTTGTATTCCTGTTTCTTGGATATCAAAAAAGATTCTAAGTACTTTGAAATAAAAGCTAATGTTATAATAATGATATAATAGAAATAAAAATTCAGAAAAGATAACATGTAGAAGTGATATATATAAATCAGTTTTCTCCCCAAAAAAGTACATAAAATCATTAACTTTCTTTTCCTCATATATTGAGTTTCATGACACTAGTTAAAGTAAGAAACACCATTGATTATAGAATTTTCATTATCAAATTTAAATTTAAATTCAACTACTGTTTAAGAAGTCCTAGTGTGGGTTACAAATCGGACTGCAAACCTTAAGGTCAGAAGTTAGAAACTATCAGTTGCTCTGCGGGAGAAAGATGAGGCTTTCTACTCCCGTAAAGATTTACACCCTCGTAAACCCTGTACAGGGTCGCTATGGGTCGGAACCGACTCGACAGCACTTAACAACAACAAAGTGTGGATTAATACACTAGACTGCAATGTTGGATTGAACCATAAGGTAGGCAGTTCAAGCTCATCAGGCACTCCTAGAAAACCCTATACAAGGGAGCTATGGGTCAGAAATGACTCAACAGAACTTAACAAGAACAACTTCTTTTTAGGAAGCCACAGAAGGATGTTTCTCCCATCTTAACAACAAAAAACATACATATTACAAAGCCATTCTTTTAAAAAAATATATTAGAGAGCTGAGTTTGTAAGGCAACCAATAGGACTGAATTCAGTAAAGTAACAAGCACAATTAAGGGGAAATAGAATATAAGAAATGTTATACTTTTGACAGATAATGAGAGATGGAGTTAGTACACATGAACACAGGTAAAAAAACAAAACAAAAAACAAAACAAAACAAAACAAAAAACCAGCTTAAAACTTAACAAATTCTTGAATAGTGATAGGTATATAAGTTAAGATTCCTGGAAATCCTAAATATAAGGGCAGTCCACACTCGAGCCACTTGCTGATCTTCATGGATTTTCATTGGGTGCTCATTAGAAAGATTGAGGGAAAGGAAGAAGAGAAAGAACCTCATTGTGCAACATGTTATAATTGGCATGTGTTAAGATACTGGTCTCAACTTTCATTATTGAAAGATTCTCTGGGCAATTATTGAATGATGCAGAAAGCATCAAGAGAAGATGGGAGGACTACACAGAGTCACTGTACCAAAAGGAAATGGTTAATGTTCAACAGTTTCAAGATGTAGCATATGATCAAAAGCCAGAGATACTGAAGGAGTAAGTCCAAGGTGCATTGAA
>NW_006408734.1:3971934-3982080 GCF_000296735.1 Chrysochloris asiatica
ACTTCATATGCATGCGAAAGTTGGACAGTGAATAAGGAAGGCCATAGAAGAATTGATGCCTTTGAGTTATTGTGTTGGTGGAGAATATTGAAAGTGCCATGTGCTGCCAAAAGAACCATTAGATCCGTTTTGGAAGAAGTGCAGCCAGAGTGCTCCTTAGAGGCCAAGATGGCCAAACTTTGTCTCTCATACTTTGCACATATTGTCAGGAGGGACCAGTCGCTGGAGAATGATATCATGTTTGGTAAGGTGGAGGGTCAGAGAAAAAAGAGCAAGACTCCCAATGAGATGGATTGGCCAAGTGGCAGCATTGATGGACTCAAGCGTGGCAAAAGTAGTGAGGTTGGCCCAGGATCGTGCAATGTTTCATTTTGCTGTGCATAAGGTCACAATGATTCGGTACCAACTCGATGGCACCTAACAACAACAACAATAACAAGATAGTGGAGTTCTGCTGTAGCACTGCAGTATAAGCACTGGACTGTTAAGTGAAAAGTTATTGGTTAAAATCCCCCAGTTGTTCCTCAGAAATCCTTTGCAGTGCCACTATCAGTCAGAACCAACTCAATGACAGCAAGAGACAGGTTGGGAAATGCCCATGTTCTAGACACCTCTGTCATGAAAGCAAAACTGTCTTCTTCTTGGAGAGAAGAGAAATTTCTTTTACTTCATAATCTCAGGCCAAGATTCACTAACAACAAAGGAATGATAAAAGCAAAAATCAAATGCCCTCTAGCACTAGGGGAAGGACAATAAATCCCATTGGCCCAAGTAAAGCTAGGTAACTGCTACAGATGGAGAGGTTTAACTACCTTTTATCATCTTGTACTAATTAGGGGGTGGGGAGGAATCTATTGGCCATGTGATAAAGGGCAGGAAATTCACCAGTGTTGCGGCTGCTTCATTGACTTAAAGTAGAGGTCACATGACACTGGAAGTCAGACAGGTTCATGTTTTTACTCAAGAATCTTCACAATTGAAAGGAAAATTAGACATCTATGAGGAAGAGAGACACATTTTTGTATCTCAGGTGAACTGGGACTGACTAAGAATGAAAATTCAGTAGGAAAATCAAGATAATTTTGATTTCCATCAAGAAATCTGAGTCAAGCAAAAAACAGCAATTTACTGTTAGAAGAGGTAAATGGCAACACATGTGTAGGTATTCAGGACCTGCTGGAATCTAAGAGTATAGTTGAAGCTCTAAGAAAAATCAAACATACTAGACTATGCATTAAGCACACATAGAGCACATATCCCACCAGTTAAAATCTGTGGTCCAGTGAAGCTGACTAGAACAACATAAATCCAAAAACTATTCAGCTCTGAACTAGACTGCTTGAACTCTCGCACTAACAGCATGACAGTAAAATAGGTTTTTACATTTCCTGGCATAAGTCATGTTCATTTAAGAAAATGTTGTTATTTTACACACAGTTTCTGCCACTCAATCCAAATTACAAGACAAAGTAATTCATTACTAACAATAAATCAATCAATAGAATTAGAGCAGAAATCCATGATCCATAAATTGAGATCATATTTTGAAAAATGACTAACATGATGAATAATGTAGAGGAGAAAGTTAAATCATGAATGAAGAAAACAAGGATATCTGCAAAGAAATGGAAAAAATGGTATTTTTTAAATGATTTCAATGGAAATTGTAAAAATTGATACCAATCAACTAAACAAAAATAATTATATCAGAATTTTTGTAGAACAGATGCTCTGAGGAGTAAACAAGATGATATTAACCATGCATAAATATGTAAGAAAATATATTTTAATATAATATTTTAAGTAGAATAACAAAAATAAGTCTAAGAAAAAAACGAAAAGAGAGTCATGAGATCCTAGCAAAACCAACAGACCTCAAAGGAAGCATGAACCTATGTGAAGAAGAGGAAAAAAAGAACGCAAGGTAAGATGGAAATCTTTTTCACTCATGAGTTATTGAGAAACATGTTGTTACTGTTAGATGCTGTCTTGTCAGATATGACTCTTAGTAACACTGACTGCTCCTGTGCCATCTCCACAATTGTTGTTACACTTAAGCTCATTGCTTCTATCACTATGTCAATCCTTGTCTTTGGGGGACTTTCTCTTTTTCACTGACCCTCCACTTTATCTAGCATAATATCCTTCTCCAGAGACTGAGTTCTTTAAAAAATATGTCTCAAGTATGAGAGACAAATTCTTGCCATCCTGACTTTTAAGGAAGCATTCTGGCTGTACTTCTTTCTTTCAACAGATTTGTTTCTCCTTCTGGCAGTCCATGATACTTTTAATATTCTTCTATGGTCTTCCTTATTCATTGTCCATCTTCACACGCACATGAGGCAACTGAAAATACCATGGCTTTCACGGCTTAAGTCAGGCACATCTTAGTCCTCCAACTGACATCTTTGCTCTGGAATACTTTAACGAGGTCTTGTGCAGCAGATTTTCCTAATGTGATACATAATTCGATTCTTGACTGCTTCCGTGAGTGTGAATAGTGAATACAAGCAAAATGAAGTCTTTGACAATATAATTTTTTTCTCCTATTGTCATGATATTATTTACTGGTCCAATTATGAATATTTTAGTTTTCTTTACATTGAGGTGCATCCCATACTCAAGGATGTGGTCTTTGATTTTCATCAGTAAGTATTTTAAATCCTCTTCACTGTCAGCAAGATAGATTGTGCCATCTGCATATCACAGGTTGTTAATTACTTTTTCTCCAACTTGATTCTACATTCTTCTTCATATAATCAAGCTTCTTGAATATTTGCTGGGCATACAGGTTGAATAAGTATGGTGAAAAAAATATAACCCTGAAACACTTCTTTCTTTCTTTTTTTTTTTAAAAGTTTATATTGTGAATTACTGGCTTTATATGAGAGAACATCAGTTTTATACTCATCCTATAGTATTTCATTTCATTGCAATGATTACAATCCCCTCCATGAATCATCAAACAACCAAAGGGTACAACCACCGGTCTGCCCCCGGCCTTCAGGACACAGCCCCTCTCCCTCCCTGAGTCCATTGTGCCCAGTCACTCAATCTGTCCACATCATCTTCTCTGCCTCCTTTTCTGGAATCACTGCTTCTCTGGGTAGGGTCCCGCACTCTGCTGTAATGACTTGATGGTCCCAGGGACCTCTACTCCTGGACTGCAAAATCAATTAATCGCCTCCTTTTGTTACAAAACATCCACCTTTACATTTCTGACCCTCACAGTCAGTCCTGATAGCAATTTTTCACTATTGTTCCACAGGAGTCTTGTCTCCATCTCCTTTCATTAGCCAGGTCCCAACAGATTGGAAACCATTCAGTAGAGATGCTGCATTCCCCTGCGCCATCAGCAACTAGGCTCCCTCTTGAAAGCTGGTAAGCCAGTCACTTCTTGCTTTTGTAGCCCCCTCCTCTACCCCATTTTGGGTAGCCAATGTCTAAGTTGCCCATCCTTGTCAACCCTATGTACCGAGGGGGTGGGAGTGATCCTTGTTGTAAAGATTTGTTCCCCTTTTTTGATATACTATGTCCATGTTGTTGTTGTTGTTATGTGCTGTGGAGTTGAGACCCTGTACAGGATTTCCGAGGCTGTAAATCTTAACGGGAACAGAAAGCCTCATCTTTCTCCCGCGGAGCAGCTGGTAGTTTCGAACTGCTGACCTTGCGGTTCGCAGCCTGATTCGTAACCACTACACTACCAGAGCTCCTTCCATAAGAATAAGTAAAGTTCATCAAATTGTAGTGGGTTACTCTTTTTTTTCCTCTTCTTTCTTCTTCTACTCTAGTTCTGATCATCCAGCCATTGAAGCCAGGTCAAGTGGGTACTATCTACAAGTATGGGTGTTCTTGTGTATCTCCCCTCACGTCATATCAACTGGATGCTACACTCTCTGCTCTATTTCTCTGTGGGCATGTCACTGCCACTGGGCCCAGCGGTCTCTAGGTCTTGCCATACTGATGACCAACCAGGTCTCCACCCAGGTTCACAGGAGTCTACTGAATGTGGTTGGACTTAGCACCCAAATTCATTGCTGTTTTATCGCCTCTTCCCCTTATCAGTGACCAATGTGGTCACCAGCCAAACCACATGACTGCTCGTGTATTCCTCTTGAGTCATAGTTTGGAAAGGGGTGTGCTCTGAGTGGACCCAACCACTTGACTTGATGGCTCCCGGGTGAACAACATGCTTTTTCTTGTCAATCAGACTGCCATTATTGTCCTTGATTTTTCCTGCCAGTATTTCTTTCATGAAATATCTTCTGTACTTCTAGCCACTCCAGGCTGCTCTACTTGTTTTTTCAAGTGGAAATATCTACCTCAGAGGATTCTGGATGGGGATCAGGATTCCACGTATGGTCTTATGCAAAGGAAAGCCTCCACAGGAAACCTCTTCCACTAGACAACTTTTAGCCCCCTTTAAGGTATTCCAATCAGTTATAGGTTGAAGATGGACTTACAAACTTTCTGCTGTAATGTTTCTGGCTATTCCATTCTTTCCCCCTCAAGTGTCTATTTTACAATGGTAGGTAAGGGAAACCAAGATTCATAAGACAGCCGAGCATCTTAACACTATTCCTCTCTTTTACCCTCAAATCATGCCTCAATCACTGTATCCCTGAGCCCTGTTGTTTCAAGGTTGTGCATACATCATCATTTACCTCTGTCCCACTTAGCCCATGCAATTCATCCTAACTGTTCTCCCATCTGTCTGTTCCTCCACTCACCTCCCCCATCTTGTAATTGACCCCTGCCTCCTCCCAGCACCCAAGCTATACTTCCCTTCACCTCATCCCAAACATCCTGGTTATCAGCAAATATATATATATTTTTCCCCTGTAGAGTGGGTTCTTTTTCTTAATCTTTTAAAATAATGGTGCTATGAAGTATTTATCCTATTGTGACTGACTAATTTCACTTAGCAAATTGTCTTCATGGTTTATCCATGTTATGTGGTGGCTTGCATCTTCCTTGTTCTTCAAGGTAGCATAGTATTCTGTTCTGTGTATGGACCACAGTTTATTTATCCACTGTTCAATTAGTGGAATGCAGTTTACTCCAAGGGGCCTTGATGGCTCCTGGGCGAATAACTTTTTTGTTCTTCTAGTAGTCAATCAGATTGCTGTTATTGTTTCTGATTTTTCCTGCCAGTCTTTTTTTCACAAAGCACCTTCTGTTCTTCTAGCCACTCCAGGCTGGTCTACTCATCCTTTCCAGTGGAAATTTCTCACCTCAGACAATTCTGGATGGTGTTCAGGATTCCACCTATGGTCTTATACAATGTAAAGGCTCCACAAGAAGCATCTATCACTGGGTAACTTCTAGCCCCCTTTAAGGTATTCCCATCAGTTATAGACCAAAGACAGATTTACAAGTTATCTATTGTGATGTCGCTAGCTATTCCTTTCTCTCCCCCTCAAGTGTCTATCTTACAATGGTAGGCAAGGGAAAACAAAATTCAAAAGACAGCCAAACATCTTAACATTATTCTCCTCTTTTACCCCTTCAATCTATGCCTCAATTGCTGTATCCCTGGTCCCTGTTGTTTCAAAGTTATGCATACATCATCATTTAAGTCTGACCCACTTAGCCCATGCAAACCAGCCTAACTGTTCTCCTACATGCTTTGTTCTTCTATTCCCCTCCCCCTTCTTATGTATTTCCCTACGCACACACCCAGCACCCAAGCTACCCTGTTTCTATTCCCTACTCTGTTCTCTATCTTCCCTTCCCTACCTCCCCTCCTCTCATCCAATACATCCTGGTGATCAGTATATATATATATATATATATTCACCCCCCTTTTTAGGGTGGGTTCTTTTTCTTAATCTTTTACAATAATGGTCCTATGCAGTATTTCTATTTTTGTGCCTAATTTTATTCAACATAATGTCATCAAGGTTCATCCAAATTATGCGGTGGCTTGCAGCTTCCTTATTGTTCTTCAAGGTAGCATAGTATTACATTGTGTGTATGTACCACAGTTTGTTTATCCATTCTTCAGTTGATTGGCACTGAGCTGTCTCCATCTTTTTGCTATTGTAAATAGTGCTGCTATGAACATTGGTGTGAATATATCTACTCGTGTTATGGATCGTATTTCTTCTGGGTAAATACCAAGTATAGGAATTGCTGGATCAAAAGGTATTTCTATTTCTATTTCCAACCTTCTAAGGAAGTGCCATATTGCTTTCCAGGGTGGTTGGATCATTTTGCAATTCCACCAACAATGTAGGAGTACCCCAGTTTCTCCGTATCCTCACCAGCATTTATTGTCCTCTACTTTTTTGATCTTTGTTGTTATTGCTAGACTGTTGGTCTGTTACTAGTTTTTGTAGATGCTGTGTTAATGTGTTAATTTTGGTTCTTTCTCCTTTTTGGATGTGTGCATTTATTGAAATAACTTTCCTTCTCAGGACTGCTTTTGCTATGTCCCAAAGAATTTGGTGTGTTGTATTTTCTTTTTTGTTTGTTTCTAGGAACTTTTTGAGTTCACATTTTATTTCTTCTACTACCCAGTCTCATTTCAGCATGGTGTTATTCAGTTTCCATGTATTTCACTTTATTCCTTGATCTTCCTATTGTTGATTTCTAATTTGATATCATTCTGGTCAGAGAAGATGCTTTGTAGTATTTGATATTTGTAAATTTATGGAGGTTTGTTTTGTGGCCTAAGACATGGTCTATTCTGTAGAATGTTCATGTAGACTGGAAAAGAATGTGCATTGTGCTGTTGTTTGGTTGAATGCTCTGTACACATCTACGAGGTCCAGTTGGCTGATTGTATTGTTTAGTTCTTCTATGGCTTTGCCAAATTTCTTTCTGGTTGTTCTATACATTTTTGAAAGCTGTGTATTAAAATCACCTACAATTATTGTAGATTTGTCTATTTCTTTCTTCAAATCTATTAGAGTGCTTTATATATTTTGGAGCTCTTTCACTGGGAGCATAGATATTTATTATGGTTATGTCATCTTGTTCAACTGTCCCTTTAATCATGAGATAATGTCCATCTTTATCTATTTTGCTGATTTTTGCCTTAAAGTTTATTTTATCAGAGATTAGTATTGCCACTCCTGTTCGTTTTTTATTGCAATAAGCGTGGTATATTTTTTCCCATCCTTTGACTTTTAATGTGTTTTTGTCTCTGCGTGTAAAACGTGTCTCTTTCAGATGGCATATTGAAGGTTCTTGTTTTCTTATCCATTCTTCCTTCCTATGTCTCTTAACTGGTGCATTTAATCCGTTTACATTCAGTGTAATTATCAATAGGTATGGATTAATTGCTCCCATTATGTTTGTTTTTTCTTGTGGTGTTGTTGCTTTTTTTGTACTGTGTGCCTTCCTGTGCTGGATTCATACTTTTTGTGTTCTTTCTTGTGAGTTTCCTCATAATTTTAATGTTTCCTTGTTTTCTTGGATTTTCATTTTCTTGGTATGTTGTGAAGTGTTAATTTTCTTGAGGTTACCTTATATTTCATTAACTTTCCCCTCCATTTAGTGCAGTCTGTTTTATCCTGCAATGTACCTAACCTTTTCACCATCTAGATCTCTGTTCCTACGTGGTTACCTTCTTTCACATTGTAATTGGTTTGATCATAGACTGACCTCCCAGATTCTCTGCATTTGTTCTTACAGTTTTGTTCTGTTCTCAACTCTTTATTCTGTCAATTTAGTTCTGGGAGGTGCTACCATGTATGTCAGTCTCTGGTTCTTGTTTGTTCTTTTTGGTTCTCAGTTCACAGAACTCCCTTTAGGATGTTTTGTAGTGCAAGGTTGGCTTTGGAAAAATTCCTTAACTTCTGTTTATCTTGGAAATTTTTTATTACATTGCCATATTTCATTGACAGCTTTGCTTTATAAATATTCTTGGTTGACAGTTCTTTTTCTTTCAGAGTTTTATATATGTCTTCCAATTGCCTTCTTGCCTGCATGGTTTCTGCTGAGAGATCAGATCTTGATCTGACTTGTTTTCCTTTGTATGTAACACTTCTTTTCTTTAGCTGCTTTCAGGAGTGTCTCCTTATCTTTGATTTTGGAGAGCTTGATTATGATATGTCTCAGTGATATTCTTTTGTAGTCTATCCTTCTTAGGATTCGTTGAGCTTCTTGAAAGTTTATCTTTTCACTTTTCAGGATGTTAGAGAAATTTTCTTCCAGTAGTTATTCAACTATTTATTCTGTGGACTTGTGTGATTCTTCTTATTCTGGAATGCTGATAATTCTTAAGTTATTCCTATTCATGTTGTCCAACATGTATCTTAGATCTTCTTCAGATTTTTTTTATCCTTTTTTCTGCTTGTTCTTTTATCTTAGTGGTATTGAGAGATTTGTATTCCAGCTCACTTGTTCTGCCTTCCATCTCTTCTATTCTACTCCTTTGCCCTGTCAGTGTATTGTCTATTTCTGATATTCTATTATTGATCATTTGGACTTCTTTCTGTAGATTTTGAATTATTTTCAATGCTGTATGGATCTTATTTGATTGTTCCTGTAGTGCTTTCCTGACTTCTTCCTTATTTTTCTCAACTCCATTGTAAAATGTTTTGAAACATTTTATAATCATTTTTCTGAATTACTTCTCAGGTATTTCCAAGGACCTGTCCTCCTTCCAGAATAGAGTCCAGGTCTACCTGTATGTCATTTTTCTCAGACATTTTATCTTGCTTCTGAACATGTGCTGATATGGTCATCTGCTTTTTTTTTTTTTTCTTGGACATATTTAGTGTTTATCTATAGCCTTAATATTTAATTGAGTATGTGTTTTGGTATTTTTTATGCTTTCTGATTGCTTCCAAGTAGATGTGATTAGGATGTGGATTTCCCTTTTCACTCTTCTTATTGCTTAACTCAGAGTAACCTTCACAGGTGTTTTCTGTCTCTTTGGTGTATGGCAGTTGGTATTGGTTCTTGCTTGGATTTTGGTGTTTTATAGAGTGTGATTGTAGCTTGACTATATGTCAGCAGTTGCTGTCTCTTCTTGGGTAATATAGGGAAAGAAAGAGTCTCCCAAAGGTAAAAGGGGGAGCATAAAATAGCAAAACAGCAACAGCCTAAACAACAAGGAAAAAACATACAAAAAAAAAAAAAAACAAAAAAAAAAAAAATAGATTGGATACTAGAGTCTATAAGGAGCTCTGGTAGTATAGTGGTTATGAATCGGGCAGCATACCACAAGGTCAGCACTTTGAAACTACGTTCCATGGGAGAAAGATGAGGCTTTCTGTTCCCATAAAGATTTATAGTTTTGGAAACCCTGTACAGGGTTGCTATGAGTTGGAAACAACTCCACGGCACTTAACAATAACAACACTATAGTCTATAATTGCAGAACAGGAAGAGGAGGGAGAAAAGAAGAAAAACAAAATAAAAATCTTCAGCTTAATATGAGTATAATTTTAATGTCCTCTTTCAGTTTCTTGCCTTCAAGGCCACCTTTTAAATTTAAGATGCCACTGTTGGTTGTTACACTGTACCTCAAATTTTAATTTTGGCCTCTTTTGCTTTTAAACTCTCCCTCTCCATAATTCTTGTTCTGGCCTGTTTCCTATTAAAAAACAGTTTAGGGACAACTCTTGGGCTGCTGGTCTCTTTAAATGCTGAGAGTATCAGTATAAATGTTTAGCATAAGAACCCACCAGTGGTGGGGTGGGAGGTGTCCACTCCCTCAGTCACCCCCTTCTAGTGGCCAGAATGGAGGTGCACAAACAGTGGGTGTCCAATGAGCAGATACCAAAAAAAAAAAAGGAAAAATCAGAACAAAGCAAAATCGACAAAGTGTATTATCCACCTTTGCTCCGAGGTTCCTGTAGCATTATTCTGTGGTGAGTCTACTCCCCTCTCTTGGTCTTACCATTTAGTCTCATCCAAGTTGTCAGCTCCTGGCCACACTTCCTGGCAAATTAAAAAATATGTGATTTCTTACTTCCACTACAAGTTCCACTAGCTATAAGCCTTCAAACCTTTAAAATATGCTTACCCATATATTTCAGAGTTTTGGAGTTCTATCCTGAACCTGCTTTGCCTGCTATTCTGTGATATTACTGACAGAGAACTTCACTGCACCTCTACCTTATTCACCATCAAACCCTGCCCTCCAAACTATTAACTCTTCCCTCCATTTAAGATAGTCTATACAGGGTC
>NW_006408734.1:3982610-3984558 GCF_000296735.1 Chrysochloris asiatica
TCTCCTTGTCTTTGATTTCGGAGAGCTTGATTATTATATGTTGTGATGATATTCTCTTGGAGTCTATCCTTCTTGGGGAACTATCAGCTTCTTGAATGTTTGTCTTCTCATCCTTCAAGATGTTAGGGAAATTTTCTTCCAGAATTTCTTCAACTATCTCCTCTGTGGACTTCTCTGAGTCTTCCTCTTCCAGAATGCCAATAATTCTTAAGTTATTCCTCTTCATGTTATCCAGTGTGAATCTTAGACTCTTCAGCTTTTTTTAATTCTTTTTTCTGCTTGCTCTTCTATCTTATCAATATTGAGAGATTTGTCTTCCAGCTCACTGTTTCTGATTTCCATCTCTTCAATTCTGCTCCTTTCCCTTTTCAGTATATTGTCCATTTCTGATATTTTATTATTAATCATATGGACCTCTTTGTGCAGGTTTTGAATTGATTCCAATGCATATTGATCTTGCTTAATGCTCCTGTAGTACTTTCCTGACTTTTTCCTTACTTTTCTCCACCCCTTTTCAGAGCATATGAATTTGATTCCATATTATTCTTCTGAATTCCTTCTCAGGCAAATCCAAAGCCTGTTCTTCCTCTTCTGGAAAGACTTTGTCTGCCTCCAGCTCATTTGTCTCAGTTATTCTTTTCTGGTTTTTGACATATTTTGAGATCTTTTGTTGTGTATTTGTTTTTTCTGTAATTTTCAGTAGTTAGGTGGGTTTTTAATGCTTAAATGGATGTTTGTTGCTGTGTTGTTAAGCTTACTGAGTGTCTTCTGGTTGATATGCTCAAGAGATAGGCTTCCCTTTTCATATGTAATGCCCAGTAGCTGTTATTTGCTCTTTTCTCAATAGTGGATATTATGGGGCATACTTGTAGCTTGTCTATGTGGCCACAATTGCTGTCTCTTCTTGAGCAACATAGTGAGAAAAAGCTCTCATCTCCAGGAAATAAGAGTGATTTAAAGGACCTAAAACAGAAGCTATATAAAAGTAGAGACAAAAAACACCATTCTAAAACAAAAATAAAACTAGCTGACTGGCCAGTCACCTTTGCTGTGCAGGTGTTATGCATGTATCATAGAAACCTCCTGGAGTGAGTGGGGGGTGTCCATTTGCTCAGGCCCCTCCTCTAGTCACCACTGTAGAGGTGTGCATATGGATATTGAGAAGTTAATGGGAGAAAGATTGTCTACTATTTTTGTCTCTGAAGGTCAGTTAGGTATCTGCATGTGCACAGTGTAATTCTCAAAATAACTATGTCCTTTTATGTTGGGGTTTTACAAAGTGTTCATATGGTTTGTCTGTCTGGCCAAACTTGCTTTTTTTTTCTTGCAGGGTTAAAGTGTCCTCCACAATTTAATTTTCAGACTGGGTCCCAGAACCAGACTTCATAAGCAGCTGTCAAAGATTCAGTCCTGGGGACCAATGGGGCTTTCTTCTCTTTGCCATGGGAAAATTGTGGGCTCAATGCTGGGCCCTTTTTGGGGGTGCATGCTCACCCACCTTAAGGCATCTAGCTGGGCAGAGAAGGTGCAACAGGAAAGAGGAGGAAAGAATGTGTAGAATCCCCCCACACCTCCTTTTGCAAATGTTGCTGCTCTGATTTTAGTGTCAATTCACTCTGGTGGTCCAGCTGTGGCTCTGCCTTCTGAACTCAGCCCTGTTGGGGTGGCAGCCAAGGGAGTCCTGTGTCCTGATTGATTTCCTAAATCACAATATTTTATTTTATACAGTGATTTATTCCACCGGTGGGTGCAGAAAACTGATGCCCTGAACCTTATACTTGATCCAGAGCTCTGGCGTTGTTCTGTGAAAGCAGCCTATCCCCACAGAGCCTGTCCTACCTGACTCTTCTTCTGCAGCATCCAATACCAGAAGTCCTTGACACACACCTTTCTTGAGCTACATTGTTTTTGTTGTTGTGAAATACCTTGAGTCACTTCCGAATCACAG
>NW_006408734.1:3985323-3998521 GCF_000296735.1 Chrysochloris asiatica
GCTACCAGAGCTCCTCATTGTATATAAAACATTTGTTGTTTGTTGTTGTTGAGTGTTGTGGAATTGGTTCTAACTCATAGCAACCCAGTGTAAGGTTTCTGAGGCTTTAAATCTTTACAATAGTAGAAAGCCTTGTCCCTTTCCTATAGAGCAACTTGTGGGCTCAAACAACTGACCTTGTGTTAAGCAGTATAATACTTATCCCATGAAGCCACCACATTCCTATATGAAACATATTCAAACTATTATAGATCCTCAAGGACACTTAACCATTTAAATAAACAAATGGAAAATGAATTGAAAAGTCATATGTACTCAGTATACTAGAGGCAGAATGGAAGGTGAAAGGTATGTGACTGGAGATGAAGAAGGATGAAAAAAATAAAACGCAATTAGATTAAATTAAAGGATACAATGATGCTGATTTATGTATTGAATTAAATGAAGTGTATATGAGATGCTAAAAAAAATCAATATTTTATGTTGAAAAGTGTTTCTTGGCTTCTCAATAAAAAACAGTATAATAACAGAAAAGAAATTAACTGACCATTAAAGATATTCTCTCACATACATATGAAATGTGTAGAATATATTATAGTATAGGAAACAGTAAAGCAGATTTAAAGAAAACAAAACAAAAATTGAAAAATAAGTTAAGTAATTTCTGAATAGGATAACTATACATTTCAAAAAGTTGTTTCATGAAAATTCATACAAAAATAATCCATGGTTTGAACCTAACTGTTTTAAAATTTAAATTCTTCTATTTTAATTTATAAAGGAGCTCTGGTAGCGTAGTGGTTACGAATCGGGCTGCGAACCTTAAGGTCAGCGGTTCGAAACTACCAGCTGCTCCGCGGGAGAAAGATGAGGCTTTCTACTCCCGTAAAGATTTACACCCTCGGAAACCCTGTACAGGGTCGCTATGGGTCGGAACCGACTCGACGGCACTTAACAACAACAACAACAATTTTAATTTATAATATTGATAGAGATAAAATTAAATTTTATCCAATATATTGTGCTGTTCAGTGCCATCGAGTTGATTCAGAATCACAGAGACACGCACAGCAGAATAAAACACAGCCCTGTCCTGCTCCATCCTCACAATTGTTGTTAAGTCCACTACTGTCACTGTACAAATCCATCCCATTGGGGTTAATCCTTTTTTTGGTCAACCCTCCACTTTATGAAGCATAACGTCCTTCTCCAGGGACAGGTCTCTCTTGATAATATGTCTGAAGTATTGCTGAAGTATTGTCATCCTGTCTTCTAAGGAACATTCTAGTTGTACTTCTTCCAACATAGATTTGTTTGTTGTGCAGTTGGTGGTAATTTTAATATTCTTCTCCAACAACACAAATCAAATGAATCAGTTCTTTTAAGCTCTTCCTTATTCATTTTCCAACTTCCACATACACATGAGGTTATTGAAAATACCATGGTTTGGGTCAGGTGCACCTTAGTCCTTAAACTGACTTCTTTGTTCTTGCACAATTTAAAGAGGGGATTGTGCAGCATACTTACCTAATGGAATATATCCTTTGACTTCTTGATTGATATTTCTTTGTTGATAGTCGATTCAAGCAAAATGAAATCTTTGACAACTTCAGTCTTTTGTCCATTTATCTTGATGTTATTTATAGGCCCAATGGTGATGATTTTTGTTTTCTTTATATTGAGATGCAACCCAAATGAAGGCTGTGGTCTTTGATCTTCATCAATAAATATTTTACTCCCCCTTCACTTTCAGTAAGCAAGGTCATATCATCTGCATACTACAGGTTATTAATGAGACTTCCTCCATTCCTGATGCCATGTTCTTCATATAATCCACGTTTTCTGATTATTTGCTCAATATACAGATTGAATGAGTATGGTGAAAAATACAAGCCTTATCCATACCTTTCCTGATTTTAAACAATTGAGTATCCCCTTGTTCTCTTCTAAAGATTGCCTCTGCTCTCTGTATAGGTTCCTCATGAGTAGACTACCCATTTTCTGCAATGTTGTCCATAGCTTCTTATAATCCACAATCAAAAGTATTTGCATGGTCCCTTCATCTTAGGTACACATTTTTTCTGATATTATCTGCTTTCAGCCAAGATCCATCTGACATCAGCAATTATATCTTTTGTTCCATTTCCTCATCTGAATCCGTCTGGAACCTCTGGCAGTTCCTTGTCAATGTAATGTTGCAGTCATATTTGAAGTACCTTTAGCAAAATTTTACTTGCATTTGATATTAATGATATTGTTCAATGATTTTCACACTCCACTAGAATGGGCACAAATATGGATCACTTACAGACAGTTGGCCAGGTCTACCAAATTTCTTGGCCTAGGTGAATGAGTGCCTACAGTGTTACACCAGTTTGTTGAAAGATTTCAATTTGTGTTTCATAAAAACCCAAAGCCTTGTTCTTTGCCAGTATCTCCTGTACACCTTTGACTTCTTTCTTCATTACCATTGGCTCTTGATCATAGAATACCTCTTGAAATGGTTAAACAGCCACCATTTCCTTTTGATACAGTGATTCTGCATATTCCATCTTTTGATATTTTCTGTATCACTAAATATTTTGCCCATGTTGTTGTTAAGTGTCATCAAATCGCTTCCTACTCATAACAGCCCTGTGTAGTTTCTGAGCAGAGGCTCATGAGTTCAAAACACTGGCCTTGTCATTAAAACTAACCTAGTGTTTATCCTATAATACCATACCTAGAATCCTTAAGGATTGTGAGTCAAGACTTGATTTTTGTCTTCAGGTCTTTTAGTTAGAGAAATACTGAGCATGTTTTTCCTCTTAAGGTTTTCTAACTCCGGTTCCTTGTACATATCAATATAATGCTTGACTTTGTCTTCTTGAGCTGCCTTTTGAAAAATTTTGTTCAGCTCTTTTACCTTATTATTTCTTCCATTTTAAACAATGCAAAAACCTTGTGGGCACCATTTCTGCTTTCTATGGTTTCACAAAAGAATCAAACTCAAAATCAGCCCAACACCCATTCCTATAAAGTAGAAGTCATATGTGTCTCTACTCTATAACATTCTTTACCCTATTCTGACAGCAACAATTCCTCCCACAGCCTTCTCTGTTTCACATCTGGGTTCTATAATCCATTGTAATGGCCACACAGAACTCATAACAATACTCACAACTGTGGAGTTTCTTAGAAAGGGAATACATAACAATTAAAGATTAAAACAAAAAACAAAAAACAAAAAAAACAAAATTCAGGATGCATCAGTTTTCCAATCAAGAATGTCTCTTCTCTGCCATACTATAGCTAGATATGCCTCACTCTTGTCTTTGGTTCCTCAGTCATGTGGTCCCTTGGTCTCTGCTGTGGTCAGACAAGTGTTACAAAGTTTTTTTTTAACCAGTCTTTGAATGCCCAAATAGCACATTCTGCAAGGCAGCTTCCTGCCCACAGCACTCTACTTTACTAGGTCCATGAGCCTAGAACTCTGTGTTTCCATGCCACTGCCTCTGCGTTTGCCCCTGCTGTTGCTGCTTCCCTAGGTAAGGATCTCACACTCCACTCATGCTCATCTTTCTTGGTAGTGTTGGGATCCTCTGTTACTGCTTCTGAAATATTTCCTTTTATACTTACCTGGATAGCAAAAATGACCAATCACAGGCTTAGAGTTCTGTACACCCAGTCATTTGGGGGATAGGAGACTGCAAGGTCAGCCGTTCAAAACTACCAGCTGTTTTGTGGGAGAAAAAGGAGGGTTTCTGCTCCCATAAAGAATTACAGCCTTGGAAACCCTGTACAGGGTCACTATGAGTCAGAACCAACTCCACGGCACACCACCACCACCACCAAGATGACTTTGGATAAAAAAGCTATATCAAGTAAATTCAAGGTACAACAATGAGAATATCTAAATTAAGATATAAACTTCTAAGGATAAGAGTTTTTAGAAATATTATGTTTGCATAACAATAGTTTGAAGGAAGACAAAATACAGTTCAATTACCAAACATTAAATTTCTAAACCTTATATGAATAAAAATTACTATTGTCCAAAATAGTTTTGTTTCTGTGTTTAATAAGTGCATTTACTCTGTAATGCTAGGAAGTGAAGGAAAAAAAAAAAAAAAGAAACTAATATTTATATTGGTTTCAGATGCTTGACTTACATTTTTAATAAAATCATTTTTATTTTAAACTGAAAAGTAACCCTTCTGTCTTTATTTCTTCCAAGACAGATATGTTTGTTCTTCTGGAAATCCATGGTAATTTTAATACTCATTGCCAACACTATAACTCAAATATATCAAATCTGTCTTCTTCCTTATTCATTGCCCAGCTTTCACATGCATATGAGCTGATTGAAAATATCTTAGTTTGAGTCAAATGTATCTTAGTTCTCAAAATGACAACTTTGGTCTTTTAACACATCAAAGAGGTCTTTTGCAGCAATTATGCCCAATGCAATATCTTTTGATCTCCTGACTGCTATTTTCATAAGCATTGATTGTGAATCTAAGTGAAATGAAATCTTTGACCACTTTCTATCTTTTCTCCATTTATCAAGATGTTTTCTTATTGTGAAGATTTTTTTCTTTATATTGAATTATGACCCTTATGGAAGACTTTATTATTTGATCATCAGTGATTTTTTTCTAGTCCTCTTTGCTTTTAGCAAGTAAAGTTGTACCATTTGCATATCACAGGTGGTTAATGAGCTTTCCTCTAATCCTAAAGTTCTTTCTTCCTATAGCCCAGCTTCTTGGATTATATGTTCAGCATAAAGATTGCATATGTAAGGATCATAGCAAACTATGTATAACATTGCTAAAAATCAGAATTCCAGAGTACCTTATTGTGCTCATGCTGAATCTGTACATAGACCAAAAGGCAGTCCTTGGAACAGGACAAAGGAATACTGACAGGTTTAACAACAGGAAAGTTCTGTGTCAGGATTGTAGCTTTTCACTATACATTTAGCTGTTCAAGGAAACAGAGAAGAATTGATACACTTAAATTATGGAGTTGGCAAAGATAAACAAACCATGGATTGGCAGAAAAACAAATAAATCTGTTTTGGAAGAATTACAGCCAGAATGCTTCTTAGAAGTGCCTCATGTACTCTGGACATGTTGTCAGAAGGAACAAGTCCATGGAAATGGACATTATCCTTGCTAAAGTAGAAGATCAAAGAAAATAGAAGAAGACTTAAGGGGATAGACTAACACAGCAGCTGAAACAATGGATTCAAACATAACAACTGTAGTGACAGCACAAGCCTGGCAATGTTTCATTCTGTTGTACATAGGGTCTCTATGAGTTGGAACCAACACAATATCACTACCAACAACAATGTTTCATTCTGTTGTACATAGATAGGATCACTATGAGTTGGAACCAACATGATATCACCTCCAATAACAATGTTTCATTCTGTTGTACATAGGGTCACTATGAGTTGGAACCAACATGATATCACTAACAACAACAATGTTGTTGTTGTCACTGTTGTTGTGAAGTGTCATCAAGTCAGTTCCAACCCACAGTGTCCCTGTATAGGGTTTCCAAGGAGCAGCTGGTGAACTGCCGACCTTGCAGTTCAAATGACTTTACAGTCTGGCATATTAACCCACAGCACCACACCAGTGTTGGGAACAACTGAGCTGCAGTTCTCTGACTTGGGGGTAGTTTAACTGAAGGATTGCAACTGGACAGCTGTGGTCAAAAAACTCAGGCTGCACCCAAGTCTTGCTGACCCTTGGGTTTTTGCAAAGCTGACCCTAGGAACAAGGTACTTGCAAAGTCTTTCCGTGTATAGCCATGAGCTTTAGCTCAGTCTGCACAAACATTTAGCTGTATCTAATTTATATTTCAGTTAGCTACCACAAGTTACATTTTTCTGATAGAGTTCCGCTACTGCATGCACAAACAACATGAGGTGTTGTTTGTACTTTTTACCCTACCCCAAGCACCTCCCCTTGAGATGTGTGTAAAATAAACTTGCTGCACTGGTTCTAGGTTGGAAGTATCTCCATCAGATTTCTGAATCCCACCTGATCCCAACTTTCACTTAACTTATATATGTCTTGTTTTATTAATTTATCCTTGCTGGAAGATGCAGAGAAAAGCCAGCTGCAAAGAAAAGCCAGATGTGGCACATCAGGACTCTGTTGTTGTCATAAAGTGTTGTCAAATTGATTAGCATTCACTATGACCCAGTATTGGGTATCCAAAGAGCTGCTGGTGGTTTTGAACCACCAACCTATGGTTCAAACTGTGGTCCAGTACTTTATTCTATAGTATCAACCAGGACTTCAACAACAGCATTTGTTTTTGTTGTCATTAAGTGCTGTCGAATCAGTTCTGATTCATAGTGACCCTGATAGGATTTTCAAGGGGCATTTGGTGAGTTTGAACTGCTGACTTTGAGATTCAAATCATCCTCGAGACCCAGTGCATTATCCTGTAGTGCCACACCAGGACTCCATCAACAACAATGGTGGTGGTGTTGGTTATGTGCCATGGAGTAGGTTCCAACTCATTGTGACCCTGAATAGGGTATCTGAGGCTGTAAATCTTTATGGGAGCAAAAAGCCTCATTTTTCTCCCACAGATCAGCTGGTAGTTTTGAACTGCTGACTTTGAGGTTAGCAACCCCACTCATTATCATTACAGTATCACATTTGCTCAATTTTCACAATTGCAATCAATTAGATGAAGCAAAATATGTATAAATTGTTGAATGCAAACTGATGATCTGCTCTGTGAATCTTCACCTAATTCACAATAAAAATATAAAACATAATAAACTTTGTGTTTTCTTTCTTTCCAATTTAAAGGTTATTGTAAACTGCCATTGAGTCTGCTCTGACTCATAGTGACCCTGTACAGGGTTTCGAAGGTAGGATTAAATTGCTGACATTGAGGTTAGTAGCCCAGTGCTTAGCCAATAGCCCTACACTAGTGCTCCAATTTAAAGGTGGTGTTGGTGGTGTTGATGGTATTGGAGATTGTATGTCATCAAGTCAGTATAGGGTTTCCGAGGATATAAATATTTATGGGAGCAGAAAGCCTCATTTTTCTCCTGCAGAGCAATTGGTAGGTTAGAACTACTGACTTTGCAGTTACTAGACCAGCCCATAATCCACTACACAACTGGGCTCCTAAATTTAAAAGTACACCCCACATGTTTTTTGCCTTTGACTCTATGCTGCCTCGTATCGTAAAGGACAGTAATTAGTGAGTGTATGAATATACCCGTTCAATTATCTCAAAAGTCATGTACTGATTGACTTGAATTTTAGAAATGATACACACAATATAGCACAATGAACATTTATTGCTGTTGTTAATTATCTCAAGTCTATTTTAGGTTATTGAGATGCCATGAGCATTGAGTAGAACTGCTTCATCATCCTTTCAAGTGTATAATCTTTTGGAAGTAGATTGCTAGGCTTGTGTTCCAAGTTGCCCCTGGGTGGGTTTGAACTACCAACTTGAATCTGGAGAGGTGACATTAGATTTTGTAATGTTTTTCAGTACTTAAAACAAGAAATTTGTATTGTAGCTAAAATTGTTTCTAACAACTGAATTTATAATTTAAAACAACTACGAAGCTCTGGTAGCATAGTGGTTACGAATCAGGCTGTGAACCTCAGGGTCAGCAGTTCAAAACTACCAGCTGCTCCGTGGGAGAAATATAAGGCTTTCTGCTTCTGTAAAGAGTTACAGCATCAGAAACCCTGTATAGGGTTGCTATGAATTGGAACCAACTCTACGGAGCATAACAACAACAACAACAATAGTTCAAATACATACTCCCTCTTACCTCTACCTGAGTTAGAGGAACATTTTGAGAAAATAATCAAAAAGAGATTATAATAAATTTATGCTTATTATTATACAGAAGACATTTAATAAACACTAAGGTGTGCCACAGTGGTATAATGCACTGGAACTGTAAGGTGGGTGGTTCAAATTCACCAGGTGCTCCTCAGAAGCCCTATACTGGGTCACTATGAGTCAGAACTGACTCCACATCACTTAACAATAGACAACATAGGAGCTTACAGAAGAGCATCAGTAACTTTTTTTGGATCTGTTTGTCTGCCTCACAACTTTTAAGTGATTTAAAAGAAAGGAAGATAGAAAGAGCTTCCTAATTGATAGGTCATATTTCAATTAGCCATATAGGATTATCCAGTCAGTTAGCTAATGAGATTTTACTTCTCAACCGTAATGAGAATAAAGAAAAAGCAATGTGTTTTACTGGATTGAGTCATTCAATATCCCTGACCATGTTGCAGTTTGAAGTAAAATGATCAGCAAACCCCAGACTCATTATCTCTGCAAGAAAAGGGTTAAAGGGCAAGGTTATTAGCAGTGACTTCCACAAAACCCTAATGTATGGTTCATTGAAATGGTCAAAAAGGAGATTTTTAGTGAATGAAATACCACATAATTTACTTTTAGGGACTCAGTTGCAAAAAGCCAGAATGATAATATAGGGCAAATGATTGTTTTAGCCTGATGATTTTCAGGAAGTTGATTAGCATTGCTAGGAATTCTTTGTACTAAATTATTCTTTTATTATGCATAAGATAAAAAGTTTTCAAAGTTAGATTTCTTGCAGGAATATTTTAAACTTGACCTTTTTCTCATTTTATTTAACTTATTCAAGGGTCACAAAGGTAACTAGGAAAAGAATTCTCCAAGTCTGTCAACAAAACACAAATTATTGGGGCGATGCTCGGAAACAAGAACATTTAGTATTTTCATTCTGAAACTTCTACTCAAGAAATCTTTACAGATTTATGAGTACTACATTGGAATAGTCAGCATAGTCATACGGGAAAGTTTCAGGTCTTCACCTCAAAGAAATTTGCTACTCTTTGTATGTTTGTGTAAGTAAAAGACACAATTATTTGATTTTGCTGCCTTGATGTCTTTAGTAAGAACAGTTTGACATACATGCTGGCATGTAAAATATAGAATAAAGAAGGTGGCTTGTTTAAGCATTATCCATAACAACATTTCAATCTCTCTCCTCTTTAACAGCCATTGCTGTTGTTATTAAGTGCCTCTGAGTTGGTTCTAACTCACAGTGACACTGTATAGGGTTTCCAAGGAACACTTGGTGGGTTTGAACCACTGAACTTGTGGATCACAGACCTTCTGGCTCCAACAAAGCCAAACCAGGAGTACTTAATAGGCACTAGGTGGATGAAATGCCCATTTTGGAGCACATGCCTCTGTCTGATTTCACCCCTTCCTGTGCTACTCCCAAGCCTGTCTGCATTTAAAAGTCATCTATGATGAGATTTCTTTCATCTCTGTGGGCTCTGACAATGAAAAATGAGCAAACGAGTTGAAGTGAATATAAATATTAGATGCCCAAATACATTATTTTTCCTGTGGTGTAGGGCCAGCCATTGTGTTGATCTGGGTATGGTCTGCAATACCTGACAGTCATTTCAGGTTCTTTCAAAATAATAGGTCAAAAAAGCTCAACCACATAACGAGTAAAGTGTACAAGATTGAGCTCTCCATATAGAATTATTACATTTTTTCTGCTTGCATTCATTTATTGCTGTTAAAAAATAAAAAAAAATAAAACTCTTTAAAAATAAGTCAATGGTAATTTTTTTTCATTTTCCTTTTTTTTTTTCTGCTAGCAGCTTGTGAAGAGACACATTTCCATCTGCTTTTGAGATGAAAACAAATATTAGCAAGTTAAGATTTTAAAATAATATCAACCTGTGATATTGCACTGTTTGTATTTATTTCACTCTTAGATATAAGAAGCATTTGCCTGCCCCAAAATCTTCATTAGCTCCTCACTAACAAATGAAATGTGGTAAAAAAACAACAATAACAACAACAAAATTAACTTCAGAGTTAGCATTTGTGGTGTTAAACAATATAAATCCCACCTACCTCTCTCTAGTTATCCCACTGCTCAACTCTTCTTAGTAATTCCCACCTCTTTATATTTACTCTCATTTACTACTGTTACTATAACTGTGACAGCAAAGAACCATTACCCATATTTTTCTCTTGTCTAGTATATCTCCTCTAAATTCTCCAAGCTATATAAGAGTAGGGAATCCTGGTGTGGCACCATGGGTTAATAAGTGGGAATCCTGGTGTAGCACCATGGGTTAATAAGTGGGACTGCAAACTCTGTCTGAATGGCCATGTTGGCGGTGGAAGCTCACTAGTTGCTCCTCAGAAACCCTATGAACTTACTCAATGGCACTTAACAACAACAATATAAGGATAGAAATTCTTTTGTTTTGCCTTGAAATGTATCTAGCATAAGGTAGGACCTCAACATATTGGTGAATGAATTATGTGCATTATTTGTTTTGAACCCCTTTAGGGTGGTCAATGAACCCTGGTTATGTAGTGTGGAAATATCGGGCTACTAAGCGTAGTGGTTACGAATCGGGCTGCGAACCTTAAGGTCAGCAGTTCGAAACTGCCAGCTGCTCCGCGGGAGAAAGATGAGGCTTTCTACTCCCGTAAAGATTTACACCCTCGGAAACCCTGTACAGGGTCGCTATGGGTCGGAACCGACTCGACGGCACTTAACAACAACAACAACCTGAAGGTGGCAGTTCAAATTCATTGGCTGTTCCATGGGAGAAAGGTGAAGCTGGTATTTCCTATTAAAAATGTTTTTGGTGTTTCCTTCTTTATTGATGTGCCACCTATCTGCCCACTAACACAATTTTAGTCCCTTCCATCTATCCTAGAAATAGAAGATAGAGAGAGGGATCGTTAGGGTTCTGAGCTTCTTGGGTAGTTTGAAAGGAAACAGAAATCAAAACAATCTTTTGATGTGAGGGACAACCAAGATATCTGAACCAGAGTGGGAAAGTTTGCAGAAAAAAAAAAAATGAAGAGAAAAGATACTAAGGGCCATCATCTCCATCAGCCCACTGAGCAGGAGGTGTAAGAGAGCTGTACATCTGAAGGTGTGCAGGTCCTGAAGATGGGAGGTGGTGCTTGAGCCTAAAGAAGGAGGAGTAAGTCAAGAAAGGAGGACCGTTTTTCTCTTTGTAGAAAGTGACCTCCCTACTGTAAGGACAGCAGCTTCACAGATCATAGAAACTTTCATCACTGTAGGCAGTGTATAGAAAGAAGAAGTCTTTGTGGTGTTCCTGGTATAGCTGACCCATTGTGGCGTTGGTTGGTGGAATGGCATTGTAGAAAAAGATAAATAAGACATCTTTAGCTCGGAGATGAATTCACTTCCAGATCAAGTAAGTATAACCAACCAATTGTGAGATCAGAAGAAACCAGATATATCTTTTTTTTTTTTTTTTTTTTCTGTCTAGATCACCTATCAGAGTTCAGGGAACTTTTTCTACCATCACTGGAACCAGATCCAAGCATTTCTTTCTGATCTTCTCGGAAAATTGTGCTACTTTAACAGAAGGATTTACTGGACTGGAATGAGCTGGGCTGACAGAAACCGGGGCGGGTTGGATGGGAATTTTCTTAGTGATATTTACAGTCTCTGTCCTGTAGGGTTGCAATCAGTCCAAATCAACTAGATGGCAAGGGATTCCGAACATTCTAGCTTTCTGCACATAGTAGATATTCAATACCTGTCTATTGAACTATAGTGATTATTTTTTTAAATGATAAAGGAACAAGTGTTAGTTACAGAGTCCTAGTTTTCAAATCTAACTGGTGCACTGGACCTGTAAATGTTTGGGAAACTGTCCTACCCAGGCATCAGTATAAGTATTAAACTCTCCCCAAAATGGAAGCACCCTCTTGAGTCTTTTTGTCTTATTATAGCAACACTCGGTAGGAGGGATTCCTTGAGTCTTATACTGAAAAGTAACCTTTACTACAGAATCCTTTTTTCTTTTTCTAACTAGTTACATAAAAGCTATCTTCTATAGAGACATAGTTTCCTCTGTTTGCTTTGCTCTTGTGCTCTTTGAAGTTTTACAGTGCTACCGTTTAAACTTCAAGAAATTTCCACAAATACCTAAGTCAAATATCATAAAAATATAAAATATTTAAAAATTTCAAGTAAAGCTATAGTGCACTTAAATAATCCAGTAAATGTTAAAACACTAATGATCCAGCTACATAAATATATACTTTCAATTTAGCTAGGATTTTGGCTATGAATTAGCTATCATGGTTATTCATATATTTAGAACATTCTAAAATAGTAAAAAGTATTATGAATAATATCTACATCCAAGCACTGTTTTCGTTTTGAAACCCAATTTATATATGATTTGTACAAACAAGTACATACAACATATGCAATACTACAAAATGTACGTGTGTGAGCAATTAATTGCAAAGCAAAGTTTATACACACCAGCTCAGGACATGTTTTCATCATTAAGTTACCAAGTAAATATATAAGACAATATTTCTTCAGTGCTTATTACCTGCACAGAAGAGCCCTAGTCTCTGAGGATACAGAAATACACATAACAGACAAAGTGTAGGCTCCCATGGTGCTTAATTTAGTGGAAGATAGAGCAGGAACAAGACAAATTTGAAAATATGTGTAAAATATTTGATATAGTTTTATGAAAAACAAAGCAAGTATGAAAAATAGCATGGAAATGATTCTGTTAGAAAGGACATTTGTGCAGAGATCAGAGAGGAGATCATAGTTATACAGAATTCTTGGTGTTTTCTGGGTAGTACAGTGTGAATGTCTTTGTTGATCAAAGATCAGAGATCAACAAAGAGATCTATGTGTCCAGAACCAAGTGAGCAAAAGAAAAACTGATAGAAGATGAACTCAGAGAGTTGGACAGAAAGACTAATACCAAATTGAAGAGTATTTTGGATTTCAAGGTGAGTTGTTAAAATGCACTAACAATGATTTCTCTTTGATAACCTGAATATGCTTAATAATATATAATCAAAACAAAAATTAATACTGAAGCTAAAATAGGCCCAGTAAAGGCATAATAATCCTAAAACAAAAACCCTAAAATAAAATTGAGGTTTTCATTGATTTATTTTACAAAGGTAATTATTTCAAACTAAAGGTATAAATATAAAATTTCGCTGTTAGCTACTTTTTGGTCAGAGTTCTCAAAAAAGAACAAGTGAGGTTATTTATATATATTATTCATATACAGTTACGAATTGAGCTGCAAACCTCAAGGTCAGCAGTTCGAAACTACCAGTTGCTCCACAGGAGAAAGATGAGGCTTTCTTCTCC
>NW_006408734.1:3998621-4005518 GCF_000296735.1 Chrysochloris asiatica
GTAAGGTGCTTATAAGTTGGCTTAGACTCACAGTGATTTTAGCATGAAACACAGTTGGGTCTGATATCCATACAATCACTGCTGTGTTTGATCCCATTGCTACAGCTAATGTACTAAAACACTTTATTGAGGATCTCCCTTATTATCTCTGAACTGTTCTTTATCAAGCATGAGGTTCTTCTCCATGGATTAGTTCCTCTTTGTTGTTGTTGTTGTTGTTGTTGTTAAGTACCATGGAGTCGGTTCCGACTCATAGTGACCTTGCACAGGGTTTCCAAGGCTGAAAATCTTTACAGGAGCAGAAAGCCTCATCTTTCTCCCACGGAGCAGCTGGTAGTTTCAAACAGCCGACCTTGAGGTTAGCAGCCGGATTTATAACCACTATGCTATGACATGTGTAAAGTGAAAAAGATGAAGTCTCTCTATCTTTGCTTTTAAGGAACATCTATTTGTACTTCTTCCAGGAATAATTTGTTTGAATACATCAATTATTTTTCTGTGTTCCTTTTTCTTTGTCCAATCTCCACACTCTTACATGATGATTGGATCAAGAGCACCTTGTTTATCAATCTTTCTTTCAGATTTTAAATAGGTCTTTGCAGACTTGCTCAGTGCAATATGCCATTTGATTTCTTGGCTGAGCTTCCATGGGTGTTGATTACTGAATCTATTATAATGAAATCATTGACAACTTCAATTCCATCAATACTTACCATGAAATAGGAAGTTTTATGAGAAATCAAAAATGATTTTGAATTGAATGAAAATAAAAATACCTATCAAAATTTAGGATACGTTGTGAAAGCAATTCTTAGAGTGACATTTAAAGCATTGAACATTTATCTTAGAAGAATGATCTTAGATCAGTAACCTAAGCATCTTCCTTAGTGAGCATATTAAATAAAATTTAAACCCAAAGAAAATGAAGGAATTATGTGAAGAAGATACAAGCAGAATCAAAGGAAGTGAGAATAAAATTAGAGAAAAACAGAAAAAAATAGAACACTTGTAAAAAAAAAAAGATAATTATCAGGCTGACTGACTAAGAAAATATGTAATTTATTTATATCAACATTGGAAATAAATTATTTCAATTTAGCTATATTTCTCATAGTTGATAACAAGGAAATATTAAAAGAACTCTATGTCGACAAATTCCACAACTTTTGTAAGAATTGTGTCATTAAAAAAAAAAAAATACCCAAAATTCCTTTTTAAAAAGATCATTTTAATTCAGCAATATGTATTGAGAGTTTTAGTAGATAATTTATAATCTTTCTATAAATAAAGCCAGGACCAGATGGTTTCACTGATGAATGAAAATATACATTTAAGAATGAAATAAGCCAATTGCAAACAGTTTTTAAAACAATAGAAGAGAAAAACAGACCCACTTATTATTTGGAGACTGTATTGCTTTACTGTTAAAATCAAACAAAGAAATCACAAGGAAAAAGTGTGTCACTGTAGGATCAATGGACTGCTAATCACAAGACTGATGGTTCAAACCCACCAGCCTCTCACGGGAAACCCTATGTAAGGTTGATACGAGTCAGAACTGATTCTATGACCTTAACAAAAATATACTTTAGGAATATAAACAAAAAAATTGTCAACATAGTACGAACATACAGCAAAATACAAAAATGATAATGCATCACAAATAGCAATTACTAGAATATGCCCTGGTTAAATGCTCGTAAATCAAACAATAAAAGTAAAAATACTGATAAATTAAGAAAGAAAGTCTATCATAACCTTAATAGGTGCAGAAAATCATTTAGTAAGTTCAATATATATTTACAATGGAAGTACTCAGTAGACTCAGAATAGGAAACTTCCTTAACTTATAAAGAACACTTCCAAAAATACTATTATTAACATCACACTTAATGGTAGAAGCTTCAAATTTCTCCTTATAAATTCAGAAAGAAAGCCAATATGGTTAATTGCCACTTTCATTAAAGTGGTTTCAGAAATTACAGCTCAAGGAGCTCTGGTAGAGTAGTAGTTACTAGTTCGACTGCCAACCTCAAAAGGAAGAGAACAAGGTACACAGTTTGTAACTACCAGCTGTTCCACTGGAGAAAGGTGAGGCTTTCTGCTCCCATAAACATTTACTGCCTCTGAAACCCTACACAGGGTCACTCTTAGTTGGAAATGACTCCATACTGTACCACCAGCACAACCACCAAATGAAGTCCTGGTGTGGTACTGTAGGATGAGCACTAGAACTCAAGATTGCTTTTACCAAAAGGAAGTTAATTTAAATGCACCAACTGGTTCTAGGAAAGGGTGCTATGTGTCACAACTGACTCAACAGGACTTAACAGCATGAGTTAGAACTAGAGTTCCAGTGGTGTAATTTGTTTTCATGTGGCACTTAAATGACTGCAAATGGAGCAATGCAGAGGATGTGAGTTTGACCCTCACTTGGACCCTCATTTGGACTCTTGATGTTATTGTTGTTGTTTTTGTTGTTAGGTGCCATCGAGTCAGCACTGACTCATATCGACTATGCAAAACAGAACGAAACACTGCCTGATCCTGGGCCAAACTCACAATTGGTGACACACTTGAGACCACTGATGCTGTCATTTTGCCAATCGATGTTGCTGGGGGGGGTCTTCTCTCTTTTCTCTGACCTTCCACATTATCAAACATGATATCCCTCTTCAGTGACTGGTCCCTCCTGACAATATGTCCAAAGTGTGAGAGACAAAATCTGGTCTTCCTGGCCTCCAAGGAGCACACTGGCTATACCTCTTCCAACACAGATCTGTTGGTTCTTTTGGCAGCCCATGGCACTATCAGTATTCTCCTCCAATACCATAACTCAAAAGCATCGATTCTTCTACGGTCTTCCTTTTTCACTCTCCAATTTTCACATGCATATGAGGTTATTGAAAATACCATGACTTGGATCAGGCAACCTTAGTCCTCATGCTGACATCTTTGCTCTTCAACACTTAAAAAGGTCTTGTGCAGCAGATTTGCCTAATGCAACATGTCATTTGATTTCTTGATTGTTGTTTCCATGAATGTTGATGGTTGATCCAAGTAGAATGAAGTCCTTCACAACTTCAGTCATTTCTCCATTGATAAGAACGTTGTTTATTGATCCAGTGGTGAAGATTTTGTTTTCTTTACATTGAAATGCAATCCATTCCGATGGCTGTGGTCTTTGATCTTCATCACTGAGTCTTTTAAGTAGTCTTCACATTCAGCAAGCAAGGTTGTATCATCTGCATATCATAGGATGTTAATGAGTCTTCCACTAATGCTGATGCCACATTTTTCTTCATATAACCCAGATTTTTCAATTATTTGCTCAGCATATAGGTTGAATAAGTATGGTGAAAGAATATAACAACCCTATCACAGACCATTCTTAATTTTTAAATCATTCGGTGTTACCATGCTCTGTTCGAACAACAGCCTCTTTGTCCTCATAAGCACAATTAAGGGTTCTGGTATACTCATACTTTTCAGTGTTGTCCATAACTTGTCATGATCCACACAATCAAAGGCCTTTACATAGTCAATAGAGCACAAGTAAGTATCTTTCTGGTATTCTCTGCTTTTAGCCAAGATCCATTTGATGTCAGCAATGATATCCCTCATTCTATGTCCTCTTCTGATTTTGGCTTGAACCTCTGGAAGTTCTCTGTCAATGTATGCTTGCAGCTGTTCAGTGAAATGTTAGTTCCATGAAATATCAAAGATATTGTCCAGTGATTTCTGCATTCCGTTCGGTCACCTCTCTTTGGAATGGACATAAGTATGGATCTCTTCCAGTCAGTAGGTCAGACAGTTGTCTTCCAAATACCTTGACATAGATGAGTGAGTGCCTCCAATGCCGCCTCACTTACTTGAAAGATTTCAATTTGTATTCCATCAGTTCCTGGTGCATTGTTCTTTGCCAATTCCTTCAATGTACCTTGGACTTCTTCCTTCAGTATCATTGGCTGTTGATCATATGCTCACTCTTGAAAGGGTTGAACATCAACCATTTCCTTTTGGAACAGTGACTGTGTAGTCCTTCCATCTTCTCTTGATGCTTTCTGAATCATTCAGTAATGTGCCCAGAAAAATCATTCAATAACAAAAGCCAAGGCTTCAATTTTTTCTTCAGTTCCCACAGCTTGAGAAATGCTGAGTGTGCTCTTCCTTTTTGGTTTTCTGGTTCCAGATCTTTGCACATTTTGTTGTAATATTTGACTTTATCTTCTCAAGCTGACCTTTGAAATTTTCTGTTCAGCTCTTGTACCTTCTCATTTCTTCCATTTGCTTTATCATCTCTATGCTGGAAAGTAAGTTTCAGAATCTCTTCTGACATCAATTTGGATCTTTTCCTTCTTTCTTGTTTTTTAATGGCTTTTTGCTTTCTTCCTGTACGATGTTCTTGATGTCGTCCCACATCTCTTCTGGTTTTTGATCTTCAGTGTACAGTGTCTAATTTACCAAATCAATTCTTCAAATGATCTCTAAATTCAGGTGTGGCACTGTAGCAGACTACAAACCCACAAGTTAAGCAGTTTAAAGCCACCAACTGCTCCTCCCAAATGCAAACCAAGGTATTTCTAATCAAATCATATGCATCTGAAAACTGGGCCAATAAAAAGAAAGATAAAAAAACAATTGAATTAGCTACCCAGAATGGGGTGGGTGGAGCAGGGGGAGCTACAGAGGCAAGAAGTGACTGGCTTACAAGCTTTCAAGAGGGAAGCTAGATTCAGAGGACTTGGAGCAAGATGGAATCTCCACTGAGTGGTATCCATTCTGCCTAATCAACGCTGATGAAAGGAGATACAGATAGGTTTCTTGTGATGCAATAGCAAATAATTGTTACCAGGATTGATTGTAAGGGCTGGAAATGTAGAGGTGGATGTTTTGGGGCAAAGGGAGAGGAGTGATTAACCTTTCAGTCTAGGGGCAGAGGTCCCTGGGACCATCGAAGGAGAAAAGGAGAGAACAGAACCTTACCCAGAGAAGCAGTGATACCGGTGATAGAGGCAAAGAGGATGGCATGGGGAGATGGAGCGGCTGGAGACTTTGGACCTGGAGAGAGAGAGAGGGGCGATATGCAGACGACAGGGAGGCAGGCTTGCAGGGTATGCCTTTTGGTTGATCGATGATGCTTGAAAGGGATTGTAACCATGGCAAGGAAACAATATATGATGGGATTGATATGAAGCTAATTTCCTCCTATGTAAACTATCACATAATTTATAATAAAGCATTAAAAAAAAAAAAAAAGAATTGATGCCTTTAAATTAGGCTGTTGGCTAAGAATATAGATTTCACTGTGGACTCCAGGAAGAATGAACAAATTTGTTTTAGAAGAAGTACAGGTAGATGAAGTACACCTTCATCTTTGGACAGTTTTCAGGAAGGAGCAATACCTAGAGAAGGGCATAATGTTTGATAAAGTAGAGGGTCAGTGAAAAGAAGACCTTTTGACACAATTACTGCAACAACAGGCTCAACCATAGCAACAATTTTGAGGGTGGCACAGGACCAGGCAAAGTTTTTTTCGGTGGTAAATGGGATTGCTAAGAGTTAAAATGACTCAACAACACCTAACAACAACAACAATTCAAAAATAAATAAAATGCTCTACAAATTGAAGTGGAACACAAACTTAACAAATGAACTTATTTCCATTATAAGTAACAAAACATCATCACACTAAAGGAAAATGAGAACAAGCTAACTTTAGTTAGTTTGGAAAATTATTTTTATTTCAAAAGATAAGAAATACTGAATTCAATTTAATAAGATAATTTCTCCTAGGAGTTTGGATAAGCAACTCTGAAATTATTTTATGTGTGGAGTATGATGAATAATTAAGCAACAATATTGTGAAAAATTAGTTTGGTTTTTTCCTGTCAGAAAATGAAGCTATAATCAGGAAAACGTAGAATTAAATCAATGTTGTTAGATTTGAATATGAGGTAATATGAGCATGAAATCTTTACCTCATTTTTTTCAGTATAAAAAATATGGTATAAAATAGTATAACTATATGAAGGGGCTTTAAAAAGTTTGTGGAAAATGGAATTAAAAGATAACAGATTTTTCATGAACTTTTTGAAGTTTCTGCATAGATATGTATATGCATGGATGTATATACATATCTGAAACACCAGAAGTATTGTGCATGGTAGACAGGTTTCAGTGGAACTTCCACACTATATATTTAGCACAAACAATATGGCAATCTAATCCTAAAACCAGTGAAAATTGCATGAATAGCAGTGGAACATTGTCAGAGATAATGCTGGAAGGTGAGTCCATCAGATTAATTTAGTGGTGGTAGTTGTATGCCACTGAGTCAGTTCTGAATCTACAACACCAAAATATCTAGTAACACCAAAATAGACATAGAGAACAATCCCAAATCACTAGGAAACTTTGAAGACAAACATCATATCTTCACTAATGTTTATCATAGTTCATTGATATTTAATTTATTGAAACCTGTATTGTGTTTCTGAGACTATAAATCTTTTCTGGAATAGAAAGTCTCATCTTTCTCCCATGGCCTGTCAGGTAGATTTGAACTACCGAACTTGGAGTTAGCAGTCCAGCTCATAGTCTACTACAGTACTTGGGAGCCTCTCTCAGATTGTTGTTGTTATTCTTAAGTGTCATAGAGTCAGCTCCAACTCACAGTGACCCCCTATAGGGTGAGTTCGACCAATTGATCTTGCAATTCAAACTGACCTGGCAGTCTACAGTATTATTCTATTGCACTACCCAAACTCCTCTCTCATATTGGTTGTGGTAATGTGCAGTACTAAAATGCTCTACAAATATACCATCATATTGGTAGTAAACTTGCTATCTGTAGAGATGCTAAAGCAAATGGAAGAAACAAAGAGGTCCAAGAGA
>NW_006408734.1:4007208-4008485 GCF_000296735.1 Chrysochloris asiatica
ACTCACACGTAGCAACAGTAGTGAGGTTGTCCCAGGATCGAGCAATGTTTCGCCTGTGGGTCGGTATCGACTCGATGGCACCTAACAACAACAACAGCAATGTTCCATGGAGTCAATTCGTCTCATAGCAATGAGAAAACCCTGTGCAGGGTTTTTGAGGCTGTAAATCTTTACGGGAGCAGAAAGCCTCATCTTTCTCCCACAGAACTGCTGGTAGTTTCGAACTGCTAACCCTGAAGTTAGCAGCCTGATTCGTAACCACTATGCTACCAGAGCTCCTTCTCTGTCATATTAGAAGGCATTGACAACATGATCTGGAAAGAGCTGTCATCTCAAATTAGAGCTAACCTTTATGGCATGGATAGAAGAAAGCCATAGGACCTTAATCTGCTGATGTGGGATACATCAAAAATGAGAAGAAACGGTACAAACATCTTTCAATAATCTGCACATGCAATGTACAAATATGAATCTAGGAAAATTGGCTGTTATATACATAAAATGGAATGAATAAAGACCAATACTCTTGGCACTGGTGAGCTGAAATGGACAACAAATGCTATCTTGGATAAAACAATCCTGTGCTGTACTATGCCAGAAATAACAAATGGACAAGAAATAGGATTACAATGATTGTCAAAAAGAACATTTTAAGACCTCTCATGAAGTGCAATCCTATCAATGATAAGGTAACATCCATACACCTCTGGTAGCTTAGTGGTTACGAATCGGGCTGTGAGCCGCAAGGTTAGCAGTTCAAAACTACCAGCTGGTCCATAGGAGAAAGATGAGGTGTTCTGCTCCAGTAAAGACTGACAGCCTCGGTAACCCTGTACAGGGTCGCTATGAGTTGGAACCGACTCCATGGCATACAGCCAGTGTTCAAAAAAGCCTGGCCCTAGTACTATGAAAAATATATCAGTGGAACAGAATTGAGGCCCTATCAGTTAATCCACACACATACAGTCAACTGACATTTGACAGAAGGACAAAATACATTAAATGATAAAGAGACAGTCTCTTCAACAAATGGTGATGGCAAAACTAGAAATTGATATGCAAAATGAAACAAGACCATTAATTCACAACATATACAAAAACTAAACATAGATAAAGAACTAAACATAAATCCCAGTACTATAAAGGCCTTCACTGAAAAAATAGGGATCAATTTAAGGGCTCTACTGGAGGGTACCAACACTCGTCTGTCAGTTTCTCATACTGGGGTGGCTTGTGAGTTGCTATGATTTGGGAAGCTATACTACTGGTATTATAAA
>NW_006408734.1:4009490-4010745 GCF_000296735.1 Chrysochloris asiatica
GGGGGGTCTTCCTTTTTTTCTCTGACCTTCCACCTTACCATACATGATATCCTTCTCCAGTGACTGCTCCTTCCTAACAATAAGTCTGAAGTGTGAGAGACAGTGTTTGGTTATTTTGGCCTACAAGGAGCACTCTGGCAGCATTTCTTCGAACACAGATCTGTTGGTTCACTGGGCAGCCCATGGCACTTTCAATATTCTCCTCCAACACCATAATTCAAAATGATCAATTCTTCTACCTTCTTCCTTATTTTTCTGTCCAATTTTCACATGCATATGAGGTTATTGAAAATACCATAGCTTGGGTCAGGCGCACCTCAGTCCTCAAGCTGACATCTTTGCTCTTTAATATTTTAAAAAGGTCTTGTGCAACAGATTTGCCTAATGCAATATTTCATTTGATTTCTTGACTGCTGCTTCTGTGAGTGTTGATAGTTGATCCAAGAAGAATGAAGTCCTTGACAACTTCAATGTTTCTTCTGATGACTAGAAGGTTGTTTATTGGTCTAGTGGTGAGGATTTTTGTTTTCTTTACATTGAGATGTAATCCATACCAAAGGCTGTGCTCCTTGATCTTCATCAGTAAATATTTTAAGTTTTCTTCACTTTCAGCAAGCAAGGTTGTATCATCTGTATATCGCAGGTTGTTAATGAGTCTTCCTACAACCCTGATGCCATGTTTTTCTTCATATAACCCAGCTTCTTGGATTATTTGCTCAGTATACAGGTTGAATAAGTATGGTGAAAGAATACAACACTTTAACAAACCTTTCTTAATTTTAAACCACTCAGTGTTCCCATGTTCTGTTTGAACAACAGCCTCTTGGTCCAGGTACAGATTCCTCATGAGCAGAATTAAGTGTTCCAGAATACTAATACTTCACAATACTGTCCACAGCCATGATCCACACAATTAAAAGCCTTTGCATAGTCAATAAAGCACAGGTTGAATATATGGCCTGAGTGATAGAAACGATGCTGAAGATTGCATGATAAAATTCTGTAAAACCAATGATTTGTTCATTTCAAATACCTTCTTTAGACAGCATAGAGGCAATTATACGCATGGACCACACCAAATGGAACCCACATATATCAAATTGACTACATCTATGGAAAGAGATGGTGGAAAAGCTCAATATCATCAGTCAAAACAAAGCCAGGGACAGATTGTAGAACAGACCATTAATTGCTCATATGCAACTTCAAATTGAAGATGTATAAAATGAAAACAAGTCCATGAGTACCAATATAT
>NW_006408734.1:4011803-4020434 GCF_000296735.1 Chrysochloris asiatica
TTTAAGGCAAAAACTATCATAAAAGATAAAAAAAGGAACTATCTCATGATAAAAGGTCAATTAAGCAAGATTACATAACCATAGTAAATATATATGCTCCCAATGAAAGAACACCAAGATATATAGAGCAAACCCTACTAAAATTGAAGAAAGAAATAGACATATCTAGAATTATAGTGGGAGATTTTAATATACCACTTTCAAAAAGGGATACAACACTCAGAAAGAAACTCAACAGTTATAGTGGAACTAAATAGCACAATCAACCAACTTGACTTCACAGATGTGTATAGCTCATTCAATCCAACAACAGAACAACACACATTCTTTTGCAGTGCACATGGAACCTTCTCCAGATAGACTATGTGTTAGGTCACAAAGGAATCCTCCATTTAATATTTTAATACATTAAAATAATACAAAATATATTTTATCTTTTAGATCACAATGACATAAAACTAGAAATCAACAATAAGAAGACCAAGGAAATAAAGTTGCATACATGGAAACTGAATAACATCCTGCTGAAAAGTGACTGGATAATAGATTAAACGTGAATTCAAAGAGTTCTGAAAAACAAATGAGAACAAAACAAAACATACCAAAATCTTTGGGACACGGAGAAAGCAGTGCTGAAAGGACAATTTATTGTGATAAATGCACCCATCCAAAGAGAAGAAAGAACCAAAATTTAAACATTAACACAGCATCTACATCAATTAGAAGCAGACAAAAAAAGGGAATCTACAGTCACCAAAAGAAAAAAAATAAATAAATAAAGCAAAGAGCAGAAATAAGTAGGATAGAAAACAGTAAAACTATAGAAAGAATCAACAGGACAAGAAGTTGGTCCTTTGAAAGGGTTAATAAAATTGGCAGACCATTGGCAAACCTAACAAAAGAAAAAAGGGAGAAGATACAAATAACATACATTAGAAACCACATGGGTGATGTCACAATGGAACCAAATGAAATCAAAAGGATAATAACAGAATACTATTCAGACTTGTACTCTAACAAATTTGAAAAAATTAGAAGAGATGGATACATTTTTAGATAAACATGCCCTACCTAAACTTACACACAGTGAAGTAGGAAAGAAGATATCATAACAAAAGAAGAAATTCATCAGGTCATCAAAAACTTCCAAACAAAAGAAGTCCAGGCCCAGATGGCTTCACTGGTGAGTTCTGCCAGACATTTAGGGATGTGCTGTCACCAATTCTACTCAAATTATTCCAGAACATAGAATAGGATGGAAAAAATCCTAATGCATTTTTTAAAGTAAGCATAACCCTTGTACCAAAACAGGGAAGGACATCACTAAGAAAGAAAATTATAGACCATCATCCCTCATGAACATAGATGCAAAAATTCTCAAGAAAATCCTAGCCACCAGAATCCAGCAATACATCAAATAAATAATACATAATGACCAAGTGAGATTCATATCAGGAATGGAAGGATGGTTCAACATCAGAGGGACGATCAATGTAATCCACCATATATATAAGAAAAAAGAAGAGCCACATGATCATATCATTGGTTGATGCCGAAAAGGCTTTTGACAAAACACAACATCCATTCCTAATAAAAACCCTCCACAAAGTAGAAATTGAAGGGAAATTCCTCAGCATAATTAAGAGCATATATACAAAACCAACAGCCTACATTACTCTCAGTGGAGAGAAACTGCAAGCCTTCCCTCTGCGAACAGGAACCAGACAAGAATGTCCTTTGTCACCACTCCTGTTCAATATTGTGCTGGAAGTCTAAGCCAGAGCTATATGGCAAAATAGGGAAATCAATGGCATCCAAACTGGCAAAGAGGAAGTAAATCTCTCTCTATTTGCAGATGATATGATCCTATACATAGAACACTTCAAAGACTCAGTAAAAAAAGCTACTAGAGTTCATTAGAAGATTCAGCAAAGTGGCAGGATATAAGATCAAAATACAAAAATTATTTGGATTCCTCTATAGTAAAAATGACAATGCTGAAAAGGACATTAGGAAAACAATATCATTTACAATAGCCACCCAAAGGATGAAATATTTATGAATAAATGTAACCAGAAAGACAGAGTATATACAAAGAAAACTACAAAACACTACTACAAGAAACCAAATGAGACTTACTAAAGTGGAAGAATATATCACGCTCCTGGATAGGAAGACTTAACATTGTGAAAATGTCAATACTACCCCAAACAATTTACACATATAATGCAAGCCCCATCCAGATTTCAATGACATTCTTCAAAGAGATGGAAAAAACAATTACAAACCTTATACGGAAAGGAAAGATATCCAGGATAAACAAAGCACTGCTTAAGAAGAAGAAGGTTGGAAGACTCTCGCTTCCTGACTTCAAAATTTACTACATGTCTACAGTGGTCAAAATAGCCTGGTACTGGTACAATTAAAGATACATTGATTGATAGAACAGAATTGAAATCCAGAAATTAACCCATCCACATACAACCAACTGAATTTTGACAATGTGCCTAAGTATATTGCATGGGGAGGAGATAGTCTCTTCCACAGATGATGCTGACAGAACTGGAAAGCGATATGCCAAAGATTGAAACAAGACCTTTACCTCATCCCTTATAAGTTTGCATAGGCAGAGGTAAATAATGATGTATGTACAACCTTGGAACAATAGGGTTCTGGGATACAGGGATTAAGGGAAGTTTTGAATGGGTAAAAGAGGGGAAATAATGTTAAAATGCTTGGCTGTTTTTTGAATCTTGGTTTCCCTTACCTACTATTGTAAAATAGATACTTGAGGAGGAGAGAAAGGAATAGCTAGAAACATCACGATACAAATCCTGTAAGCCCATCTTTAGTCTATAACTGATTGGAATACCTAAAACGGGGCTAGACTTTGCCCAGTGAAGGAGGCTTCCTGTGGATCCTTTGCATAATACCATAGATGGAGTCCTGATCCTCATTCAGAACATTTTGAGGTGGGAAATTTCCACTGAAAGGACAAGAAGACCAGCCTGGAAAGGCTAGAAGAAATAGAAGATGCTTCTTGAAAGAAGGACCAGCAGGAAAATTAAAAAAACAATAACGGAAGTCTGATTGACTACTATAAGAATAAGCAAGTCGTTTGCCCAGGAGCCATCAAGGCAAGTGGTCAGTTCCCTTTAGGGCAAATCCCCTTCCTAGATTAAGATTCAAGGGGAATACAAGGGCAGGCATGTCGTCTTGCTACTGAGCATTTTGGTCAGTAATAAGGGCAAATGGGGGAAAAACAGCAATGATGTTGTGAACTAAGTCTGACAGTGTTCAATAGATTCCTGTCAACATAGATTGAGACATGTTTGGCCAGAACTATGGTGACACCTGGGGACTCCTGGGCCAATGGACAAATACATGGCTATAAAGGACTAGAGCAGAGAGTGAAGAGTCCAACTGACATGAAGTGAAGGGTGATGCACAAGAACACCCATACTTGCAGAAAGTACCCATTTGACCAGGCTTTAATGGCTGGATGACCAGAACTCGACTAGCGGAAGAAAGAAGATGAAAAAAAAAGAGTAAATGGCTACCATTTGATAAACTTGAGCTATGCTCATGGTTGTAATAGCTCAAAAGAAGGAACAAATCTTTACAGCGAGGATCATTCCCACCTCCTCGGTGCACAGGGTTGACAGGGATGGGCAAATTAGACATTGGCTACCAAAATTGGGGGGCTACAAAGGCATGAAGTGAATGGCTTACAAGCTTTCGAGAGGGAGCCTAGTTTCAGAGGGTACGGGGAAATGTAGAATCCTCACTGAGTGGTTTCCAACCTGTCTGGACTGGGCTGGTGAAAGGAGATGGAGATAAGACTCTTGTGGTTCAATAGTGAATAATTGTTATCAGGACTGATTGTGAGTGTTGCCAATGTAAAGGCAGAAGTTTTGTAACAAAAGGAGGGGTGTGGTTGATCTTGCAGTCCAGGAGCAGAGGACCCTGGGACCATCAAGGGAGAAGAACAGTGTGCAGGACCCTATCTAGAGAAACAGCGATACCAGATATGGAGGTAGAGACAATGACATGGAGAGATTGCTCTCAATCTGAGGACTCTGGACTCAGGAAGGGAGAGGGCTATGTGTTGACAGTCAGGTGGCAGGCTTGCAGTGTGTATCCTTTGACTATTTGATGATGATGCATGCAGGGAATTGTAATCATTGCAATGAAATGAAATATAACGTAAGATGAATGTAAAGCTAATGTTCTCCCATGTAAACAAACTATCACATAAATCACAATAAAAACTTAATTAAAAAAAGGAAAGAAAAAGAGGTAGCATATGATCAAAAGCCAGCGTTCCTGAAGGAAGAGGTCCAAGGTGTATTGAAGGAATTGGCAAAGAACAAGGCACCAGGAATTGATGGAATAAAAATTGAAATCTTTCAAGAAAGTGAAGCAGCACTGGAGGCACTCACTCATCTATCCCAAGAAATCTGGAAGACAACAATATGGCCAACTGATTGGAAGAGACCCATATGTGTGCCCATTCCAAAGAGAGGTGACCCAACGGAATGCAGAAATTATCAGACAATATCTTTGATATCCCGTGCGAGTAAAGTGTTACTAAAGGTAATTCAGAAATGGCTGCAAGCATACAATGACAGAGTACTCACAGAGGTTCAAGACAAAGAGCCCTTCAAACGAGGGATATCATTGCTGATGTCTGATGGATCTTGGCTGAAAGCAGAGAATATCAGAAAGATGTTTACCTGTGCTTTGTTGAGTATGCAAAGGCTTTCGATCGTGTGGTTCTTGACAAGCTATGGACAATATTGCCAAGTATGAGTATTCCAGAACACTTAATTGGGCTCATGAGACTTTGAGACTTGTGTACATGGACCAAGAGGCAATTGTTCAAACAGAACATGGGAACACTGAATGGTTTAAAATTAAGAAAAGGGTGCGACAGGGTTGTATTCTTTCACCATACTTATTCAACCTGTATGCTGAGCAAATAATCCGAGAAGCTAGTTTATATGAAGAAAAACGTGGCATCAGGGTTGGAGAAAGACTCATTAGCAACCTGTGATATGCAGATGATACAACCTTGCTTGCTGAAAGTGAAGAGGACTTAAAATATTTACTGATGAACATCAAAGACCACACATATTCTTTGGTAAGGATTGAATCTCAATGTCAAGAAAACAAAAATCCTCACCACTGGACCAACAAACAACATTATTATCAATGGAGAAAAGATTGAAGTTGTCAAGGAATTCATTCTGCTTGGATCAACCATCAACACTCATGGAAGCAGCAGTCAAGAAATCAAACAAGTATTGCATTAGGCAAATCTGCTGCACAAGACCTTTTTAAAGTGATGAAGAGCAAAGATGTCAGCTTGCAGACTAAGGTGTGCCTGACCCAAGCCATGGTATTTTCAATAACCTTATATGCATGCAAAAATTGGACAGTGAATAAGGAAGACCATAGAAGAATTAATGCTTTTGAGTTATGGTGTTGCAGGAGAATATTGAAAGTGCCATGGGCTGACAAAAAACAAACAGATCTGTGTTGGAAGAAGTGCAGCCAGAGTGCTCTTTGGAGGCCAGGATGGCCAAACCTGGTCTCTCATACTTCGGACATATTGTCAGGAGGTACCAATTGCTGGAGAAGGATATCATGTTTGATAAGATTAAGGGTGAGAGAAAAAGTGGAAGACCCCATGTGAGACAGACTGGCAAAGTGGGTTTCAAGCATGGCACCAATTGTGAGTTTGGTCCAGGACTGGGTAATGTTTTGTTCTGTTGTGCCTAGGATGGCTATGAATTGGTACTGACTCGATAGCACCTAACCAATATCAACAATGGATGGCACACATGGACTATCATACATTGCAAAAATTGCACAAAGAATGCATGACAAAATAAATTACTGGGGCATCTAAAAATTAGGAACTTATGTACATCAAAATATTTCACCAAAAGAGTAAAAAGAGAGCCCACAGACTGAGAAAAAAAATGTTATGCAGTGACTTATCAGAAATAGGACTAACTTTAAAAATCTATAGGAAACTACAACACCTCTACAATAAATAAATAAACAAACAAATAAAAGACAAATAATACAGAGACTTCACTAAGTAAGACATTCAGGCAGCCAAAAAACATGGAGTAATGTTCACAATCATTAGCCGTTAGAGCGATGCAAATCAAAACAAAAATGAGGTATCATCTCACATCAGCAATAACATCAGAGTTCAACAAAGCAGAGGGCAATAGATGCTTGTGAGGGTGTAAAGAGACTGGGACACTCCTACATTGCTGGTGGGACTGTAAAACATCTCAACCACTCTGAAAAACTGTGTGGCACTTCCTCAGAAAGTTGGAAATAGAAATAGTTTATGATCCAGTGATTCCTCTACTTGGTATAGATCCACAAGAAATATGAGCCAGAACACAAGTAGATATATGCACACCAATGTTTTTCACAGCACTATTCACAATAGTAAAAAGATGGACACACCCTAAGTGCCCATCAATGGAACTATCAATAAACAAACTTTGGTGCATACTTACAATGGAATACTATGCTACCTTGAAGAATAGCGATGAAACCGCAAAACAGCTCATAACATGGATGAACCTAGAGGATATTGTGCTGAGTGCAATTAGTCACAAAAGGGCACTTATTGCATAAGAACATTATTGTAAAAGTTTAAGAAAAGATTTCCATAATAAAAGAAAACTTCTTTGTTATCAGGAGTGGGAAGGAGGGGAGAGTTAGGCATATATTAGGGGCTAGACACACAATGTCTCAGATGATGGGGAGGGCAATATCCAAGGAAGGGAAGGGCAATACACAACAAGGGAAGAGGCTGATGAACAGGGAATATAGGAGAAACTTTAGGGAGGTTTGCATGGGCTAACTGAGATACAGGAAAAGAGTTATATATTCTCAACCTTGGAAAAACAGGGCTCTGTGATATAGGAATTGAGACACAGTCTAAATGTGCAAGGGAGAGGAAATAATGTTAAGGGCCTTAACTGTATTCTGGATATTGATTTCCCCTGCCTACTAGTGCTGTGGATTAATGTGCCAGACTGCAAAGCCGTTCAAATTGCAAGGTCTGCTCTTCAAGTTCACCAGCTGCTCCTCGGAAACTTTATACAGGGTTGCTATGGGTCAGAATCGACTTGACGGCACTTAACAATAACAACAAACTGTTGTAAAGCAGACATTTAAGTGGGATAGAAAGGAATATTGGGAAATATGATTACAGAAAGCTTCTAAGCCTGTCTTCAGCCTATAATTGATGGATTAACTAAAAGATGTACTAGAATTTACCCTTCTTGTTGAATATTGGGTTTATTGTTAAGCCTTTGTGAAGTGTTGGGCTTTAGGTGGAATCCTGATTCCCATCCAGAACCATCGGAGATGGACCATTACCACTTGAAAGTACATGCAGACCAACTCAGAACAGCTAGAGGAACAGAAGATAGTTCTTGAAAGAAAGACAAGCAAGAGATAAACAAATAAAATGGATGGTTTGGCTATTACTAGAACATGACAACTGTTCACCTGGGAGTCATCAAGGCAAGAAAAGTTAGCCCATCACGGAAAACCCCCTTCCAGTACTGAAATTTAAAGGGAATACATGAACAGACTTGTAAACTTCCTGGTGACTGCCTTAGTTTGTTTGCAAGTGGAAGTGGGAAAAATACAGCAATGAAGAAATGGGCTTAGTTTGACCATGTTCCATAGACACCCATAGGCCTAGAGACAAGAGAGAGAAAAGGAAGGGATGTCTGGCCTGAATTTTAGGGAGATTTGGGACCTCCTGAGCTCATGAACACTGACCTAGTCACTGAGGGCTAGAGCTGAGAGTGAAGTGGCCAGTTGATTCGAAGTAGGAGGAGGCATGCAAGAATCCCCAAATTTGGAGATAGCAACCATTTGAACTAGCTTGGTTGATTTGCTGATCAGAACTGAACTAGAGGAACATAAAGAAGCTTGATACAGGAATCAAGCATAAATTGCCACTATTTGATGTACTGAACGTTTGCTTATGAATGTAGTTTCTCAGAATTGTAACCAAAAGGGAAGAGTTCTTTACATCAAGTATCAAACCTGTCCCCCCAGTACACAGGGTTGATAGAGATGGGCAACATAGATGTTGGGGGTTATAAAGATATGAAGTGACTGGCTTGTAAATTTTCAAGATTGTGCTTACTTTCATAATGATGAGGATAAGGTAGAATCCCCATTGAATAACTTCTAGAGAGATAGAGTAGCTGAGGACTCTAGATCTATGGAATGAGAAAGGTTGTTTGTTGGGAGCAGGAGGCTGACTTGTAAAATGTGCCCTTTGATCACTTAAATGAATATATCTTATCTATGTGTTTTGTGTACATCAAAAAAAAAACAAAACAAAACAAAAGCAAAAATAAATAGAGGGAATAGAATAATGTTAACCGATGGTGCATTGAGGGGACTGTAATCATTGCAGTGTAAAAAATATGATTGGTTGAGTGAAAAACTGAAGAAAACAAAACAAAGACTGTCTAGTTTATATTTATCAAAATATTTCTACCTATGGAGTGCTCTGTATGGAGGAGGGAAACTTCCCTTGTTTTAATTGTTAATTGCCTGAGAAGCAACTTT
>NW_006408734.1:4020761-4024992 GCF_000296735.1 Chrysochloris asiatica
ATATATTTAAAGTTTGTATTTTGTTTCTGGTCTTATAATCTCGATATTTCCTTTGGTATGTTTAGACAATTTATGCTTAATGTAAATATGAATATGTTTAGGTTTCTATTTCTGATCTTGTCCTTTACAACAGATTTCTTCTTTTTCTTGTTTTACATTGAGCATTTAAAAAAAAATTTAAATCTCAACTTACTCTATAAGTAGTTCTAATGCTTCTATTTTTAATGGTTTTATTAAGTCTTAAATGATATATCTTCACTTCATGATTGTGTATTTTGGGAAAAAGCATACCAATATTTTTATAAAACGCTTATTATTTGATTTCCTGAAATATTCCTTTGATTTCCTGTAATCCTTTATTACAGTTTCCATAATATAGATATGTAATATATATGTTAACTCATGCTGAATTATATGGTGGTGGTGTGGCATGGAGTTGGTTCTGACTCAGCAATGCTCTGCAGGGTTTCCAAGGCTGTAAATCTTCATGGGAGCAGAAAGCCTCATCTTTCTCCCATGGAACACCTGGTAGTTTGGAACTTCTGTCCTTGAGGTTAGCAGCCCAATTTGTAACCACTAAGCTATCAGAACTCCTTGAATTACTATATATTTACTGAATTATGTTAATTATAATTTAAATTGGTAATAATGATATATATTTACCTACATATTTATGATTTCTAGCACTTCTATTTTGAGAAGATCCAAGATTCCATATGATATGGAATTTTTTTCCTGAAAAGTTTTCTTTAATATTCCTCTTATTTTGGATCTGTTAGTGATTCATTTTCTCAACAATCATTTTTTGAGAAGGTTTATTTTTGAGGAGTTTTTGTGCTAGTTATAGAACTCTAGATTGGCAATTTTGTTCTTTCTTTTATTACATTAAAACTTGTTGTTTTTGTTAGGATGCCATTGAGTCAGTTCTGACTCATAAAGATCTTATGTAAAATCAGAACAAAATATTGACCAGTTCTGTGATAACCTCACAATCATTGTTACATTTGAGGCTATTGTTGCTGCCATAGTGCTAATCTATCTTATTTGGGGTCTTCTTCATCAATGACTCTCCATTTTAGCAAACATGATGTCCATATCCAAGAATTGGTCCCTTCTGATAATATGTCCAAACTATGAGAAAAAAAGTCTGGCAATCCTGGCTTCTAAGGAGCATTCTGACTGCACTTTTTTCAGATATAGATTTGATTTATTGTTCTTCTAGCAGTCCATGATACTTTTAAGATTCTCCTCTAACAGCATGATTCAAATGCATCAATCATTCCATGGTCTTCCATATTCATTGTCCAACTTTAACATGCATATAAGACTTTGGAAATACCATTAATTGAATCAGGGGTACCTTAGTCCTCAAACTGACATCTTTGTTCTTGAACACATCAGAAGGGTATTGTACAGCAGATTCGCCTAATGCAATATGTCATTTGATTATTCAACTGCTGCTTCCATGAGTTTTGATGGTGGATCCACATAAAATGAAATGTTTAACAACTTTAGTATTTTCTCCATTTATCATGATATTATTTATGGGCCTGTGGTTAGAATATTTTCTGTCTTTACTTTGAGGTACAATCCATACCAAAGGCTATGGTCTTTGATCTACATCAGTAAGTATTTTAAGTCCTCTTCATTTTCAATGAGTATATCACAGGTTGTTAATGAGTCTTCCTCTTATCCTGATGCCACATTTTTCATCATTTAATCCAGGTCCTCAGTTTATTTGCCCAGCATACAGTTTGAATAAGTATGGTGAAAGACTACAATCTTGACACACACCTTTCCTGATTTTTAACCATTCAGTGTCCCCTTGTTCAGTTCAAATGATGGTGTCTTGGTCTATATGCAGTTTCCTCATGAGCACAATTAAGTGTTCCAGAATACTCATTCTCCACAATGATGTCCATAGAGTATCATTACCCACACAGTCGAAAAACTTGTGTAGCCAATCTTATATCCATTTTCTGAATTCAGTCATTGTGAGTCTGAATGTATGCTTTTCATATTTCCAGAGTCTGGAATTTTTTGCAGGCAGAAAGATAGGGAAAATATATGCTTCTCATGAATTAGAGGCCTTCTTCAAGGCTTATGGAACTTGAGTACCTGTTGTCCATTGTTTGTGTACCTGTTGTACACATTACATATGTATAAGTAAAAAGTTACTTTAAATAAAATTCACTTTGCCTTTGCAAGAAATTTTGTTTTTATAATCATAGGATTTTTTGTAGTTTTTTATACTCTGTCATTTCAACCATACTTTGATTAAAATGACAAAAGTGGTAAGAAAAAACATATAATCTGAAAAATAATGTACAATGTCAAAAACATTTTCCATCAAATTGATTGCAAATGTTGCTTCCTTTTCTCTACTTTCCCCTTTGTTCAAATATGGAGGAAAAAGAGTTGGGAGAAATCACAGAGACTATAAGATATTTGTGCAAAAGAAAATCAGAGAACTTCCCTGTGAGGTAGAGTATGATATTAATTATTTAAGCACATTTCTTTAACTGCCTAGAATATGCCAGGTATGTGATAGGTTCTGGAAATATAGTTAAAAACAGACCCTAGACTTCATAAAGATGAATAATGAAAGCTAACATTTGCTTAGTATTTAATATGTACTAAATTATGAGGATGGCACAGGACCAGGCAGTGTTTCTTTCTCTGTGGATAGGTCACTATGAGTCAGAACCCATTCAACGACACCTAACAAGCACTTTCATATTCATTAGCTCACTTAAACCTCATAAAAATCCTATGAGGTATGTAACATTATTGCTCCCAGAGATGCTGAGGCAAAACGTAGTTGAACATCACCCTACCCTGAATAAGCTTTTAAACTTATGCTTACAAGTCTTATATTGTTCCAGTTCCATAGTTACCAACAGAAACAACTGTAATTAAAACTCTGGGCATTATTAACAATGCTATTGGAGAAAATGAAAGAGAAATAATAGCTACATTGTTGTTAAGTTCCTGTGAGTCAATTCCAACACATAGTGACCCTGTATAAGATTTTGGATGAGAAGCTGGCAAGTGTGAACCATCAACTTTATGATTCAAACCGACTTTGCAGTCCAGTTCTTACCGTACAGCAGGACATCAAGATTCCATGACACACATCACTACCTAATAGAGTACATTGCTACTATTGTTTAGTGCCCTCAAGTCTGTTCCAACTCATAGTGAACAAGAAAGCAGTTGGTGGGTTTGACTTGCAGACATTCTGTTTAGCAACTCAGGGCTTATCCTAAAGTGCCATATCAGGACTGCAATATATAGTACATTATTGCTGTTGTTGTTAAGTGCCATCAAATCAGTTCCTACTCAAAGCAACCATGCACAGAGTTTCTGAGGAGTGGCTGATAGATTTGAACTGCCGACCTTGTGGTCCTGTGTATTATCCTGCTGTCATGGAATAAAATAGAGCAAAGAAATCCAAGTGGAACCGTATGTGTAGTAGGGACTATTGTTTTCAAACTAATTACTAGGAAAGGTTCCACTGAGAAAGAAACATTGAGTGAACACACTGAGACATTATATATTGTTGTTTTTGTTATGAGCCATCAAGTCAATACTAACTTACAGAGATTCTGTATAGGGTTTCTAAGAAGCAACTGATAGGTTTGAATTGCTTACTTTGTGTACTGAAGTCCTGTGCTTATCCTACAGCATCACTCCAAGAGTCTAAGATACATTTTATATATGTCACTATGAGTTGGAGTCAACTGGACAATACTTAACAACAACAAGTATATATAAATATTTATGTGTGTGTGTGTGTATGTGTCTTCAAAGTACTTGGAAAAACTGCATTACCTTTTTAATTCCATTTTTCTATGAAGTTTTTGAAGCCACCTGCTGTGATATATATATATAGATAGATAGAGAGAAAGTCCTGTGTGGCACTATAGGATACATGGTAACTATGAATTGGAACAGACTTGATAGCACTTCATAACAACAACAGCAACATATATACCACATAAATATATCTATATGTATATCTATATCTATCTATCTATCTATCTATCTATCTATCTATCTATACACACATATAAATACAGTCACATGCACATAGATACATATATGTACACACACAAATATACACATACAAACATAAGTGCACACACACACAAACATACATGGATATACACAACAGGGTGGCTCTGTGGGGTAATAATTGTATTGCCAACCCTGACAACATCTAAAGTGC
>NW_006408734.1:4026015-4026774 GCF_000296735.1 Chrysochloris asiatica
TTCCTCTTTTTCTCTGACCCTCCACCTTACCAAACATGATATTCTTCTCCAGTGACTGGTCCCTCCTGTCAATATGTTCAAAGTAAGTTTGACGAAGTTTGGCCAATCTGACCTCCAAGGAGTGCTCTGGCTGCACTTCTTCCAACACAGATCTGTTGGTTCTTTTGGCAGCCCATGGCACTTTCAATATTCATGACTTAAAATATCTGCTAACAGACATTTGCCACACGTTTCTAGACCAGTGATAATACATTCTATTTTTTATCAACTCTGGTCATAAAATTGAATGTGATCTCTATAAAATGTGCATTAATAATGATTAGTTGCACTGATTAAAGACATTTATTAAACCCTGCAAAGTCAGTTTTAACCACAATGTTGGCAGTTCAAACTCACCAGCCACTCCTCAGAAATGGGTCACTATTAACTGGAAAATTATAACGAAATGTACAAAGACCTGGAGTTAGAAAATAAAAAGGGAAGAACGCACTTAGCATTGCTCAAGCTCAGGGAACTGAAGAAAAAATTCAAACCTTGACTTCTAGTATTGAAGGATTCTATGAGCAAAATAATGAATGACTCAGAAAGAATGGAAGGACTACAGAGTCACTGTACCAAAAATAACTGGTCAGTGTTCAATCGTTTCAAGAGGTAGCATATGACCAAAAGCCAATGTGCACTAAAGGCATTGGCAAAGAATGTAAATAAAACAAAAATTTTCACCACTGGACCAATAAACAACATCTATATGAATGGAGC
>NW_006408734.1:4028864-4032075 GCF_000296735.1 Chrysochloris asiatica
TAAAGTGGATAATGGGATGAAAAAGAGGAAGACCCACAATGAGATGGATCACTTTACTCTTAATCATCTGACTCTTCATCATCTGACTTTCTATCTTCTTCCACCTTACTAAGTATTGTCCACTGATGGGCACAGACCCTGAGCCACACTTACACTGTAAGACCACAAATAGAGTTATCTCAATACCTCCAAAGCTGATCGTTAGCTGTACAGACATTTTCAGAGATGCCATTATTACTTTGTTGTTGATGTTAAGTGCCATGGAGCCAGTTTCGAAGCATAGCGACCCTGTATAGGGAGTCCTGGTGTGGCCCTACAGGCTAACAAGTCAGACTGCAAAGTCATATGAACTGCAAGGTTGGTGGTTCAAGCTCACCAGCTACTCCTTGGAAATGCTATACAGGGCCGCTATGGATCAGAATGGACTCAACGGCACTTAACAAAAACAACAACATAGGGTTTCAAGTTTTTAAATCTTTTGCTGGAGCAGCAAGCCTCATTTTTCTCCTGAAGAGCGGTTGGTGAGTTCCAACCACAGCCATACGGTTTGCTGTTCCATGTTTGTCCTATGGAGCACTGCATTTTCAGTACTACTTTACAGGGTCACTAAGAGTTAAAACCTATTCCATGGCAGTTAATAACAATGTTGTTTTTGTTGTTAGGTGCCATTGAGTCAGTACCGACTCATAGCAACCCTATGCACAACAGAATGAAACACTGCTCAGTCCTGGGCCAACCTCACAATTGGTGCCACACTAGAGACCATTGATGTTGTGAATTGGCCAATCCATCTTGCTGGGGGTCTTCCTTTTTCTATGACCCTCCACCTTACCAAATGTGATATCCTTCTCCAGCGACTGGTCCCTCCTGACAAATTTCCGAAGTGTGAGAGACGAAGTTTGGCCAACCTGGCCTCCAAGGAGCACTCTGGCTGCACTTCTACCAATACAGATCTGTTGGTTCTTTTGGCAGCCCATGGCACTTTCAATATTCTCCTCCAACACCATAACTCAAAAGCATCAATTCTTCTACGATCTTCCTTATTCACTGTCCAGCATTCACATCCAAATGAGGTTATTGAAAATACCATGGCTTGAGTCAGGCGTACCTTACTCCTCAAGCTGACATCTTTGCTTTTCAACACTTTAAAAAGTTCTTGTGCAGCAGATTTGCCTAATACAATACATCATTTGATTTTTTGACTGCTGCTTCCATGAGTGTTGATAGCTGATCCAAGAAGAATGAAGTCCTTCACAACTTCAGTCTTTTCTTCATTGATAAGAATGGTGTTTATTGGTCCTGTGGTGAGGACTTTTGTTTTGTTTACATTGAGATGCAATCCAGACAGAAGGCTGTGCTCTTTGATCTTCATTACACACATTTCTTAATTTTAAACCATTTAGTTTTCCCATGTTCTGTGTGAACAACTGCCTCTTGGTCCATGTAGAGATTCCTCATGAGCACAATCAAGTGTTCCAGAATACTCATACTTCACAATGCTGTCCAAAGCTTGTCATGATCCACACAACTGAAACCCTTTGTGTAGTCAGCAATGCACAGGCTAACATCTTTCTAATATTCTCTGCTTTCAGCCAAGATCCATTGGACATCAGCAAAGATATCCCTCATCCCATGGCCTCTTCTGAATATGGCTTGAACCTCTGGAAGTTCTCTGTCAGTGTATGCTTGCAGCCATTTCTGTACTACCTTTAGTAAAACTTACTCACATGGGATATCAAATATATTGTCTGATGATTTCCACAATAACAATGTTGTTACTATAATAGAATTTCCTTCATAATTCATTGCCTCTGCTTTAATAATGTTCACTTCATCCTTTATTGTTGTTAAATGCACTGGATTTGGTTCCGATCCATAGCGACCCTGTATAGAGTTTCCAAGGAGGGGATGGTGAGCTTGAACTGCCCCTTGCATATCAAACAGACTTTTCTGGCCAACGCATTTATCCAAAGTGCCACACCAGTAGTCTCTACCTAAACTGACCATTCTTAAATGTAATTGTTGCTTATTTTCATCATTATCTGCCTTAAAGTGATCATCTTCATTGGTCTTTAGAGTTCACAACTGAAAAGATAGCTTGAGGGGGCTCATGTACATATCTTCAGACTATCCTCTGATGTAGAAGCATGCACTTAAGTGTAAAGAAAGAGAATGTAGGTAAATGAGTAGTGTTACTGAAAACAGTCATGCAAGACAAAATCACACTGGAGAAATTAGATTCTTGACTTCTCGATTCTTGTCATATTTCTTTAAAGTCTGAATTTGAAAGATTTAAAAAATCATGAGAATCAAAAAGTATGAAGACTTTATAGCAAACACATATAGTTTACACCTTTAATGCTGCTGCTGCATCCCATGGAGTCAGATCTGATTCACAGCAACCACTTATAGGGTTTCTGAGACTATAAATATTTACAGTAGAAGAAAGCCTCATTGGGTGAATTTGAACTGCTGACCTTGAACTTAATAACCCAATGCATAACTCACTATGACAACTTTTAAAAAGTAGTGGAAATACTGTGGTATGTAATTAAAATATATAAAATATTCAACATATAAAACATACTACAACATCCTTTATAACAGGGTGCTTGGGAAAGGTTTTAATAGCTGATTTATTTTGCATGATAGCTTCAATGAAGAGGAAGGCATGGGTAGGAGCACCTGTTAAGAAGTTTCAAAGCCCCAATTATTTGGACACTTGCCAAAAAAATAATAAATAAATAATAAAAGATAAGTGAAAGCTTTGAATTTTGAAAAATATATCCTCTACAGATAGTAGGTTAAAGATGTCAAATCAATGGAATGAAATAGACACAACTGCCAGACTGCCTATTAACAAGGATATTCAATTGATTAATTAGGAACAAAACTGAGATAAAAAACCAAGCATCATTATCATTTTTGCAATAATAGGCTTTTATAAGTATTGGACAGAGAACTTAGTCAATTGAAAGAGTTCTTGAATAGGCTTAGCTCAGATTTGATGCTGCTGAAACATTTAACATGTTGGCAGCTTTCTTATGATGATATGCACACATTTGATCATAGACAATTGTCCACTTAAAATTTTTTAATAAAAAATTATCTTGCACTGTAGATAAAGAGCTGGAGCCTAGATTGGTTTGAACAACAAGATTGGTGGTTCAAACTCACCAGCCTCTCCTTGGAAACCCTATACAGGGTTGCT
>NW_006408734.1:4032450-4034433 GCF_000296735.1 Chrysochloris asiatica
GCTGCAAAGTTGTTTCAACTGCAAGGTTGGTGATTCAAGCTCACCAGCTGCTCCTTGGAAACCCTATACAGGGTCGCTATGGGTCAGAATCAACTTGACAGCACTTAACAACAACATTTCACTTTGAAGTTCTGGTGTGGCACTGTAAGGAGAAAGAATGAGCTAGTCATTAATAGTGTTGAAAACATTGATTACTGTATTAGTGTATGTTGCAGCATACAAATACCCACAATATTTCAGGCTTAAACCAACATATGTTTAGTATCTCACAGTTACATTGGGTTAAGAGCCTTGACAAAGCTGAACTGGCTTCTCTGCTTTCAGGTCTCCCTAGACTGCAATCCAGCCATTGGCCAGGACCTTACATATCATTGTTGACATCAGATGAATCTTGGCTGAAAGCAGAGAATATCAGAAAGATGTTTACTTGTGAATTATTGACTATTTAAAAGCATACAACGGTGTGGATCATGACAAACTTTGGATAACATTTTGAAGAACCGATGTTCTAGAGCACTTTATAGTACTCATGAGAAGCATGTATATAGATAAAGAGGCAGTCATTAGAACAAGGGGATACTGGCTGGTTTAAAATCAGGAAAGGTGTGTGCCAGGATTTAATCCATTCAGTTTAATTTATTCAGTCTTTATGTGTAGCTAATAACCTAAGAAACTAGGTTACGTGAAGAAGAACATGCCATCAGGATTGGAGGAAGAATTATTAACAATCTGCAATAAACAAATGACATTATCTTGCTTGCTGGAGACAATGGGGACTTAACATACTTACTGAAGAAGACTAAAGACTACAGGTTTCAGTATGGATTGTCCCTCAATATAAAGAAAGCAAAAATCCTCATAAATTGGTTGACATGATAAATGGAGAAAAGATTGTGATTACTTGGATTCACAATCAGCACTCATGGAAACAGCAGGCAAGAAGGCAAAAGACATGACATTGGGAAAATCTACTGCAAAATAGCTCTTTAAAGTGTTCCAAAGCAAAGATGTTAGTTTGAGGACTAAGGTGCACCTGACTGAAGCCAGGGTATTTTTAATTAACACATATGCAAAAGGAAGGCTGGATAATTGATGCATTTGAAATATGGTGTTGGAGAAGAATAATAAAATACTACTAACTGCCAGAACAAGCAAATCTGTCTTGGAAGAAATACAGACAGAATGCTCCATAGAAACCAGAACGGTCAGATTGTGTCTCTCATGGTTCGGATATGTTATTAGGAGGGATCAGTCCCTGAAGAAGGACATAATGCATGCTAAAGTGGAGCATCTGTGAAAAACAGGAAGAACCCAGTGAAATGGATTGACACAGGGGCAGCAGCGGTGGTCTCCAGCGTAACAGCAATTGTGAGGCTAGCACAGGATTAGACAGTGTTTTGTTCTGTTGCACAAAGTGTCCCTAGCAGTCAGAACAGACTTGACAGCACTGAACACCAACAACAAAACTTTATTGTAATTCTTCTTTGTTATAATCTATATGGTATTCACAAATATTTGGTCCAGTAATAACATGGATCATTAAATCTAAAACATGAATGGCAAGATACACTATTACCCTAAGGGGAAAAACTTGATCAGGCTTCCTTAATTTTTATTTGTTTCAACTACTAAAATTATTCTTTAAATATTATCCTAATTAGATTTTTGTCACTCCTTGAGTATTTCCAAAGAGTGTATAATAAAGCAATGTTTAACATTGCACTCCTGCTGTGGCATTGTAAGAACAGCACTGGATTGCGAACCACAATGTTGGTAGTTCAAACCCACCAACTGCTCCTCAGAAACACTGTCATTATGAGTCAGAACTGACTTGATGGTACTTAACATCAACAACAACAAAATCCACAAAGCTGGAGTATATGAAGAAGTCCCTGCACTAGGATTGTAGCAGGACTCATTAACTATCATCTATATTCAGTTAAAACAAACTTCCTTGCTTAATGCCAAGAGGATTTGAAGCAG
>NW_006408734.1:4045776-4046297 GCF_000296735.1 Chrysochloris asiatica
TGGACAGTAAATAAGGAAGACCATAGAAGAATTGATGCTTTTGAGTTATGGTGTTGGAGGAGAATACTAAAAGAATTAATAAATACGTTTTGGAAGAAGTGCAGCCAGAGTCTTCGGACATATTGTCAGGAGGGACCAGTTGTGGGAGAAGGATATCACATTTGGTAAGGTGGAGGGTCAGAGAAAAAGAATGAGCACCCTCCCCCCCACACCCAGGGAGATGGATTGGCAAAGTGGCAGCATCAATGGGTTCAAGCGTGGCAACAATAGTGAGGTTGGCCCAGGATCAGGCAGTGTTTCATTCTGCTGTGCGTAAGGTTGCTATGAGTCGGCCCAACTCGATGGCACCTAACAACAACAATGGGCAAAATAGTGAATGATGCAGAAAGCAGTAAAATAAGATGGCAGGAATACAGAGAGTTACTGTACCAAAAAGAAAATGGCTGATGCTCAATCATTACAAAACATAGCATATGATCAAGAGCCAACAGTAAAGAATAAGGCTCTAGAAATTTATGGAA
>NW_006408734.1:4047615-4049640 GCF_000296735.1 Chrysochloris asiatica
TAAAGTGTAGGATCAGCAAAAAAGAGGAAGACCTCTAATGAGATGGATTAGCACAGTGATAGCAATGGTCGCAAGTGCAATAGCAATTGTGAGGATGGCCCAGGACCCAACAGTGTTTTGTTTAATAGTCATAGGGTTGCTACTAATTGGAAATGACTCAATAGCACCTGACAATAACACTAGTTTCCTAGGACTTCCATAATAAATTATCACAAAGTTGTTCGCCAAAACAGCAGAAATTTTATTTCTCACAGCTCTTGAAATCATTAAATCTGAAATCAGGTATTGGTAACATTTATTCCTTCTGTAACATTTTAGGGAGAATGCTTTCATGCCTCTCTTCTAAATTATGCTGGTACCAGGCCTTTTTTGGCATTCTTTGACCTATAAAAGCATCACTTCAACAATCTCTCTTCATCTTCAGCTGACTTCCCCTTCTCTATCTCTATATGTCTCAAATACCCACCACCACTCATGGTAAAAACATCAGTCATTGGATTTAGAGCACTACCTTCATCTATGATAATTTCATTTTACAAAGACTATATTTCTATAACAGGGTTTCTGAGGATTGGTTTGTGACTTTGAATTGCTGATCTTTTGGCTAGCAGTCTAGTTCTTTTCCTTCAGTGCCACACCAGGACTCCTACTCAATGCAAATTAAAAGAAAATATCATTAAATTATGCATATTAGAATTAAATATATACACATCAAGGATCTTAGTGATATGAATGGTAGGTAACATTATCTTCTGAAATTGTCCACTGTTCCACTTCAAAATAAACATGTAAAATTTGATGGATTGTATTAATTACTTACAAAGACTAGAATTTAAAATTAATCCCATTCCTCAGTTGATATTTACATTTCTTTCCTTCTGTGTCAGTCATATTAAATGCTTGAGAATAATAGGTATATATTACATTTTAATGGGTTTAAAAAGTAAGTTTAATCTATTGTCTCTTAGTTTTCAAAGGCATTCTAGTTAAACATGCAACAACTAGTTCTAGTGTCTCCTTTTCAAGAATAACTGATCATAAATATATAAAAATTATCATTAAAAAGTCTTATTGTCAGAGACAAGGGTACAGTGAGTCTGACACCAGCATTTTTTAAATTGTTAAGGGAAACTTTAGTGAATTTTAAAGGTGAGTAGATTACAATAACAAATTAATTACTTCAAATAAATATTATCTTCTGATAATACTTTGGAGTGCCTATATTTGGAATTTAGTGTAAACATACATGCACATGTGCACATCTTGTGATTCTAAGGACATGCTTGTACATTTCATTTCAAGCTTAATTGATACCAGCAAGCCATTTTCTTAAGGAAGTCCTGCATTAATGTGACCACCATCAATATTTTCTTGCAAAATGCAATATTAAGTCAGTATATAAAATAGGTTATTACATTTTAAAATTGGATTTCTTTGTAAATTACTAATCTTTTATTTGGGGACAAGTCACCAAAATAAGGTAGTTTATAAATAATCATATTATACACATTATATTGAATTCTTCATTATATTAAGTGATTAAAGGTAAAATATTCCATTTAGAAGTAGTCCAGAAGTTTTAGAATGACATTTTTTTTCTCCATATATGAATATATTTTGTTTTGGTACCATTTAAATTCCTTAGTTTATTTTCAGGGATATTCTGATAATAGAAAATTAATCCATTAATTGACAGATATTACCCTTTTTCCCCTTCAACGCCTGTACTCTTCCCTGTCACACCCTCTCTGCCCAACCCAGATGTCTTCACGCAGGTGGGAATGCAACCCCAAAAGGGTTGAGTGTTGTGCACACAGGGCACAATTTTCCCATGGCACTAAGATGAAGTAACTGAAAGTTCCAGCTGAAAATATGGACACTAACCCCCCATTGAGTTCTTATGACATCTGACTGTGAGATTTAGCCCAGAAGTTGGCTCTCCTATTTGGGCAGGAGCTTTTATTCCTGCCTTATCTAACAAGGGACTGTAGATCTGGCCATACAACCAAGCCATATTTGCACTCT
>NW_006408734.1:4050775-4053434 GCF_000296735.1 Chrysochloris asiatica
AGAAGATAAGCGATGTTGTCAAAGCCAATACAGATCTTCAAAACATCATAAAGGGAGTCCTTTGGACTGAAAACCAACATGAATATACAACCAGAGATTGACAATGTTGCAACACCACCTGGAACCCAGTCAACAGATAGAAGAGTCCAGAAGATAACAAAATTACAACAATGAATTCAGAGGACCTGGGAGGTCAGTGTAAGAGCAAAATAATGACAATGCTAAAGAAGGGGAACATATAGGAACAGAGATCTAGGTGGTGAGGAGGTCAGGTAGATTGTAGGATAAAACAGACTGTCTCAAATGGAGGGAAAAAAAAAAAAAGTAAACCATAGGGTAACCTAAAAATAAAAAAAAAAAATTAATACTTCACAGCATACCAAGAAAATGAAGATCCAGGATGAACATGAAAACATTAAAACTAAGAAGAAAGTATCAAGAAAGAACACTAAAAACATGAACTCAACACAGGCAGGCATACAGAGCAAAGGAAAAAGGAGCACCACAAAAAAACCAACATAATGATAGAAATGAAGTCACACCTATTGATAATTACACCAAGTGTCAATGGATTAAATGCACCAGTTAAGAGATAGAGAGTGGCAGAATGGATAAGAAAACAGGACCCTTCAATATGCTGCTTGCAAGTGACACACCTTACACACAAAAAACAAAAACAGATTAAAATTTAAAGACAGGGAAGACAGAAAAGATCAAAATTCATGTTAGAAGAGGCTGAAAAACTTGGTCTTGAGCATAGACAATCTAAAGCAACTATAAGAAATGATGAAGTAAAAGAGCCGAACATAGAATTACAAAGTGCAGCTTGTGGGGACAAAGTAAAATATGATGAAATGTATAAAGGCCTGGGATTAGAAAATTAAAAGAGAAGAATACACTCAGCATTTCTCAAGCTGGAAGAACTGAAGCCTAGAGTTACAATACTTAAACATTTTATGGGCAAAATATTTAATGATGCAGGAAGTGGAAGGAATATACAGAATTACTGTACCAAAATGAATTGTTTTATGCTCAACCATTTCCAGAGGTATGAAGGATTATAATCTTTCAATGGTATGAAAAGAAGAAGCCCAAACTGCTCTGACTGTATTGTGAAAAATACAGTGTCTAGGAATTGACAGAATACCAACTGAAATATTTCAAAAACAGATTCAGTGATGAAGACATTCACTTGTCTAAGCCAAGATATTTGAAGGTCAGCTAGCTACCTGGCCTACCAACTAGAAGAAATCCATATTTGTGCCCATTCTGAAGAAAAGTGATCCAACAGAGTGCAGAATATATTGAAAAATATCAGTTATATCTTAAGCAATGTACTGACAGCAAATTTAAAGCAGTTTCAGCAATACATTAACCAGGAACTACTAGAAATTGAAGCTGGAATCAGAATACATAGAACTAGGGATTTCATTGCTAATATCAGATGGATCTTGACTGAAAGCAGAAAATGCCAGAAATATGTTACTTGTGTTTTATTGATTATGTAAAGGCATTCAACTGTGTGGCTTATAACAAAATATGTTACTTGTGTTTTATTGATTATGTAAAGGCATTCAACTGTGTGGCTTATAACAAAACAAAAATTTTGTTTTCAAACAATGCAGATTCCAGAACACATAACTGTGCTCTTGCTGAACCTATACATAGTTCAAGGGCCAGTCATTAAATAAAGCAACTGGATACTGAATGGTTAACAATCAGGTGTGTCAGGATTGTACTCTATCACCATGCTTATTAAATCGGTATGCTGAGCAAATAATCCAAGAAATTGGACTATATAAAAAAGAATTTCTCATTATGGATTAAGAAAGGGTCAATTAATAGACTGCGGTAGGCAGACGACATAATCTTGCTTGCTGAAAATGAAGAGGACTTGAGTCTTTATAAATGAAGATCAAAGGCCTCTAGTATGGATTATGATTCACTATAAAGAAAACAAAAATCTTCAGAAGTGAACCAATAAAAAACATCATGATAAATTAAGAAAAGTTTGATGCAGTCAACGATTTCATTTCACTTGGATATAAAGTTAATGCTCATGGAAACAGCAGTCAAGAAATCAAAGAACATGTAAGTCTCCTTCAAAAGACCTCTTTAAATTGTTAAAGTGCAAAGATGTCACTTTGAGGATTAAGGTGTCCTGATTCAACCTATATTATTTTCAATAACTTCATATCTTTGTGTGGTGATGTAGGATAAACACTGGACTGATAACCACAAGGTCAGCTGTTCAAACCTACAAGTCACTCCTCAGAAACTCTATACAGGATTGCTATGAGTTGGAACTGGCTCGGCGGCACTTAACAACAACAACAGCCTAGCAACAATAGCAACATATGCATCTTACAGGTGGGCAATGAAAAAGGAAGAGTGGAGAAGAATTGATGCATTTGAATTTTGGCATTGAAAAATAATACTTAATATTCCATGGACTGTTAGAGAATGAGCAAATCTGTCTTGGAAGAGGTACAGTCAGAATGCCACTTAGAAGGAAGAACGAAGAGACTTTTTCTCATGTACTCTCTTGTTGTTGTCAGGTGCTATTGAGTTGGTACCAACTCAGCGACCTTATGCACAGCAGAGTGAAACACTGCCTAATCCTGGGCCAACCTCACTATTGTTGCCACACTTGAGTCCA
>NW_006408734.1:4054903-4073165 GCF_000296735.1 Chrysochloris asiatica
GACTATACACATGGACCTCACCAGATGGAACACATAGAAATCAACTTGACTACATCTGTGGAAAGATAAGATGGAAAATCTCCATATCATCAGTCAAAACAAGGCCAGGGGCAGACTGTGGAACAGACCATCAATTGCTACATGTATGTGCTCTAGACATGTCATTAAAAGGGACCAGTTCCTATAGGAGGATACCATACTTGATGAAGTAGAGGGTCAGTGACAAACAGGAAGATGATGAATGAGATGTATTGACACAATATCTACAATAGTGGTTTCAGATACAGTGACAATAGTGGGAATGAAGCAGAAAAAGGCAGTGTTTTGTTCAGCATGCGTCACTGTAACTGAGAATCGATTTGATAGGTACCTAATAAGGATGACATAATGGTTAAGTGCTGGGTTTCTTACCAAAATACTGGTGAAAGTACCTGGTGGTCTATACCTATAATGCATAGGAGATCCTATTTTGACAATTTTACATTTCCATATAAGGTACCCATGAGTCTGTATCAATTCAGCATAAAACAGTAACAACTGGGTGTACACCATACACTGAGAGGAAAGTAGCCTCATTATATCAAAGACCTTTTGCTCATGCACATATGTAACAAGTCTGGACTTGGTGACCTATTTCTAATGAATTGTTGTTGGTAGGGGTCATTGAGTCAGCTCTGACTCAGAGTGACTCACACAAGAGAACAAAACACTGCCCAAGCCTGTACTGTCCTCACAATTGTTTGTATGTTTCAGCCCACTGTTTTTGCCACTGTATCGATACATCTTATAGGGGTCTCCCTCTTTTTCTCTCATTTCCATTTCACCAAACATGATGTCCTTTTCCAGGGACTGTTCTGTCCTGACAACATAACCAAAGTATGAGAGAGAAAGTCTGACCATGATGACCTCTAAGGAACATTTTGCTTGTACTTCTTCCAAGAAAGATTTGGTTGTTCTTCTGACAGTCCATGGTACTTTCAATATTCTTCTCCAACATCATAATTCAAATGCATCAATTCTTTAATGGTCTTCCTTATTCATTGTCTACCTTTGACATTTATATGAGTAATTGAAATTTGGGTTAGGTGCATCTTAGTCCTCAAACTGTTTTCTTGGCTCTTAAATGAATAGAATATGACAAGAGAAGTAGGATTTCACTTCCAAGATTAGATTACTAAAAGACTGTTACTTCTATCTTTGCACTCTCTCTTGCCCTTTTGCTTATTCACTTACATGAAAGCCAACTGCCATGTTGTGAATTACCATCCAAGAAGCTTACATGGTAAAAGCCATGTTGTGAATTACCATCCAAGAAGCTTACATGGTAAAAGCCTAAGGGAGATCCCTGATCAACAACTGGTGAAGAACAGAGGTATTTAGTCAAATAACTTAAAAGTAAATAAATTATGTCAACAGACTTGTGAGTGAGATTGGAAGTGTATCCTTCAAGATGAACCATGAAATAACCAAAGCTTCAGTGAATACCTAAATTGCTGCCTTGTGAGAGACCATCAGCACAAGGACCTAGTTAATCAGTGTATGTTTTCTGATGCAAATTAACTACAAGAGAGATTTAAATTTTGGGAAATTTTGTTTTGTAGCAATAGCTAATTATTACACATAGCTTATATATGTTGTTATTATTAAGTGATATTGAGTCAGTTCTGACTCACAGTGACACTGTATAGGGTTTCCAAGGAGCAGCTGGTGGGTTTGACTGTTAAGAATATGTGAAGCACATAATGTTTAATATGTAGATTTAATCTTTAGAGTTGGGGTAAAGCAGAGTATTATGAGATTTTTATAATACACATAAGTGTGCATGTACACAATATGGCATATTGTGTACATGCACACATATGTTTTTAAAGTTGCAAAATATAAAATATGTGACTAATTTCTTGCAACATGTAATACCCACCTTATAATTTTATAGGCATTAAGAAAGATAACATTTTGTTAGTTCTTGCTAACCAAGAGAATCTAGTACATAATATACTTTCTGTAACCTCTCTAGCTTGAAATTATTTCTTCTTATTTTCAATTTCACTTCTATCTTTTGTCTCTGCTCCCTGCAGTATATACTTTCAATTTTAAAAAGTGCACTGTAGATGCGGCGAAGGCATTAACTACAAATGAAGTAAAAGAAAGATTGCAACTAGGTAAGAAATTTAAAGAACAACCTGCTGTGGAAATTATTTAGACTGACATTGATTTGAATAAAATAAATTATTTGGGAAAATTATTTTATATACATTATTTCTCATGCCTTGCTTTATGTTGCAAATAGAAATATAGCATTTGTGTGTCACATTCATCAAGCATATACCTGATTTAGAAACATGAATTGGTACCAACTAAGTACTGTATTTGTTATTTAAATTGACAATTTAAAACATGAAGTTGTAATGAATTTGAAACATGTTGTTGGTAGATGCTATCAAGTTGACTCTGAGTCAGCAATGAGCAGAATGCTGCCTATCACACAGTCATTGTTACGTTTAAGCTTAGAGTGTTACTTCATCTCACTGAGGATAGTCTTCTTTTTCATTGATTCTTTACTTTGCACAACATGATGTCCATGTCTAGGGACTGCTCCCTCCTCAGAAACTATCAAAAATACACAAGATGAAGTCTTACCATTCATTCTAACTTCTAAGGCATATGCTGACTGTACTTCTTCCATGACAGATATGTCCATTCTTCCAGCAGTCGATTAAATGTTCTTCACCAACACCATAATTCAAATGCATCAATTCTTTGTGAAAAGGGAAACTGAGAGTAATTAGTTTTCCCTAAAATATTTTATAAATATCTGTTGCTGGAAGAACAGCTTCACATTGCCCATTATGAATTGGTTAAGCATGGGAAATTTACTTGTTCAGAATTTTTCGTTAAACTTCATAAAATTTTCTTCATTTATAATTATATACACTTTATACATATGATATAAATATTTTTACATATATGTGTATATACATATATGTTGTTAAGTGCCATTGAGTCAGTTCTGACTCATAACAACATAATATAGGGTTTCCAAGGAACAGCTGGTGGGTTTGAACTGCCAGTTATTTGGTTCAAAGTCCAATGTTGATCCTATAGCAACATACCAGGAGTATATATATCAGGATTGGAGGAAGACTCATTAACAATCTGTGATATACAGGTACTAAAATGTGCTTATTGAAGTGAAGAAGTCTTAAAATACATACTGATGAAGATCAAAGACTACAGCCTTCAGAATCAGTTGTACCTCAATGTAAAAAAGCAACAACACATATCTTCACAACTAAATCAATAAATAAGATCATGATAAATAGAAAATAGACTGAAGTTATCAAAGACTTCTTATGGATCCACAATCAACATTCATGGAAGCAGTAGTCAAGAAATCAAAAGACACATTGCATTAACCTTCTTTGGGTTTGTTTAGTTCTTCTTTGTTAGTCTTTAACGATTTTGTTTTGTTTTGTTTTTTGCTTTGTTTGGCTCTTTTATGACTTTTTATCTGGTGTGGTGCTGTGGGTTAGTGCGCCAGACTACAAAGTTGTTTGAACTGCAAGGTTGGTGGTTCAAGCTCACCAGCTGCTCCTCAGAAACCCTATACAGGATTGTTATGGGTTGGAACCTACTCAATGGCACTTAATAACAACAATGCCTTTGTTTAGTTCTTTTTCAGCTTTGTTAAGTCCTTCTTTGGCTTTTTTTTTTTTTTTTTTTTTTAACCCTCCTTTGGCTTACTTTAGTGCTTCAATGACTTTGTGTAGGATATTTGCTAATGAGTTTTCCTCATTTTTCATATAATTCAGCTTCTCAGCTCTACATATATCTATACATACAATCCAGCTCTACAAACAGATTTAATGAGTATAGTGAATTAAAACAACCCTAGGGGAGCAAAAGGGGCTCAGGTAAGTCTCTGTGGTGGAAGCTCAGAGAAGCCAGAGAAAACACTTTGCAGGGACAGTTCTGGAGCTTTACATTCAATATAAAGTAAGGGTAAATAGTTTTGGGGGCCTACCAGCAGAGAAATCTAAAAGAGCAAGAAGGAACATGGAGATTTCTGAAACAATAGGGACTCTGCCTCTGACCCACAGTCTTGGCAGAGGTCAGAGAGCAGGACCACAGCAAGCGGCTAGGGAGTGAAAACAACCCAGTGACTTACAAAAAGCGGTGTGATTTTTTTTCTTTTGTCTTTTTCTTCTTTCACTATTTTTCCTGTAATTTGCCCTTTCACACCCTCTAGGCCCAGCCTAGGTGTCTTCACATGGGTGGGAGTGCAACCCAAAAAGGGTCCCGCATTGCACACACGGTACAGTTTTCCCAATGCTCAAAGTAGCTGAAAGTCACAGCTGCAAGTCCAGAGGCTAATCCTCCAGTGCATTGTTATAACCTCTGACTGTGAGATTTAGCCTTGAAGTTGGCTCTCCTAGTTGGGAGGGAGCTTTGAATCCTGCCTTATCTCACAATAGACAGCAAGTCTCATCATACAGCCAAGCTGTATTTGCACCTGAAAAACCACAACATAAAAGGCAAGAGCCAACACCAACTACTTTATATAAGATTAGTGTGTAAACCCTACACCTGTTAAAAACACACTAAAGGAAAAAAGTTGCTGTGGATACTGAGAGATCTAACTGATCATCAGAGAAAAAAATGTGAACAATCATTCTTCCCATCATTTCTCATTCTCTGTCTGTGCATCTCCATGGCGGTGACTGGAGGGGGTATCTGTGCCAGTGGACAGCCCACCCACTCCTGAAGATTTCACTGTGCATGCACACTGATCTACTTAGCAAAGATTAATTTGATACAGGGATTTTTGTTGCCTTTTTTTTTTTTAGTTTTTACTTTAACTTTTGTGCATGTTTTTTGACTTTTTGGTCCTACTTTTTTCCTTGGGGTGGGAGCTTTCTTTCCCTACATTACCCAAGAATAGACAGCAATCATGGCCATATAGACAAGCTACAAGCATATTCTATAATATACTACCATCCAGGCACGAACCAATACCAATTGTTAAATATTACATAGATAGCCAAGATTGCTGAGAGTACTCACAGTTGAGTAATAAAAGACATCAAAAGGGAAGCCTATCTATGAAACACATCCAGAAAGAAGCACTCAGTAAGATTAATAATACAGCAACATACATTCATTTAATCATTGAAAACATATTTAACTATTTAAAATGTCAAAGAAACAAGAAAAGATCTCAGCACATGTCCAGAAACATAAGAAAGTAACTGAGACAAATGAGCTAGAGGCAAGCATAGAATTCCCATTAGAAGAACAGGCTTTGGATCTGCCTGAGAAGAAAATCAGGAAAATGATATTGAGACAAATCCAAATGCTTCACAGAGAGGTGGAGGAAAATAAGGAATAAGTCAGGAAAATGCAACAAGAGCCATGAAATAAGATAGATATAACATTGGAAACAATTCAAAACCTGCAAAAGAAGGTCCAAATGATTAATAATTAAATATCAGAAATAGATGATACACTGAAAGGACAAAGGAATTGAATTGAAGAGATAGAAGCCAGAACTTGTGAACTGGAAGACAAATCTCTCAATACTGCTAAGATAAAAGAGCAAGCAGAAAAAAGGATAATAAAAATCTGAAGAGAGTCTAAGATTCATGTTGAACAACATGAAGAGGGATAACTTATGAATTATTGGCATTCAAGAACAGGAAGAATTATATAAATCAACAGAGGATATAGTTGAGGACTTCTGGAAGAAAATTTCCCTAGTATCTTGAAGGAAGAAAAGATAAGTATTCAAGAAGCTGCATGAATTCCAGGAAGGATAGACCCCAAAAGAAAATCACCAAGACATATTATAATCAAGCTCTCCAAAAGCAAAGACAAGGAAAGAATCTTAAAAGCAGGCAGGGAAAAAAGAAATGTTATTTACAAAACAAACAAATCATTTTAAGCTCTGATCTCTCAGCTGAAACCATGCAGGCAATAAGGCAATGGGGAGACATTTAAATAATTGCCAACCAAGAATCATCTACCCAGCAAAGCTGTCAGTAAAATATGATAGTGCAATCAAAACATTCTAGGATAAACAGAAGATAAGAGGCTTTGTCAAAGTCAATCCAGTAATTCAAAACGTCATAAAGAGAGTTATTTGGACTGAAAACCAATATGAACAGACAACTAGAGATTGACAGCATGGCAACACCACCTGAAACCCAGTCGAAAGATATGAGAGTCCAAAAGAGAACAAAATTTCAACAAATTCATAGAACCTGGGAGGTCAGTCTAAGAGCTAAATAATGACAATGCTAAAGAAGGGGAACATATAGTAACAGAGATCTAGGTGGTGAGGAGGTCAGGTAGATTGTAGGATAACATAGACTGTCACAAATGGAAGAAAAATTAGTAAATCGTAGGGTAACCTTGAAGAAAATTAATACTTCAAAGCATACTAAGGAAAAGGAGATCCAAGAATAATATGAAAACATCAAAACTAAGAAGAAAGTGACTAGAAAGAGCACTAAAAACATGAACTCAGCACAGGAAGGTATGCAGAACAAAAGAACAAGCAGCACCACAAAAAACTCAATGTAATGACAGCAACTAAGTCATACCTACTGATAATTACACTAAATGTCAATGGATTAAATGCACTAGGTAAGAGAGAGAGTGGCAGAATGGATAAGAAAACAGGACCCTGTAGTATACTGCTTGCAGGAGACACACCTTACACATAAAGACAAAAACAGATGAAAAGTTAAAGGATGGAAAAAATATATACCAAGCTAATTGCATTCCAAAGTGAACAGGAGTAACAGTACAAATCTCTGATAAAATGAACTTTAAGACAAAAACAAGCATAAGTGATAAAGAAGGACATTATCTCATGCTTAAAGGGTCAATCGAACAAGACGACATAATCATAATAAATATCTTTACTCCCAATGAAAAATCCCAAAGATATATAGAGCAAACCCTATTAGAATTGAAGAAATAAATTGACAATTCTACAATAATAGTGGGCAATTTAAATACATCACTTTCAAAAATGGATTGAACAACCAGAATGAAACTTGACAAAAATACAGAGGAACTAAACAACACAATCAACCAACTTGACCTCATAGATGTGTACAGAGCACTCAACCCAATGACAGCACAATACACATTCTTTTCCAGTGCACACTGAACATTCTCCAGAGCTGACCATGTGTAAGGCCACAAAACAAGCTTCCATAAATTTACAAACACCAAAATATTACCAAGCATCTTCTCAGATCACAGTACTATGAAATTAGAGATCAACAATAGGAAGACCAAGGAAATAAAGTCAAATACATGGAAACTGAATAACATCCTACTAAAAAGTGACTGGGTAGTATAAGAAATTAAACGTGCACTCACAAAGTTCTTAGAAACAAATGAGAATGAAAACACAACATATCAAAATATTTGGGAAATGGCAAAAGCAGTGCTGACAGGACAAGTTATTGCAATAAATGCACACATCCAAAAAGAAGAAAGAACCAAAACTAATACATTAACACAATATCCCCAACAGTTAGAAACAGAACAACAAAGCAAGCCTACAGTCACTAGAAGAAAATAAATAATAAAGATTAGAGCAGAAATAAATGAGATAGAAAACAGAAAAACTATAGAAAGAATCAATAGGACAAAAATCTGGTTCTTTGAAATGATTAATAAAACTGACAAAACCATTGGCAAACCTACCAAAGGAAAAGAGGGAGAAGACACAACACACATAAGAAACCACATGGGTCATGTCACCACGGAAGCAATGGAAAATACAAAGGATAATAACAGAACACCATGAAGAGCTGTACTCCAAAAAATTTGAAAATTTAGAAGAGATGGATACATTTTTAGGAAAACATGACCTACCTAAACTTACACAGAGTAAAGTAGAAAATTTGAACAGACCCATAACAGAAGAAAACATTAATCAAGTCAACAAAATATTCTCAACCTATGAAAGTCCAGGAGCAGATGGCTTCACTGGTGAGTTTTACCAAACATTCAAGGAAGTACTGTCACCAATTCTACTCAAATTATTCCAGAATATGGAATAGGATGAAAAAGTTACGAATACATTCTATGAAGCAAGTATAATCCTTATACCAAAACCAGGTAAGGTCATCACTAAGAAAGACAATTATAGATCAATATCCCTCATGAACATAGAAGCAAAAATTCTCAACAAAATCCTAGCCAACAGAATTCAACAATACATCAAAATAATAATAATAATAATAATACATCATGATCAAGTGGGATTCATACCAGGAATGCAAGGATGGTTCAATATTAGAAAAGCAACCATATAATTTGCCATATAAATTTCAAAAATGGAAAAGATACACATGATCATATCAATTGATGCAGAAAAAGCATTTGAGAAAATCCAACATCCATTCCTGATGAAAAAACTCAATAAAGTAGGAATTGAAGGGAAATTCCTCAGCATTATTAAGATCATATATACAAAACCAACAGCCACCATTGCTCTTAATGAAGAGAAACTGAAATTCTTCCCTTTGCATACAGAAACCAGACAAGGATGCCCTTTGGTACATGTGACTGTAATCCTACCATCTTCTTTTGATGTTTTCTGTATCATTCAATATTTTGTTCTTTGAATCCTTCGGTATTTCAAGTGGAGGCTTGGGTTGTTCTTCAGTATTCAGCTTGAGAAATACTGAATATATTCTGAAATTTTTATTTTCTATCTCTAGGTCTTTGCACATTTCATTATAATACTTGACTTTGCCTTCTTGGACTGTCCTTTGAAAATTTCTGATCGGCTCTCTTAGTTTTTCATTTTTTCCATTCACTTTAGCTTTTCTACACTTAAGAGCTAGGTTCAGAGTCTCTTCTAATATTCATTTAGGTCTTTTCTTTCTTTCCTTTTAAATGACATTTTGCTTTCTACCTATATGTTGTCTTGTTGTCATCCTCCAACTCTTCTGGTCTTTGGTAATTAGTGTCTATTGCATAAAATCTGTTCTTAATATGATTTCTAAACTTAGGTGGGATATATTTAATGTCATATTTTAGCTTTCATGTAATTTTAATTTTAATTTTTTTTTTCAGCTTCAGCCTGAATTTGCACATGAACAACTGATGTTGTACCATTGATGGAACTGTATATGCACAATAGTTCCATGGTCTAACCCTGACCTTACTTTGATAGAAAATAATGAGATTTTCCACCATCTCTTCCCACACATTTAGTGAATATGGTTCTTTTGTATTCCATTTGGTGATCTCCATTTCTATAATCATCTTCTATGTTGTTTAAAAATATATTTGCTAAGAATAACTCACTGATCTTACAAAAATCTATCATGTTATATGCAGATTCATTTCTATCATAAAGCCATATTTTTCACTATTGATCCTTCCTCTGTTTCCAACTTTTACATTCCAGACATCAGTTAATTCTCAATGTATCTTGAATGAATGTTTGGTAACTTCAGACTGAATAAGTTGGTAGAATTCTTCAATTTCATCATCACTGATTTTAGTGGTTTGTGTGTAAATTTGAAAAACATTGGTATTAACTGGTATTCCTTTTGTTGTTAGGTGCCATCAAGTAGGTACCGACTCATAGCAACCTTATGCACAGCAGAACGAAACACTGCCCAATCCTGGGTCAACCGCACTACCATTGCCAAGCTTGAGTCCATCGATGCTACCACTTGGCCAGTCCTTATTCTTTTAGGTTTATGAGTATTATCTTATCACAGTCTTTCATCGTAGATCTTTAAATGTTCTATATTCCATTACTCTTCAATTTGTTGTTTCTAGCATCATATGATTGTCTGATTTAAAAATGACATATACCAGTTCATTTAAGGTGCTGTACAATAAGCACTAAACTGTTAACTGCTAGGCCAGTCCTTCAAACCCACCAGTTGTTTCTTGGAAACCCTATTCATGGTTACTATGAGTCAGAACCTACCTGATGACACTTAACAACAGTAACAATCGCTAGGATATCCATCTTTATGCATTCCATTTCATTTTTGACAACATCCATTTTTCCTAGATTGATACTTAGTACATCCCATGTTCCCATGGGTGTTTGCAGTCATTTTTCCACATTTTATTCTGTGTCCCATTATTAAATGAATGTCACAAAAGCTTTACTGCACCCATTTCATTATGTTGAACTCTACTTGAGGAGGCAACTCTTTCCCTGTCATATTTTGAATGTCTTTCAACCAGAGGGACGCATCTTCTGGGACAAATCTGGCAATGTTCTCGGTGACTAAATATTCAGAAATAGTCTGAATCTCCTTTTTCCTAATCTGTCTTAGTCTGGAAGCTTTACTGAAAAATGTTCAACACGAATGACTCTGTTGGTATTTAAAATAGCAGTGGCATAGCTTCCAGAATCACATCAACATGCAAGTCACCACAATACAACAGACTGAGAGACGAATGATGGTCCATTATATCCATGGATAGGACATATTCCCATCCATAGATCCTTTGTTTTTATTTGTTATGGAAACACATACATCATGCAGTTTATACACCTAGTTTACAATGTCAAATATTACCTTAACTGTATAATTATCTATAGCAGGACATAGTAGGAACTTCTTTTTAAATATATATAGCATGTATTATTGTATGTTTTATTTCAGTTTTTCCCCAAGAGGACAGATATCAAGAGCCTAGACTAAACACAGTGAAAGTTCATTACATATATGTTGAACAAATATCTTTTTTTTTTTTTTTTTTAATAGAATCACTTTGGGCTTTATACTATTTTAGTAGAAAGATATCAATGATTTCTTCTTATATCTTCTTCAAAAAACAGATAATGTCTTCTTCTATTTTGTGGGGTGGGAGTATGAGAAAGTTATATTATGAAATGTTTCCTTTTTGTTATTTTTCTGTCCAGTTTAAGGAATATAACAGAGCATAATTCTCAGAGCACTTAATTCCAGATTTTATTGACTGTTGGCAATTCCTGCTCCCATCCTAAATAAAGCAAAAATTTTATAAAAATAGAAAAACAAGTCAGCAATTTATTCCAAAACTCATCTGTCAGTTCCTCATACTATGGTACTATGGTGGCTTAGATGTTGCTCTGATGCTAGAAGCTATGCAACCAGTATTATAAATATAATCGGGGACACTAGTGGTGATCAGGTTTAAGCTGAAGTTCAAACTAAGACAGACAAAGAAGAAGAAGAAGCAAACTATTTCAGAATGCTTAGCCACTGAAATCCTCATAAATAGCAATAGAATACAATCAGCACCAAAATATTGAATATTGAAACATTTATGAACTAATTATTGTTAGATATTGTGCTGGAAGATGAGCCCTTCATATTGGAAGACACTCAATATATGACGTGGGAAGAGCTGCCTCCTTAAAGTAGAGGTGACAGTGATGATGCAAAAAGAATAAAACTTTTTGGACCTTCATTGTTGGTGAAACACAACTAAAAATTAGGAGAAATAACCATAAACAGCCATTAATAATAAAAACATGGAATGTAGGAAGTGTGAATTTAGGAAGAGTAGAAGTTCTCAAAAAATGAAATGAAAAACATAATGATTGATACTCAGGCTGAAATACACAGAAGCCATTTTGACTCTTAAAATCTTATCGATTACTATACCTGGGATAAAAAATTGAAGAAGAATGGTGCTGCATTCGTCATAAAAAAGAACATTTCAAGGTTTATCTTGAAGTATGATGCTGTCTGTGATAGGATCATTTCCATATGGCTACAAGGAAAATCAAGGAGCGCTCTGGTAGTACAGTGGTTACGAATTGGGCTGCAAACCTTAAGGTCAGCAGTTCGAAACTACCAGCTGTTTTGTGGTAGTAAGATGAGGCTTTCTGCTCCCGTAAAGATTTACAGCCTTGGGACCCCTGTACAGGGTTGCTATGGGTCTGAACCGACTTGACGGCACATAACAACAACAATAACGACAACAAGGAAAACCAGTGACTATCACTATGATTCAAATTTATACACTGACCCCTAAAGCCAATGATGAAATTTAAGAATTCTACCAATTTCTTCAGTCTGAAATTTATCAAACATACAAGATGTATTGATAAACTGGTGATTGGATTCAATGATGGAAACAAAGGAAGAAACAAACTGTGGAACAGGCCATGAAGCAATTTATCACTTGTCATGTAAATTCAAGCTGAAGCTGAAGAAAATTAAAACAAGTCCATGATAGATACAATATGACCTTGAATACATCCCATCTGAATTTTGAGCTCATTTCAAGAATGGATTTAACACAGACACTAATTACTGAGTACCAGAGGAGTGTGACATTGCATTAAAAACATTATACAGGAAGAAAGCAAAACATCATTAAAAAGAAAGAAAAGAAGAAAAAGAACAAAATGAATGCCAAAACAAACTGAAACTTACTTTCCATCATAGAGATGCTAAAGAAAATGGAAGGCAGGATGTGATAAAAGCGGTAAACTAAAAGTTTCAAAGTATAGTTCAGGAAGACAAAGTATTATAATGAAATGTGCACAAACCTGGATTTAGAATATGCTCCATATTTCTCAAGCTGGAAGACCTGAAGAAAAAAATTAAGTCTTAACTTGAAATACTGAAAGATCCTAGGACTAAATACTGAATGATGCAGAAAGCATCAAAAGAAGATGGAAAGAATACACAGTCAATGTACAAAAATCAAATGGACAATGTTCAACATTTCAAGAGACAGCATATGATCAAGAGTCAATAGTAATGAAGAAAGAAGCACAAGATAACTGAAGGCATTGCAAAGAACACTGCTATGGGAATTGACAGAACATTGAAATATTTCAACAAACTGATGCAGCGCTGGAGGCACTCACTTATCTATGCCAAGAAATTTTGAAAGCAGGTACATGACCTGGAAGAAATCCATGCTTGTGCCCATTCCAGTGAGAACTTACCCAGTGGAATGTGGAAATCATTGGAAAACATAGTTAAGATCACATGCAAGTAAATTTTTTCTACAAAAATTCAAATATGGTTGCAACAATACATTGACTTGGAGTTGCCAGAGGATCATGCTGGATTCAGACATGGGTGTGGAACATGGGGCATCATTACTGTTGTCAGATGAATTCTGACCAAAAGAGAGAATACCAGAAAGTTTAATTACCTGTGCTTTATTGACTGTGTAAACGCTTTCAACGGCCTGGAATCATGACAAGCTATGGATAACACTGCACAGAATGGGCATTCCATCACACTTAATTATGCTCATGTGGAATTAGTACATATACCAAGAGGCAGTCATTCAAACAAAACAGGGGATAATGAATAGTTTAAAATCTGGAAAGGTGTGTGCCAGGGTTGTATTCTTCCCACATATAAATTCAGTATGTATTCTGAGCAAATCATCTTAAAAACTTGATTATATGAAGTGCAACACAGCATCAGGATTTGGAAGAAGTATTATTAACAATCTGCAATATATGAAATTAATACAACCTTGCTTGCTGAAAGCAAAGAGGACGTACATACTTCTGATGAAGATTACAGACCACATACTTTGGTATGGGGTGCATCTCAATATAACAAAAACTTCCTCACCATTGTACCCAAAACAACATCTATATAAGTGGAGAAAAGATTGTTGCAGTGTTGAAGAGCAAACATGGCAGTTTGAATACTAAAGTGCACCTGAATCAAGTCATGGTATTTGTAATAGTCATATGCATGCAAAATTTGGACAGTTATTCAGGATGGCCATAAAATAATGGATGAATTTTGTTATGGTCTTGGAAAAGAATTAATATTAAGAGTACCATGTACTGTCAGGAGAACAAACAAATCTTTGTAGGGAGAAATAAACCACAATGCTCCTTAGAAGTCATAAACATCAAACTTCATCTCTCATACTTCAGACATATTATTAGGAGGGATTAGACTCTGGAGAAGGATATCATGCTTGGTATCTGGAGAGTCAGTTTAAAAGAGGAAGACCCCCAATGAGATTATTTGGCACAGTGGCAGCAGCTATGGGCTCAAGCATAGTGTCATGTGGGATAGTGCAGGACCGGGTAATGTTTTGTTCTCTTGTCACTAATTGCACTTAATATAAATAATGTGCTATTTTCTACCAAGGATACACAGTTTCTTGGCCTTTTGTAGAAACAATGGTTGTGGTGTAGTTTGTGTGTAATGCAGTCAGGTCTGACTAATAGCAACCCTGCATAGGATTTCCAAGGCTGTAAATATTTATGGAGCAGAAAGTCTCATCTTTATCCTGTGGAATGGTTGGTGGTTTCAAACTGCTGACCTTGAAGTTAGTAGCCCAACTCATAACCACTATCTTATCAGAGCGCCTTATAAACAATTGTTGTTGCGAAGTGCGGTCGAATCGGTTCCAACCTATAGTGACCCTGTATAGGGTTTCTGAGGAGTAGCTGGTGAGCTTGAACCACTGACCTTGCAGTTCAAATGGCTTTGCAGTCCGACACCACACCAGGACTCCCTTATAAACAATATGCTAGTTTATTTCAATAGTTCATAGTTGACTGACCCTTTGTATAAGTAATGTGCTAGAAATTGAATATCATCAATAATCAGTGTATGCAGAATATGATTTTAAATTTCAAAGTCAGATAAAAATGGGCAATGAAAAAATAAAAGAGAGATCAAGTAGATAGCAGGAATATCATATCTGGAAACATAGGGACAAGAGGCAGGACACAATTTGCATTTGGGTAAGAAGATATAATGGCTTCCAGGAGTGGCACTATAGGAAATGCACTGGCCTGCTATCCACAAGGTTAGTGGTTCAATCCCACCAGCCTCTTCATGCAACCCTATACAGAGTTGCTATGAGTCAGAAATGACTGTGCAGCATTTAGCAACAACTTACAAGGAAAATATTAGTAGTGTAGTGATTCTGAATGTTATCCAGAAGCCTTTTAGATTTGTTTTAGTAAAGGAAAAGACCCTGATAAAACACTGTAATCAAGATTGTTATTAAATGCTATTGAGTCAATTCTGACTAATGGTGACCCTGTAGTAGTTACGAATCGGGCTGTGAACCGCAAGGTCAGCAGTTCGAAACTACCAGCTGCTCTGCAGGAGAAAGATCAGGCTTTCTGCTCCCATAAATATTTACAGCCTAGGAAACCCTGTTCAGGGTCGCTATGGGTCGGAACCGACTCAACGGCGCATAACAACAACAACAACATAAGAGTTTTCAAGGAGTGGCTGATGAATTTGAACCACTGACCTTGTGGTTCAAACCAACCTTGTTATCTCACAGCTCCATACCAGAACTCTGTAATCAAGATTAACTGATAATAAAATACAGAATATTGTTGTTGTTGTTAAGTGCCGTCGAGTCGGTTCTGACCCATAGAGACCCTGTACAGGGTTTCCGAGGGTGTAAGTCCTGACGGGAGTAGAAAGCCTCATCTTTCTCCCGCGGAGCGGCTGGTAGTTTCGAACCGCTGACCATAAGGTTCGCAGCCCGATTCGTAACCACTACGCTACCAGAGTAAGGATGGTTTTACTAAAGGCAGTAAAAAGTTACAAGATTAGTGCAAATATCTAGCATTAAATACTGATAGGAATCTTGGTGTGGTGCTGTGGATTAATACGCCAGATTGCAAAGCTGTCTGAACTGCAAGGTAAGTGGTTCAAACTCACCAGCTGCTCCTCAGAAAGCCTATACACGGTCACTATGGGTTGGAATTGACTTGATGGCACTTCACAACAGCAACAACAACAAAATACTGCTAAGGAGTCCTGGTTTAGTGCTCTAGAATAAGCACTCTACCAAAGGTCTGTTTGAACTACAAAGTTGGTAGTTTGAACTCACCAGCTGCTCCTTGGAAACCCTACATAGGTTACTATGAGTCAGAATTGACTCAACAGCACATAACAACAGCAATAACCCATACTGATAAGAAAGTGGTAGCAAAAATATAGAGGATAATACCAAAACTGTTGCCATTATGAAAATATTTGACTTAGAATCTGTTTTAATGAGATATCTTTAAGCTAAAAAGAGGGAAAGGAGTTTCAAACAAATTTCTGAGGTTTTGGACTTATTTAACAAATAAAAGGGCATTGCCATTGCTAGTATATTGAAAACATAAAGCCAAAATGCTGCTTAGAAGCCAAAATCGCAAGATTTCATTTCACTTTCTTTGGACATGTTATCTGAAAGGATCAGTCCCCTGATGAAGAACATTATGCATGGTAAAGTAGAGGGTCATCGAAATTGGGATAAGATAGACCTACACAGTAGTTGCAACATTGGGCTCAAACATAGAAACTATAGTGAAGATGTTATAGGATCAGGTATTGTTAAGTTACTTTGCACTCAAGATCACTATGAGGAATAACTGGCTTGATGTTACCTAAAAACAAGAACATTGTTACTGACAGTGAAATTGTGATAGGTGAGCAATTTGTGAAGAAAGATTTTTAAATTAATCTTGCTTTAGTTAACGAGCCTGGGACTTCTAGATATAAGTGCCCAGCTGCCAGTTAGAGTAGAAAACGTCAATATTTATGAGAAAAAAGAAAAACTAGTGAAAGAAAGAGAGATGTAATTAAACCTATAGAAGTACTAAATCTCTAGGATTGAGAAGAGTTTGAAGGAGGCAGAGCTGATCAATTGTGTCAAGTTTATATCTTATAAAGCTGTGTTTTTGGCCTCAGGCTTACAATTCCATTTTGAAGGTGCAAATAGCCATATTCTCACCCTTTGGAGATGTTCAATTTCTATTCAAACACAAGCACTTGCTGTGTGAGTGACTGCATCTCACTGCTTGCTAGTGTGAGGCAAAGTCTCAACAGAAGGTTAACAAAAGATTTTTTTTTTTTCTGGTAGGTATATTTTCACTGCTACGTGAAATATAAGCTTCATAAGCCAAGCATTATAATTTCAAGAAGGATGTTGCTTCAGGCTCATCTCTTCTCCCATGGGTTGTGGAGGTGTGTGTGAAGAGCCAATTTGCACTCGTTCACAACACTTTCATTCATCTAAAATTACAATACCAGCCTTATGTGATTTTTAGGCACCCACAGGAATTAAGCTCATCATTACTATTATGACAGTAAACCTCTCTTAAGAAGTTGCTATGCTGGGAGTTTTCCCAAATGATTCATTGAGATTGTTATGCTCCATTTCTAAGTATATAATTTTCCATTTCCATTTTTAGATGTTTAACATACATTGTATCTGCTGTTTTTAAAAAAAAAATATTTATTTAAGAGGATTTTGCTAAGATTTACATAGTTTGTAGGAGACAGATTGTACTCTATTTTGGCTAACAAACTGTCTGCATAACAATTATGCATGTGAAATCAGGAGTTTAGATTTATGGGGTTAGCCCCAATGAAGATGGGTTAAGTATGTTTATCTCCTGATTAACGAAAGCTAACTTTCTCTAGTACATATCTTCTAATCAAAACACGTATATCTTGTAACATCTTTCATCCTGAACACAGATTATAAAAGTAGGTTCATTTAATTATCAAAAATGTTAAGAGGATTTTCTGTTTAAGCCACCACATATCCTGGGCCACCCAAGGCAGGCCATGTCTAATTGGACAGCTTCAAGTTTGTTGTTTTTGTTAAGTGCCGTCAGGTTGATTCTCACCCATAGAGACCCTGTGTAGGGTTTCTGAGGAGCAGCTGGTGAGCTTGAACCACCCACCTTGCAGTTCAAATGGCTTTGCAGTCTGGGGCATTAATCTACAGTGTCAAAGTAGGACATCAGTAAAAAAATCATTAGCAGACAAAATAAGATAAAAACATGAGTAAACATTGAAATTAATAAAATTTTAGTGGTAAATAGCATATATGCAAATAGTTGTTATTTTAAATCATACATATTTATTTTGTATTGTTTTTACTTTGGACACACTACGGAAAGGTATGACAGGACTATTTCTAACTTTTAAATATCTTAACTTATTCCTTGTCACAGAAATATATTAAGAATTTTTCTCAGTGAAAATGTTAACATATTCTTATCATTCAATTGTTTTTGTTGTTAAGTGCCATAGAGTCAGTTCTCATGTTGTTGTTGTTGTTAGGTGCCATGGAGTCAGTACTGACTCATAGCGACCCTATGCCCAACAGAATGAAACACTGCCCCATCCTGGGCCAACCTCACAATTGTTGCCATGCTTGAGCCTATCCATACTTTGCCAATCCATTTTGCGGGTGGTCTTCCTCCTTTTCTCTGACCTTCCACCTTACCAAACATGATATACTTCTCCAG
>NW_006408734.1:4074310-4077399 GCF_000296735.1 Chrysochloris asiatica
TATATATATATAATAACCAGTAGCAACAAAATTCACCAAAAAGTTTTCCTCAAGAACTCACTGTGACCCCGTTTATGTCAGAGTAGAACTAGACTCCATAGGGTTCTCAGTGGCTCTGACCTTTCAAACGTAGATCACTAGACTGTTCTTCTGAGGTGTCTCTTGGTAAGCAAGTGAGCATTAAACCACAGCTGCTCCTTGGAAACCCTAGACAGCACTTAACAACAGCAACAAGCCTTTCTGTGGAGTTCTGGAGTAGTGTGGTAGTATAAGTACAGTATTGCAATGTCAGTTTGAGCCAAAATGTCACCAGTTTGAACTCACCAGTCACTCCTCAGAAACCCTATAGAGGGTTGCTATAAGTTGTAACTGACTTGAAGAAACTTAAAACAAAAAGCTATCTGTATGTATACATGTATGTTGTTGTTGTTAGTTGCTATTGATTGAATTCTGAGTATTGGCAAGCTCTTGTATGTAGAGTATAGGTGCTCCATAGAGTTTATAAGACAGGGAACTTCAGAAGCAGATCACCAGACCCGGCTTCTGAGATGCTTTTAGGTGAGTTGGAATTACAAATCTTTCAGTAAGTAGTAGAGTGTTTATGAATTTGTACCACATGAGGACTCTGATGTTGTTTTTGTTAAGCACCGTGAAGTTGGTTCCAACTCATAGTGACCCTGCACAGAGTTTCCAAGGCTGTAAATCTTTACAGGAACAGAAAACCTCATCTTTCTCTGGCGAAACTGCTGGTAGTTTCGAACTGCCCAACTTGAGGTTAGCAACCCGATTCATAACCACTACATTACCAGAGCACTCCGATACGTAAGTATAATGCCACTATGAATATAGTTCTCATTATTGAATATAGATTCTTTTATTTTCAAAAAAACTGTTTCATTTTCTTCATAGTCTTGGGTCAAATAAGCCCTCAATATATTATTCATTTATGTTTTGGGCCTAGATGGACGAATATTTATCATAACAGTTAAGATTCTTATTCACTGTTGGAGGAGTTAAAAAAAATATTGAAAAAAAATGTTATTGGTGCATAAATTCAAAAAAAAATAATAATTTGTGCAGAACGGACACCCAAACAACAACAATTGTCTTTGGGAAGGGAAGTTAAAAATATTTTTTTCTTAACTGTTTCATTTGTTGTCTTTTGTATAACTTGTAAATGTCTTATTATTAAGGAAAGAAAGGTATCTAAGGACTCAATCCTGGTTTAAACTGACAAAATTTAATTTCTACCTCTAATACTTATTAAATGCATGAACAAGATAAACTGTTTATATTCAAATGTCTCATTTGGAGCAAATTGATTAAGCTCTAAATAAACTTAGGCATTCAAAATTTGACAACATTCCTATTGCTGTTGTTAAGTGTTGTTGAGTCAATTCAACTATAGGCTGAAGACAGATTTACAAGCTTTCTGTAGTGATGATGTTGGCTATTTCTTTCTCCCCCACCTCTCCCCCCAAGTGTCTATTTCACAATGGTAGGCAAAGGAAGCCAAGATTCAAAGGACAGCCAAGCATCTTAACATTATTCCCCTCTTTTACTCTTTCAAACCATGCCTCAATCCCTGTATCCCGAAGCCCTGTTGTTTCAAGGTTGTGCATGCATCATCATTTACCTCTGTTACACTTAACCCATGTAAACCTACCTAACTGCTCTCCTATCAGCCTTGTTTTTCCATTCCCCTCCCCCTTCTTGTGTATTGCCCTCCCATACCCTACTTTGTGCTCTATCTTCCCCTCCCTCCCTCCCTCCCTTCCTCTCATCCCATACATCCTGGTGATCAGCAAATATATATATAATATCCACCACCCCCCCTTTTAGTGTGGGTTCTTTTTCTTACTCTTTTACAATAATGGTCCTATGCAATATTTCTCCTTTTGTGACTTACTAGTTTCACTCAGCATAATGTCCTCAAGGTTCATCCATGTTATGGGGTGGCTTGCAGCTTCCTTATTTTTTTTTTTTTCAAGGCATCATAGTATTCCATTGTGTGTATGTACCACAGTTTGTTTATCCAGACTTTAACTGATGGGCACTTAGGCTGTCTCCATCTTTTTGCTATTGTTAATAGCACTGCTATGAACATTGGTCTGCATATATCTACTCGTGTTATGGCTCGTATTTCTTGTGGGTAAATATCAAGTAGAGGACTTGCTGGATCATAACGTATTTCTACTTCCAACTTTCTGAGGAAGTGCCATATTGCTTTTCAAAGTTCCATATTACTATTAATTTGTATTTTTCAGTGAACAAAGAGAGTTTCTTACTTTTATAAGTGTCCAAAACCCAGATATGGACCTAGAAAATAATTTGCATAAGTAATTTTTAATTGATTTTCTTTTCTGTCAGTCCACACAATGTTGTGTATTTAATCTGGTGAGGTCCACTTGTGTAGTTGTCACCATTTATGTTGTTGAAAAAAAGCATTTGTAATAAATAAGTCATTGGTCTTATAAAATCCTATCATGTCATCTCAAGCATCATTTCTGTCTCCAAGATCATATTTTCCAACTATGAATCCTTTCTCTTATTTCCAACTTTCACATTAAAATTCAAGCAGAAGACTTTGGTAGAATACTTTAAGTTCATTATCATTTGCTTTAATAATTGGTGTCATAAATATGAATAATAATGAATTAACTGATCATCTTTGTATATGTATGGATAGTATCCAATCAGGCAGCATTGTACTCGCAATATAGATCTTTCTGATGATGAATGTGACACCATTCTGCTTCAATTTATCCTTCCCAGCATAGTTAAATGATCTTCTGACTCAAAATGACCATTATCTGTTTACCTGTCTATTTCAGCTCACTGATTCCTAGGATGTTGATGTTTGTGTTTTCATTTTCAATTTTGAAGACTTCCAATTTTCCTAGATTCATAATTCATACATTCCACATTCTGATTATTATTGGATTTTTACAGCTCTTTCTTCTCATTTTGAGTTGTGCTCCATCATGAAATGAATGTCCCAAAAGTTTTGCTTTAACTATGTCATTGTTGTTATTAGGTGCCATTGAGTCAGTACCAACTCATAGCGACCTTGTTCACAACAGAAAGAA
>NW_006408734.1:4078534-4079408 GCF_000296735.1 Chrysochloris asiatica
TTCCACAGCCTCTTCAGAATCTTACTTTAACCTCTGAAAGCTCTCTGTCAATGCATGCTTGCAGGGTTTCCGTATTATCATTAGTAAAACTTTACTCTCATAGGATATAATCGATACTGTCTGATGATTTCTGTATTCTGTTGGGTTGCCTCTCTTTGGAATGGCCACAAATACAGATCTCTTCAAATCAGTTGGCCAGATAGTTGTCTTCCAAATTTTCTGGCATGATTGAGTGAGTGCCACCTGTGCTATCTCACTTTCTTGAAATATTTCAATTTTTATTCCAGCAATTCTTGGTGCCTTGTTCTTTTCCAATTCCTTCAATGCACCTTGGACTTCTTCCTTCAGTATCATTGACTCTTGATCATATGGCCTCTTGAAATAGTTGAACATCAACTATTTCCTTATGTCATTAAGTCCACTATAATTTGAAGTGATTTCTTTTCCCCAGTTATATTTTGAGTGCCTTCCATCCTGACTGGCTCATTCTCAAGCACTTTATGAGACAATTTTCTGCTACTATTCATATGGTTTTCAGTGACTAATTTTTCATAAGTGTTCCATCTCTTCTTACTAGTCTTACTCTGGAAACTTTGCTGACATCTGTCCACTACATATTCCCCTGCTAGTATTTAAAACATTAGTAGCACAGTCCTGGTGTGGCACTGTAGGTTAATGTGCTGGACTGCAAAGTTAGTTTGAACTTCAAAGTTTGTGCTTCAAGCTCACCAGCTGTTCCTCAGAAAACCTATTTTGCTATGTGTCAGGAGTGCCTCAGTGGTATTTATCCAAGAAAATCAAGTATAGTTCTTATCATCACAGCAACACACAAGCCACCATAGTAAGACAAACTAACAATGGAGCAGCAAAAAAA
>NW_006408734.1:4079788-4093925 GCF_000296735.1 Chrysochloris asiatica
GAGGATGCTCCAGATGTTTTTATCTATTGTATATAGGCTCACTATGAGTCATCAACAAAAACACCCAATGTTAAATTTTTAGCTTCACAATGAAACTAATATCAACTTATTTCAAGACTTATTATAATGCTGGAATAATCAAATAAGTGTATTCTTGATTAAAAAAAAAAAGGTAGACAAATAGATCAATAAAAGAGAATACAGAGCAACAGAGTGCACTCACACGAATTTGGGCATCAAGATGATGGAGAAAAAAGATTGAAATTGTCAAAGACTTCATTTTGCCCAGGTCAACCATCAATACTCATGGAAGCAACAGTCAAGAAATCAAACTATATATTGCATTTTGCAATTCTGCAGTTTAGGACCTCTTCGTAGTGTTAAAGAACAAAGATGTCAATTTGAGGAGTAAGATGTACCAGACCCAAGCCATGGAATTTTCAATAACCCCTCATGCATGTGAAAGTTGAACAATGAATAAAGAAGACCATAGAGGATTTGATGCATTTGAGATATGGTGTTGGAGAAGAATATTAAAAATCCCATGGACTATCAAAGAATGAACAAATCTATGTTTGAAATAAGCGCAGCCAGAATTGTCCTTAGAAGCCAAGATGGCCAGACTTTGTCTCTCATATTTTGGGCATAATTTCAGGAGAGACAATGGCTTGGAGAAGGACGTCATGTTTCCTAAAATGGAAGGCCAACAAAAAACAGGAAGACCTCCAATGACAGAGACTAGTAGTGTGGCAGCAGCAATGGACTCAAATGTAGCAATGAATATGAAATTGACACAGAACCAGATAGTGTTTTTTTCTGTTGTGCATAAGGTTGGTATGAGTTGGTACAAACTTGACGGCACCTAACAACAATAACAGTCTTGAATTTGGAGTCCTGGTTTGGTGCTGTAGGTTGACCCTTAGACTGCCAACCATAAGGTCAGCTGTTCAAACACACCGTCCACTACTAAGAAACTCTATACATGGTCAGTGTGATTCAGAACCAACTTGATGGTACTTAAAAAACAAAATAGTATTCCAGAGGTTATAAATCTTTGCAGGAGCAGAACATCTCATCTTTCTTCCCCAGAGTGACTGAGGAAATTGAACCTTGAACTTCATGTTTTATAGTCCAGTGTTTATCCTACAGAACTACTGTACTCCCCAGAAAAATAGAAAGTATCAAAAAGAAAAAAAAAAGATATCAACATCTTTTCCATTAAAGAAAACTCTACTCAAATTCATTTAGAATGTGATACCACTTTATTTCTTCCAGAAAGCCTATTTAAAAAAACCTATTTAAAGGTGAAGGCACTTTACCAAGAAGACAGTAATGTAGAGAAACTGTAAATCTAATGCATTGAAATATGAAACAGTGTAATAATTTTGGAAAACAGGTTGTCAGTTTCCAAAAAGTACAACCCAAATCTCCAATATTATCCAGCAATTTCACTTCTAGGAATCTACACAGGCCTTGTGAGATACATGCCTATATAAAGATTCTTACATTTTATTTCATAACAGTATTATTTTTTAAAAAATAATAAAAGGCAAATATTCATAAACTGCTGTTGTTGTTGTTTTGTTGTTGTGTGCTATCAAGTCCTTTCTGATCTGTAGTGATCCTGTATAGGCTTTCTGAGGAACAGTTGGTGAGCTGGAACCACTCACCTTGCAGTTCAGAGACCTTGAAGTCCAGAGCATTAACCCACAGCACCACACCAAGACAGTGGGTTCAAAATGCCAACTAGTAGTTAGTAGTAGTTAAAACTTTTAACTAGTAGTTAAAATTATTCCACTAGTTTTGTCAACTGCTGCTGCTGCTGCTGCTGCTGTATGCCATACAGTTAGTACCAACTTGTAGGGACCATATATAGTTTTTTCTGATGCTGTAAACTTTATAGGAGCAGAAATTCTCATATTTTCCCAGCAGAGCATCTAATGGATTCAGAATGATGATTTTGTTGTTAGAAGCTTCTGTTTAGAAGCATTGCAGGGCTCCTTCATCAACGAGTGAATTAAAATAAGAAGCAGAATGTTACATGTTATAACTTAGATAAACATTTTTAAAAAATCACCTTAGAGAAAAAGATATATGGAAACACAATTTATATGAAATGTCCATAAGAGGAAGAACTATAAAGATAGAAAGCAGATTAATTGTTGCCTGGAAATGAAGGTGAGAATTATGGCTTACAGCAAATAGATTTGAGGGATGCTATTTGAATAATAAAATGTTCTAATAGGAGCTTCATGATTCCATAATTTAATAAAAAGCTCAAAATTATACACTAAGAATACGTGAATTTTATAGTAAATTATCTCTTACTAAAGACTTTTAAAATTTTAAAAGAAAATTAAATACCTAAAATGATAAATGTACTGGATGTATTTAAAAGCAAAATGGAGAGGGCAGAAAAATATAGCAGGGAGAATGAAGTCAGATAAATAGAAATGATGTAATCTGAAGAATAAACATAAAATTCAAGATAGTTTTAGGAATTTATGAAATCATATTTTATGTGTGTATAATATAACCAAGGAGCTCTGGTAGCGTAGTGGTTACGAATCGGGCTGCGAACCTTAAGGTCAGCAGTTCGAAACTACCAGCCGCTCCGTGGGAGAAAGATGAGGCTTTCTACTCCCGTAAAGATTTACACCCTTGGAAACCCTGTACAGGGTCGCTATGGGTCGGAACCGACTCGACGACACTTCACAACAACAACAACATTATTATAACCACAGATGACTTTGTTATGAATTTAGTTGTTTCTCCCCCAAAACATATGTTTTACATTCCTAATTTCTATCCTGGTGTTCTACCACACATCTGTCAGTTAGTTGCACTATGTTGGCTTGTGTGTTGCTGTGATTCTGGAGCTATGCTTTCAGGTATATTAAATACCAGCAGGGTCACCCACGGTGGGTAGATTATAGCTGAGCTTCCAGATGAAGACAGACTAGGAAAATAAAGAGACAGATTACTTCTTAATATTTAGTCACTGAAAACCTATGACTAAGAGTGAAACTCTGTCAGTACCAGAATACTGAACATTGATACATGAGCACCAAAATATTGTCAGATATAATGCCAAACTTTGAGCTTTTCAGGTTGGAAGGCACTCAAAATATGACTGGGGAAGACCTGCTTCCTCAAAGTAGAGCTGACCATAAAGACTTTGGGACCTGCATTTACTAATGGGCACAACTCAAAATGAAGATAAACAGCTATAAACATCCACCAATAATCAGAACATGTAAAGTCAGAAGTATGAGTTTAGGAAAACTGAAAGTTGTCAAAAATGAAATAGAATGCTTAAATATCTATATCCTAGGTATTACTGAGCTGAAATAGATTTGCATAGGCCTTTTTGAATCTGACAATCACTTAGTTAACTATGCCAAGAATGACAAATTGAGGAGGACTGGTATCACATTCAATGTCAAAAACAACTAATCAAGATTTGTCTTGAAGTACAATGCTATCTGTGGTTGGATAGTATCCATACACCTAGTAGCAAGACCAGTTAATACAATTATTATTCAAATTTATGCACCAACCACTAACGCCAGCGATGATGAAATAAATGAGTTCTATTGCCCATAGAACCAACAGATCTGTGTTGGAAGACGTGTAGTAAGAGTGCTCCTTGGAGGCCAAAATGGCCAAACTTCGATTTTTATACTTCGGACATGTTGTCAGGAGGGACCAGTCACTGAAGAAGGATATCGTGTTTGGTGAGGTGAAGGGTCAGAGAAAAAGAGGAAGACCCCCAACAAGTTGGATTGGCCAGGTGGCAGCATCAATGGACTCAAGCGTGGCAACAGTGGTTAGGTTGGCCTAGGATAGGGAAGTGTTTTGTTATGCTGTGCATAGGGTCGCTGTGAGTTGGTACTGACCTGATGACACCTAACAACAACAAAAAACAACTTCTTCAGTCTAAAAATTATCAAGAATGCAATCAAGATGCATTGATAATTACTGACGATTGGAATGCAAAGGTTGGAAACAAAAAGGAAAGATCAGCAGTTGGAAGACATGGTCCTGATGATAGAAATGAAGCTGGAGATTACATAACAGAATTTTGCAAGACCAGTGATGTTTTTTTGAAAATACCATTTTTAAACAACATAAAAGATGACCATACACATGGATGACAAACCTTCTATGGAGACAAAGGAGAATGCTAGCTCCTAGGAGGAGTATGAATTATAGTCCAAAAGAACCACACATGCTTGACAGCCCAGAATAAGTTCTGTCTGTTCCTACCAGAGGTCTTTGAAGGTTTCTACGAGATAAGAAAATAGCTCATTCCTCCTTCAGCTCAGAGTGTAGAATAATAAGGAGGATTTTCTGCAACAACACAGAATACTGGACCAAGCAGGCTCAGGGAATGGTGCTAGAACTTTGAATCACATATAAAAGGAATAGTTAGAAGCTTAGAGGGATTACATTTAAGGGAACTTGTAGCAGAATCAAGCAATCCATTGCTTTTTAATTCAAGACACTCAGCTGATCCCAGAGTCACCATCTTGGGAGAGACCAAGCAGGGGAAAGATCAGAGCAGCCATGGATGCCTGAAAGAACCGTGGAGATACAGGTGTGGACATTCTTTTTTTTTTTTTTTTTGGTATCTGCTCATTGGACTCTCACTGTCTGCGTACCTCCATTCTGGTGACTGGAGGAGATGCCTGAATGAATGGACACCCCACTCCCTCCCTAGAGGGTTATATTATGCACATGCACAGACCTAAATCAAAATTTAAAGTGATAGTTTCCACTTAAAACCAAATGGCAACAGTTTGTTGTATTTTGGTGGCTTGTGAATTGCTGTGATTCTCAAAGCTATGCCACTGGTATTTTAACTAACAGCAGGGTCACCCATGGTGGAGAGGTTTCAGATGAGCTTCCAGACTAAGACTAGGAAGAAAGAGTGATGAACTACTTCCAAATATTTAGTCACTGAAGACCTATGAATTATAGAGAAACACTGTCAGATATACTGCCGCAAAATGAGCACCTTAGTTTGGAAAGCACTCAAAAGGTGATTGGGGAAGAACTGCCTCATCAAAGTGATAACACGAATGGAATAAAGCCTATGGGAGAAAAGCCCGTGGGACCTTCATTTGCTGATGGGGCACAACTCAAAATGAAGAGAAGCAGCTGTAATCATGCATTGAAAATTGGAATATGGAATGTATGAAGTATGACTCTGGGAAAATTGGAAGTTGTCAAAAATGAAATGGAACGCATCAACATCGATATCTTAGGCATTAGTGAGCTGAAATGTACTGGTATTGGCCATTTTGAATCTGACGACTGCATGGTTTACTATGCAGGGAATGACAAGTTGAAGAGGAATGGTGTTGAATTCATCATCAAAAATAACATATCCAGATCAGTCATTAGGTACAATGCTGTCTGTTATAGGATAATATCCATGCGCCTACAGGGAAACCCAGTTAATACCACTATTATTCAAATTTACACACCAACCATTAAAGCCAGTGAGAATGAAATAGAAGACTTCTACCAACTTCTTCAATCTGAAATTGACCAAACATGCAATCAAGATGTATTGATCATTAGTGCTGATTGGAATGCAAAGGTTGGGAGCAAACAGGAAGGATCAGCAGTTGGAAAATATGGCCTTGGAGATAGAAATGATGCTGGAGAATGCATTATAGATTTCTACAAAACCAATGATATATTCATTGCAAATACCTTCTTTAGACAGCATAAGAGACAACTGTACACATGGACCTCACCAGATGGAATACACAGAAATCAAATTGACAACATTGCAAAAAGAGATGATGGAAAAGCTCCATATCATCAGTGAAAAAAAGGCCAGGGCAGACTGTAGAACAGATCATCAATTACTCATATGCAAATTCAAACTGAAGCAGAAGAAAATGAAAACAAGTCCACCAAAGCCAAAATATGACCTTGATTATATCCCACCTGAATTTAGAGAACATTTGAAGAACAGATTTGATACATTAAACACTAAAGACCGAAGGCTAGAAGAGTTGTGGAATAACATCAAGAACATCATACATGAAGAAAGTAAAAAGTCATTGAGAATAAAAAAAAAAAAAAAATGAAAAGGTCAAAATGGATGTCAGAAGAGCACTGAAATTTGCTCTCAAGCATAGAGATGCTAAAACAAATGGAAGAAGTGAGGAGGTCCAAGAGCTGAAAAGAAATTTCAAAGATCAGTTTGAAAAGATAAAGCCAAATAAGACAACAAAATGTGCAAAGATCTGGAATCGGGAAACCTAAAAGGAAGAACATGCTCAGCATTTCTCAAGCTGGGGGAACTGAAGAAAAAATTCAAGCCTCAAGTTTTGCTATTGAAAGGTTCACTGAGCAAATTACTGAATGATGCAGAAAGCATCAGGAATACACAGAGGCACTGTACGAAAAAGAAATGGTTAATATTCAACCATTTAAAGCAGTAGCACATGATCAAGAGCCAATGATATTGAAGGAGGAAGTCCAAGGTGAATTGAAGGAATTGGCAAAGAACAAGGCACTAGGAATTGATGGAATAAAAATTAAAATCTTTCCAGAAAGTGAGGCCTCACATCTCTGCCAAGAAATTTAGAAGACAACTGTCAGGATGACTGACTGGAAGAGATCCATATTTGTGCCCATCTGAAGACAGGTGACCCAACGGAATGTGGAAATCATTGGACAATCTCTTTGAGTAAAGTTTTGCTAAAGGTAATATAGAAATGGCTACAATCATACATTGACAGAGAACTTCCAGAGGTTCAAGCCAGATTCAGAAGAGGCTGTGGAATGAGGATTATCATTGCTGATATCTGATAGATCTTGGCTGAAAGCAGAGAATGTCAGAAAGATGTTTACCTGTGCTTTATTAATTATGCAAAGGCTTTTGATTGTGTGGATCATGACAAGCTATGGACAAAATTGCAAAATATGAATAATCTGGAACACTTAATGAGGAAGTTGTACCTGAACCAAGAAGCTGTTGTTCAAACAAAGCATGAGAACTCTGAATTGTTCAAGATTGAAAACTGTGTGTGACAAGGTTGTATTCTTTCACCACACGTATTCAACCCATATGCTGAGCAAATAATCTGAGAAGTTGGGTTATATGAAGAAAATCGTGGCATCAGGATTGGAGGAAGACTCGTTAACAACCTGGGATATGCAGAATGATACAACCTTGCTTGCTGAAAGTGAAGAGGACTTAAAACATTTACTGATGAAGACCAAAGAGCACAGCCTTCGGTATGGATTACATCTTAATGTAAAGAAAACAAAAATCCTCACCACTGGGCCAATAAACAACATTCTTATCAATGGAGAAAAGATTGAAGTTGTCAAGGACTTCATTCTTCTTGGATAAACTATCAACACTCATGGAAGCAGCAGTCAAGAAATCAAACAACGTATTGCATTAGGCAAATATGTTACACAAGACCTTTTTAAAGTGTTGATAAGCAAAGATGTCAGCTTGAGGACTAAAGTGCGCCTGACCCAAGCCATGATATTTTCAGTAACCTCATATGCATGCAAAAGATGGACAGTGAATAAGGAAGACCATAGAAGAATTGATGCTTTTGAATTATGGTGCTGGAGGGAGGTTTTGAAGGTGCCATTGGCTGCCAAAAGAACCAATAGATCCATTTTGGAAGAAGTACAGCCAGAGTGATCCTTAGAGGACAAGATGGCCAAACTTTGTCTCTCATACTTCGGACATATTATCAGGAGGGATCAGTCACTTGAGAAGAATATCATATTTGCTAAGGTGGAGGGTCAGAGAAAGAAAAGGAAGACTCCCCCCCGCCCCCCAATGAGATGGATTGGCCAAGTTGCAGCATGAATGGGCTCAAGTGTGGCAACAGTAATGAGGTTGGCCCAGGATCAGACAGTGTGCCTAAGGTCTCAATGGGTCGGTACCGACTTGCTGGCACCTAACTACAACAATAACAATGGGTGCATTCATGAGTTCATTTGGGATTGGTTAGCAGGGCCCAACAGCTTCATGGGACTACTTGGAATTGTTTGGTTCTAGTGGTTACGAATTGGGCTGCTAACCTCAGAGTCAGCAGTTCAAAACTACCAGCTGTTCTGTGGGAGAAAGATGAGGCTTTCTGCTCCCATAAAGATTTTACAGCCTTGGAAACCCTGTAGCCTGTACAGGGTCGCTATGAGTCGGAACTGACTCCACCGCACATAACAACAGCAACAACATATGGTGAGGGATGATGTATAAGCATAAAAGCAAGCAGTTACAGAAGTGGAAGCAAGTATTCTCGGGGTTCTGTTCCCTCCAGGAGGTGGGTCAGCAACAGGAGATTACCCTGGGTAATCACATGAGGCTAAGGTGGTCTTTTGCTTATTTCCTAGAGTGTGAACTTTGCTCTAGGAATAAGCTGTGAGCCTTGGGGACATGGGGGCCAGCGCCTACTTCTGTAGGCCTACCTGCCTCAAAGCAAGATATAAAGAAACATATGAGGGAAGATGGGGAAAAAGAGATGTCAAACTTCATGAATATCAGTCAAAAAACAAACAAACATATAATTAATCACTTAATAGAAAGTCTTCTCAAAGAGTCACCACCGTGAATTCAGGCATGTAATCTCCTAAACTGTGAGAAATCAAATTTCTGTTTATTAAAATCACCGACTGGGGTGTTTTTGCAATGGTAGATAACTAAAACAAGCTTGAAATCCTAATATGGTGGAAAAATCAAAATTAAAAAACAGATTTGAAAAAATCAGTCAAACCTAATTGAAGTATAAACATATCTAGGCACATAAAAAATCAGTCAAACCTAAGTGAAGTATAAACATATCTAGGCACATATCTATGGCACTATGGGCTAATGTGCTGAAATGCAAACTCAATTTGAATCTCTAGGTTGGTGTTCATGCTCACTAGTTATTGTTGTTAAGTGCCATCGAATCGCTCCTTTGAAACCATTTCAGGGTCACTATGGTTTGGAACCAATGCGATGGTACTTAACAACCACAGGCACATAATAGCCAAACTGTTGAAATTAAAATTACCGAGAAAACTTTGAAAATATGAAAAGGAAATAAAAAGGTAATATAACATATTGTTTGTGTGAATGGATAATATAATGCATAGCATCTAAAGTTCAACTACATCCAGGGAAGACAAAGGCATTTTCAAATAATTGAAACAGTATGAAATTCATCCCTGCAAAACCTACTGTATAGGAAAGGATAGATAATGTTTTTAGAATAAAGAAAGATGATACTCAGTAGAAATTTGAATTACAACAAAGGCATGAATAATACTGAAATAGTCTATTTGTAGGTAAATATAAAAGACTTAGAATTTTTTAAAAGAAACCCACTTAGCACCTAAACTAATGCCCTGAGGAAATCTTTAAACATTAATCCAAAACTACTCTCTAAAGACATCTTGAAAGCAAACAATAACTAAAAACAAACCTACTGCCATAGTCAACTTAAACTCATACTAAACCTATAGAAGAGAGTAGAACTGCTCCTTAGACTTTCCAAGAATGTGCAACTTTACAAGAGCAGACAGCTTCATCTGTATTTGTCAGCGAGACTAGTGAATTTGAACTGCTGGCCTATAAATTAGCCGCCCAATAGGAAAGAATGATTGCCTTGATTTGAGCATTGATTTTTTTGTTATTTGCCCTCCAGTTGGTTCCAACTCATAACGACCTTTGATAGGGTTTATGAGGAGCCGCTGGTGAGTTTCAACTGCCAACCTTATGGTTCAAACCAACCGTGAGTTTGAATGCTTAACACAACTGGACTCTAAGTGAGCATTATTCTCTTTTAAGTAATTATATATGGCATAATAAAATCCTATATACAATGAGGTGTAAAAAGATTAAAAATCAAAGAACAGGACAAATGATAAAAGAATACCAACAGAATAAAAAAAATGTTTATTTAGAAATCAATATCCCTATATAGAAATATTTGCAATTTAAAAATAAGAGAAAAAATACAACATGTTGCTATTGTCAGTTGCCCTCTAATCTACTGAGATTCCTAGGACCCTATGTACAGCAGAATGAAGCACCGCTGGTTCAGTACCATTTTCACAATTGTTGTTATGTTTCAGCCCCCTGTAGTAGTCATTGTATGAATCCATTTCATTGAGTGTCTTTTTCTTTTTTCTGATCCTCTGCTTTACTAAACATTATATCCATTACTAGTACATGATCCTTGGTGATAATATGACTACAATATGTGAGATGAAGTCTCACCAGTGTTGCTTCTAAGAAGCATTCTGGATGCACTTATTCCAAGAAAGATTTGTTCTTCTGGCTTGTGGTTAGTTAGGTTTGCTCAAGATGACTCCAACTCATAGTAACTTAATTTATGCTCAGCAAAAAACAAAACAAAAATTCTGCTCAGTCCTGCTCCATGTGCACAATTGTTATTACTGAGCTCATTGTTGCAGCTTCTGTGTCAGTCCATCTCCTTAGGGGATGCTCCTCAATACCATAATTTAAATTCATCATTTGTTTGCCAGTGTTCCTTATTCATTGTCCAGCTTTGACATGCATATGAGGCCATTGAAATACCTTAGCTTGAATAGGAGCACCCACTCCTGGAAGTGACATCTTTGCTATTTAACACTTTCAAGTGACCTTTTGCAGCAGATTTGCCTAATACAATACATCCTTTGATTTCTTGACAGCTATTTCCATGAATGTTGATTGTGGATGTAAATAAAGTGAAATCCTTGACAACTTCATTATATTCTACATTTATCATAATGTTGTTTATTGGTCTAATTCTGAAGAGTTTTGCCTTGTTTCCTTTATATTAAGATGCAATTCATGCTGTAGGTAACATTCTTTGATCTTCATCAGCAAGCAGTTGAATCTTCCCTTTTAATCTGCATATCACAGTTTGTTAATGAGCCTTCCTCCAATATTGATGTCACATTCCTCTTCAAATAGTTCAGCTTCTCAGATTATTTGTTTAGCATATATATTGAATAGTTATAGTGAGAAGAAATAACACTGATATACATATTTTATGATTTTAAACCACACACTATCCCCTTTCCTGCTCAGAGAGCTGCCTTTTGTTCTTTGTACAGGTTAAACATGAACATTATACATAGTTTTTTTGTTTTGTTTTGTTTTGTTTTATCATTCATATAGTCAAATGCATTTGTATATTATTGTTGCTGTTAAGTGCTTTCGAGTCAGTTTCTACCCATAATGAACCTGTATAGAGTTTCCAAGGAGAGACTAGTGAGCTTGAACTGCTGACCTTGAGGTTCTAACAGAGTTTGCAGCCCAGCACATTAACTCACAGCACCAACAAAACACAAGTAAACATTTTTCTTTACCATTCATCTGTCAGTTTGTTGTAATATGATGGCTAGGTTCTTGCTGTGATACTGGAAACTATGCCACTGGTGTTTTAAATTACCAGCAGCATCACTCATGATTGACAGGTTTCAGTGGAGCTTCCAGACTCATACAAACTAGGAAGATTGAAAGACAGACTACTTATGAATATTTAGCCACTGAAAACTTTATGCATAGAAGTAGAACATTGTCAGATATATTGTCAAAACTGAGCCCCTCAAGAAAGTAAGCACTCAAAATACCTCTAGGGAAGAGTTGTCACCTCAAAGTAGAGTTCACCATATGATGTGAATGGAAGAAAGCTTTCAGGACCTTCATTTGTGATGGGCCACAAATCAAAATACAGAGAAAAATATTACAAACATCCATTAATAATCAGAACATGGAATACACGAAATATGAATATAGGAAAATTGGAAGTCATCAAAATCAAATAAAGCATATAAAAATTGATATATTAAGCAACATTGTTGTTGTTTTTAAGTGCCATATAGTCAGTTCTGACTTATAGTGATTCTGTATATGGTTTCTGAAGAATGGATGGTGAGCCTGAACCACCGACCTTGCAGCTCAAAAAGACTTTCAGTCCAGTGTAATTACCTGCAGCACCAAGCCAGGACTCCATTTAGACATTAGTGTAGTAGGCATTAGTGAACTAAAATCTATTTGAATGGGCCCTCTTGAATATCACAATTATGTTTTGCTATGTTTGGAACAACAAATTGACGAGGAATGGATTTGAATTCATCATCAAAAAGACCAATTTAAGATATATCTTAAAGTACAGTGCTGTTTGTGTTAGGATAATATCCATACACCTATAGAAGACCAGTTAATCTGCTACTATGTAAAGTTATGCACAAACTACTAAAGTTACCACCACTCTTCTGCCACTTTGTCTTATGATGGTGGCCAACATGTTGCTGAAATGATGGACGTTATGTCACTGATATTTGAAATACCATCAGGGTCACCATGGTGGACAGGTTTCAGCTGAGCTTCCAAACTAAGACAGACTAGGAAGAAGTTGAGGCAGACTACTTCTGAATATTTGTTGTTGGTATTTTGAAGCACTGTCAAGTCAGTTCTGACCTATAGTGACCCTGTATAGGGTTTCTGAGGAGCAGATGGTGAGCTTCACCAGCTGACCTTATTATAGTTCAAACAGCTTTGCAATCTGGCACATTAACCAACACCAGTGCCACACCAGGACTCCTCTGAATGTTTAGCCACTGAAAATTTTATGAATAGCAATGGAACACTCAGCATGATAATATTGAATATTGAAAAATTAGGAATAGCATAAGAATACTATCACATACAGTGCTGGAAGATGAGTCAATCAGATTGGAAGGCACTCAGAATATGACAGCAAAAGAGTTGTCTCCTAAAAGTGGAGTTGACCATGATTAAGAAAATGGAGGAAATCTTTCGAGATTTTCATTTGCTGATGGATCACAACTCAAAATGAGGAGAAACAGCTGAAAATATCCATTAATAATTAGAAGATGGACTGTATGAATCATAAATCTAAGAAAATGGGACATTGTCAAAAGTGAAATGGAAGGCATAAAGATCAATATCCTAGAAATTAGTGAGCTTAAATGGATTCGTATTTGTCATTTTGAATCTGACAATCATATGTATGGTTTACTAGGCAGGAAATGAAAAACTGAAGAGCAATGGTATCATATTCATCATGAAAAAGAACATTTAAAGCTCTCTCTTGAAGTATAATGCTGTCTGTTATAAATAACAGTCATAAGACTACATGGAAAACCAGTTTATACCATTATTATTCAAAATTATGCCAAACCCCTAAAGCTAGTGATGATGAAATCGAAGAATTCCATCAACTTCTTCATTTTGAAATTTATCAAACATGCAATCAAAATGTATTGATAATTATTGGTGATTGGAATGCAAATGTTAGAAACAAAAAGAATCAATAGTTGGAAAGTATGGCATTGGTAATAGAAATGATGCTAGAAATTGCATAATAGAATTTTGCACTAGTACTTACTTTTTCTTTGCAAATACCATTTTTAAAGAACATAAGGGACCACTATACACATGGACCTCAATAGATGGAATACACAGAAATCATACTGAATACATCTCTGGAAAGAGATCATTGAGAAGTTTCATGTCATCAATCAAATCTAGCTCAAGGGAAAACTGTGGAATAACCATCAATTGTTTATATTCAAGATCAAGCTGAAAGTGAATAAAATGAAAACAAATCCTCAAGAGACAAAATATTACCATGAAAATATCCCATCTAACTTTGGAAAGTATCTCAAGAACAGGTATAAATGAATTGAACACTAATTGAAAGCCAGAAGAGTTGTGGGATGACATAAAAAACATCATGCAGGAAGAAAGTAAAAGGTAATCAATAACACAAGAAAGAAGGAAATGCCAATATGAATTTCAGAAGGAACACTGAAACTAGCTCTCCAGCATAGAGACACTAAAGCAAATGGAAGAAATGCATAGGGCAAAGAGCTGAACAAAACATTTTAGAGTGCAGCGTTTAAGAAGACAAAGTCAAGTATTATAATGAAATGTGCAAAGACTGGGAATTAGAAAACCAAAAAGGAAGAATATGTTCTGCTTTTCTTTAAAAATTAAGAAAAAAATTAAGCCTTGACTTGCATTAATGAATGATGCAGCAAGCATCAAAAGCAAGTGGAAGAAATTCATAGAATTAACTGTACCAAAAAGAAATGGTTACTGTTCAACTATTTCAAGAGGTAG
>NW_006408734.1:4095330-4115598 GCF_000296735.1 Chrysochloris asiatica
CCAGAGCTCCTTATAGCGACCCTGTATAAGGTTTCAGAGGAGCATCTGGTGAGCTTGAACTGTGCTGTCAAATTGATTCCAACTCATAGTGACCCTATATAGGGTTTCAGAGAAGTGGCTGGTACCTGACCCATACTTTGGTATTTTCAATTGCCTCATGTTGTTGTTATCATTGTTAGATGCCATTGTGTTGGTACTGACTCATAACAACCCTCTGCACAACAGAACAAAACACTGCTCGGCCCTAGACCAGTCTCACAGTTGTTGTTACATTGCTGCAGCCACTATGCCAAATCATCTTGCTGCGGGTCTTCCTCTTTTTCTCTGACCCTCCACTTTGCCAAACATGTTATCCTTCTCCAGTGACTGGCCCCTCCTGACTATGTAGCCAAAGCATGAGAGATGAAGTTTGGTCATCCTGGCTTCCTACGAGCATGCTGTCTGTACTTCTTCTAACATAAATGTGTTTGTTCTTTTGGCAGACCATGGTACTGTCAATATTCTCCTCTAAGACCATAAGTCAAATGTATCAATTCTTCTATTGTCTTCCTTATTCACTGTTTGACTTTCCCATGCATATGAGGTTATTGAAAAAACAAGGCTTGGATTAGGTGTTCCTTTGTCTTCAAACTGACATCTTTTCTCCTCCACACTTTAAAGAGGTCTTGTGCAGCATATTTGCATAATGTAATATATCCTACGATTTCTTAACTTTTACTTCCATGAGTGTTGATGGTTGATCCAAGCAAAATGAAGGCTTTGACAGCTTCAATCTTTTTGCCTATTATGTTAATGTTTATTGGTCCCATTGTTTATTGGTCCATTGGTGAGGAATTTTATTTTCTTAACATTGAGGTGCAACCCATACCAAAGGGTGTGGTCTGTGATTTTAATCAGTGGGTATTTTAAGTCCTCTTTGCTTTCAACAAGCCAGGTTGTAACATTTGCATATTGCAGGCTGTTAATGAGTCCCTCCAATCCTGATGCCATGTTTTTCTTCATATAATCCAAATTCTTGGATCATTTGCTCATTTTGGATAAGTAAAGTGAAAGAATATAGCTCTGGTGCACACTTGTTTAATTTTAAACCATTCTGTGTTACCTTGTTCTGTTCAAACAACTGCTTCTTGGTCTATGTGCAGGATTCTCATGAGCACATATAAGTGTTCCAGGAATATGCATACTTCTCAATGTTGTCCATAGCTTGTCATGATCTGCACAATCAAAGCCTTTGTGTAGTCAATGAAGCACAAATAAACATATTTCTGATAATCTCTGCTTTGAATCAAGATTCATTTGATATCAGCAATGGTATCCCTTGTTCCACATCCTCTTCTGAATCCAGCTTGAAACTCTAGAAGTTCTCTGTCAATGTACATTTGCAGCCATTTTTGCCTTATCTTTAGTAAACATTTACTGGCATGACACATCAATGATATTTTATGATGGTTTTCGCATTCCATTGGGTTACCTCCCTTTGGAAAGGGCACAAATACAGATCTCTTCCAGTCAGTTGGTCAGGTAGTTATCTTCCAAATTTCTTGGAAATTACCAATTATACATAAGTTGTTGGATAATTAATAAGGAAGAATGTAGAAGAATTGATGCATTTGAGTTATAGTGTTAGAGAAGAATATTAGAAATACCATGGACTGTCATAAGAAAAAATATTTTGGAAGAAGTAATGTCAAAATAATCCTTAAAAACCAGGATAGTGGTATTCTTCTCTCATAGTTCTGTCACATTATAAAAAGGAACCGATCCCTGGAGTAAGACATCATGCTTAGAAAAGTAGAGGGTCAGCAAAAAAAGAGGATAAGCCCTGACAAAATGGATTTGTACACTGGCAACAGCAATGTGCTTAAGCCTAACAACAATTGTGAGGAAGACAAAAGGCAATATTTAATTCCATCATGCATAGTATGTCTCTGTGTCTGAGCACATTCAGTGGCACCAAAGTATAATAACAACACTTAAATTTATGAGGATGAAATTTTAAAAATTTACTAGCTTCTTCAGTGTGAAATTGATCAAATGTGCAATCAAGATACATTGACAATTACTGTGATTGGAAGTCAAAAGCTACAAACAAAGAGGAAATATCAGTAGATGCAAAAAAATGGCCTTGATGATAGAAACAATACTGGAGATTGCATGATAGAATTATGCAAAACCAATGACTTATTTAGTGGAAATATATTTTTTACACAACATAAAAGGCAAGTGTACATATGGAAAACACCATATGAATTGTAAAGAATCATAGGTGTGAGAAGAGATGATGTCCAATATTCTCAACCAAAACAAAGGCAGGGGAAGACTGTGGAATAGATCATCAATTGCTCATATGTAAGTTCAGGATAAGGCTGAAGACAATTCAAACAAATCTATGAGATCCAGAATATGTCCTTGAGTATATAACAGCCTAATTTAGATACCATCTCAAAAACAGATTTCATGCATTAGATACTAATGATCTAAAACCAGAAGAGTATGAGATGATACCAAGAACATCATACAGGTAGAAAGAAAAGAGTCATTAAAAATATAGGACACAAAGAAAAGAGCAAAATTTATGTCATAAAAGACCCTGAAACTTGCTCTTGGTATAGAGAAGCTATAGTGAATGGAAAAAATGAGTACATTAAAGAGTTGAACAGATATTTTTGAAGTGCAGCTTGAGAAGACAAAGGTGATTATTATAGTAAAATGTGCAAAGACCTAGAGTTAGAAAACAAAAGAGAAGAACACTCTCAGCTTTTCTTAACTTGAAAGAAGTGAAGAAAAAACTTTAGCCTCAGCTTGCAATATTGAAGGATTCTATGGGCAAAATATTGAATGATGCAGAAAGCATCAAAGAAAATTTAAGGAATACACAGAGTTATTTTACTAAATAAAAATGGCCAGTTTTCATTTCAAGAGGTATCATGTGATCAAAATCTGAAGGTGTTGAAGAAAAAAAAAAATCCAGGCTTCCCTCAGGGTACCAGTGAAAACCAAGGTATCAGGAACTGATGAAATACAAGTAGATATCGTTCAACAAAGTGCTGCAGAACTGAAGGCACTCACTCATCTATATTAAGAAATTTAGACGACAGCTATCTTTGCAACCTATCAAAAGAGATCCATGTTTGTGCCAATTTCTGGGAATGGTGAACCTACAGAATGCAGAGATCATCAAACATAATTGTTAATATCACATGCAATAAAATTTTGCTGACTATAACTTAAAATCAGTTCAAGAGGAAGCTACCAAAAATTCTATCTGGTGTCAAAACGGAATGTAGAACTAAGAATATCATGTCTATCAACAGGTAACTCTGGACTGAAAGCAGAGAGTAACAGAAGTATGTTTACTTGTGTTTTATAAACTATGCAAAGGCTTTTTACTGTGTGCATCTTGACAAACTATGGTAACATTGCAAAGAATGGGTATTACAGAAGATTTCATTGTGCTCATGAAAAATATGTACACAGACCAAGAGGAAGTCATTCAAAAAGAAAAAGGGGATACTGAATGGGTTAAAATCAGGAAAGATTTGTCCTAGAGTAGTATCCTTTTGCCATACTTATTCAATCCATATCTTGATTAAATAATCTGAAAAGCTGGATTATCTGAAGAAGAACATGGCATCAGGATTGGAGGAAGACTCATTAGTAATCTGTGACATGCAGATGATACAACTTTCCTTGCTGAAAGCACAGAGTACTTGAAATACTAATGGAAGTCAAGGACTACAGTACTGAATATAGATTGTCCCTCAATGTAAATAAAACAACAATTTTCACAACTGGACCAATAAATAGCATCATAATAAATGGAGAAAATATTAAAATTGTCAAAGATGTCATTTTGCTTGGATTTAGTATCAACAATCATGGAAGCAGCCATCAAGAAATCAAATGACACATTTTATTAGGCAAATCTGTTGCAAAAGTCCTCTGTAAAGTGTGAAAGAACTACAATATCAATTTGAGAACTAAGCTGCACCTGACACAAGCCATGGTATTTTCAATAGCCTCATATGCATGTGAAAGTTGGACAGTGAATGAAGGTGAGCATATCAGGACTGGTGTGTTCATATTAAAGTTTTGTAGAAGAAAATTGAATGTGCCATGACTGCTAGGATAAACTGTCTTGGAAGGACTGCAGTCAGAATGCCCTTAGGAGCCAGAATGGCAAGATTTTTTCTCTAATAATTTGGACATATTATCAGGAGTAACCAATCCCTAGAAAAGGATATCATGCTTGGTAAAATGGAGGGTTAGCAAAGAAGAGGAAGAATCTCTAAAGGATGGATTGACAAAGTGGCAGCAGCAATGGGCTCAAATGCTACAACAGTTATGAGGATGGCACAGGACAGGACAGAGTTTCATTCTACTGTGCATAGTGTCACTATGAGTTGGAACCAACTTAAGGACAACTAGCAACATCTTTCTGGTATTCTCCACTTTCAGTCAAGCTCTATCTGATGTTAAATGATATCCCAGTTTCAAGTCCTCTTATGAATCCTGTTTGAAAATCTGGCACTTCCTGTTAATGTATTGCTGAAACTGTTTTTAAATTATCTTTGGCAAAATATTACTTGCTTGTAATATCTGTGATAGTTTGATAATTTCTTCCTTCTGTTGAGTCACCTTTCTTCAGAATGGACACAATTATGGAATTCTTACTGTAAGTTGGCCTGGTGATTTTCTTCCAAATTTCTTGGCATATAATTGTGTTTCCAGCTTTGCATCACTTTGTTGAAAAATATCAATCTGTATTCCATCAATTCCTGAAGCCTTGCTTTCACGAATGCCTTTAGTGTGATTTAGGTTTCTTCCTTCAGTACCAACAAGTCTTTTTCATATGCTACTTTTCTAAATGATTACTAGCCTATCAATCCCTTTTGGTACAATACTGTGTATATTCCATCTTTTTTTGGTAATTCCTGCAACATACAATATTGTTCCCAGAGAATCCTTCAATATTGTGAGTCAAGGATTGAACTTTTTATCATCAGTTCTTTTAGTTGAAGTAATTTTTAGCATGTTTTTCCCCTCTGATTTTCTAACTCCAGCTTTTTGCACATTCCATTATAATACATTGCTTTTCCTTCTTTAGCAGCTTTTAAAATCTTCTGCTTAGCTCTTTTACTGCATCAATTCTTCCATTTGCTTAAGCTATAATGCATTCATGATCGATTTTAGATTCTATTCTGATATCTGGTTTGGTCTATTCTTTATCTTATGTCTCTTTAATGTCATTTTGCTTTTTGTATATATTATTTTTTGGACACATTACTACAACTTGTCTGGTCTTCCATCATTTGTATTGAGTGAATCAAATCTGCTAATAAGATGGTCTCTAAATTAGGTGGGACATACTCAAGGTCATATTTTGGTTCAGCCTGAACTTGTGTGAGAGCAACTGATGATCAGTCCCACAATCAAGCCCTGGCCTTGTTTAAGCTTAAGATATTGAGCTTTAGCATTATATCTTTCAACAGATATAATAGATTTGATTCATATGTATTTCATTCCACAAAATCCAAGTGTATAGACACAAACATTTATAATGATAAATAAAGGTGCTTGCAGTGAACAAGTTACTGGTCTTGCAAAATTCTGTGATGCAATCTGCAACATTGTTTGTATCACAAAGACCATGTCTTCCAAATACAAATATTTCATCATTCTCACAACTTTTGTATTCCAAAAACCATTAATTATCAATGCATCTTGATTGCATGTTTGATCAATTTCAGTCTGAAGAAATATGTAGTATTATTCTATTTTTTATCATTAATTCTAGAAGTTGGTGCATATGTTTTAATAATAATCATAATAATTGGTCTTCCTTGTAGGCATGTGGACATTATTCTACAACAGACAGCAATAAATCTTGAAGTGTTCTTTTTGACCATGAACGTGACATCATTGCTTTTTAATTTTCATTCCCAGCATAATAAACCATATGATTATCTGACTCAAAATGGCAGATAACTGTCCATTTAGCTCACTAATATTTAGGATATTCATCTTTATGTATTCTATTTCAGTTTTGATGATTTATAATTTTCCTAGATTTATCATTTTCACATTACAAATTCCAAACAGCTGGAAGTTTACAGCTATTACTTCTCATATTGAGTCAAGACACATCACTAAATTAAAGTCTTAAAACCTTTGCTACTTCCAAGTTAGGCTGTTGGAACTAATAAGTAAATCAGAAATTTTACAGGCTAGATCACCACACATAAATGGGTTGTATTTATTTTCATTAATTATAAAAATATTACAATTAAATTAATGCTGACTCTGCTTTGAGAAGGCAGCTCTTCCCTAGTTATATTCTGACTGGATTCCAGTTTGAGGGTCTCAATGAGGCATCAAAGTCTTGCTGCTACTGATAATATTCTCAGTAGCTGATGATTCAGAAGTGGACCACTTCTTTCCTTTTCCTATTCTGTCTTACCCCAAAAGCTCTAATACAATTTGTCCATCATTGGTATTCCTCCTGCTTATTGAAGTGCCGGTGGAATAGCTTCCAGCATCACAGCAACATAAAAGCCACCACAGTATGACAAACTAACCAATAAGTGATGGAAATATAAATTACAAATATAAAAAACAATAGAAAATCTTTATTTCAAATTCTTTGGGCATTGGATAACTAAAAGGGTATAATTTAACTATATGTCAATTAACTCAATCATTTAGAGGGAATATAGTCATTTTTTAATAGTATAACTTGTTGTTGTTGTTATTAAGTACCACGGAGTCAATTCCAACTCATAGTGACCCTGCACAGGGTTTCCAAGGCTGTAAATCTTTACTAAAACTAGAAGCAGCAGAAAATTAAATACCGTGTCTGTCAAAATATTTTAACTGATAAATAAAAACTTCCCCACAAATAAATTCCAAGACCACATGTTTTATTAGTGAGTTATTTTAGTCATATAAGTCAACAATCAAAATAATCATTAATTTTCTAGGAACAATTTCAAAAATAGAGGATAAAGAACAATTAATAACTCATGGATAACATCAGATACCACTGAAAAGTACATAGTACCACAAGACAATTATTAATGAATGCCCTTTACAAGCAGAAACCACAATTACTAACACCAGTTTACCAAGTTCAACTGAAGAAAGAGAACTATATATGTATATAAATCCATCTACAGGAATAGAATCATATCTATTTTTAACAGTGGAAAATATATCACTGTACTACAGTATATAGTCAGAAAAAAGGTATACTATTGATTGAATTATTTCAAGAGATGCTGAAAAAGTTTTCCACTAGTATTTAATGACTCTTTATGATATAAGAAAACAGCAAACATAAAAAGATCCTGTCAATAAACTGTAAATATGAGGGAACCTTCAAATTACCAAAAAAAGGCATGTGCAAAATAACAACAAAATGCAAATAACATCACACTTAAATGTGAAATATTAGTTTTATTTTATTAACGATAAGACAAAGTTAATACCTGTCAACTTAGGTGAAGAACAGAAACATAAATCAAAAACAAATAAATAAGGATTAAATAAAGCAAGAACATTATATCTCATTATTGTTTTCCAACATTCTACTGACTGTCTTAGATAAAACTGTGCTACAAAAAAGAGCCAGAAATAATACAACAGCAAAGAAAATCCGATTATTATTTGCAGACTATAGATTTTACACATAAAAAAATTAAGGAATTTACACAAAAGCACATACATATACACATTGAAACTTCCTAAAAAATGTTAGAACTAATAAGTGAATTTAGAAATTTTACAGTGTAGAAGATCACCATACAAAAAATGTTTGTATTTATTTTTAGTAATTATAAAAATTTTGACATTAAATTGATAAAAAAAAGTTCAAGTACATCAAAACAGTTAAAAAAAAATCACTTAAATAATACATGAAAAATAGTAACTTTTTTCTGAAAATTACTAGACATTTATGAGATAAATTATAGGACTTTAAAGTAAAGATATACATATTCTTGGATTGAAAATCAATATTATTAAGATACAAATTGTTCTCATCCTGATCCCTGTAATCACAGTCATCATCTCAACAATGACTTGAGTTTTCTCAATTTTCTGTAATGTTAAAAAGTATTTTTTTTAAGTCAAATGAAGTAAATTTTTGCTCCTTTTCAACATTATTCATTCTTTTTAAAATGATTTGAATTTCTACATAAATTTTAAATGTGTTAAAATTGTATAATCAAATTAAAATTATTATAAATTAGAATAATGTTGAAAAGGAACAAAGATGGAGGATATTTGTCCTATCAAAACCATAATTATTGATTAATAAAATGCAATCTAATTGTGGTGTTCATGATATCTAGTCAGGGCATTGGATGTCTGTAGGAAGGCTTTCCTTGAGAAGTCATATTCTAGTCAGGAGTTGGATTTGTGACTACAGAATCAGGTCAAGGTTAATTAGTTTTATAATTGCAATGAATTATGCCATAAAGCTCGGATAGCCTACGGCAGTCATTTCCCTTTTGGGCTAAATAAATGTGGAGTCATATGGTCAGACTCTGGACATTTGTATGTGCTTTTCCTGGGATCTTTTGAAGATTGTTTTTTGGTAACCACAACTTTCTCTGTAGAGCAGTGGATCACATTAAGCCATTTTTTGGTTTTAATGCAAAATCACCTTCTTGTCATGCTCCAATAAAACTTCTATTTGGGGTTTTAGGCTAAACTTTGATACTTCTGAATTTCTCATTTGCGAATTTTTTATACACAGTCATTGATGCAGAAATTTGACCTCATTCTCTATGGGTATGCTATAATATTTCAATGTTTATAGTATAGGCTCATTTCTTCATACAGAGGGAGTCCTTTATTATGAATCCTTTTGCATTTATGATGAAACAGTACATGTGATATGATTAATTGTGCTTAAGAGTATTAATGCAGATATTAAGATATTCAAAGGCTATTGTTTATTACAAATAATAGCACTCAACAGGCACTTGTTCTGAATCTTATCTTTAATTTTCAATCCAACCCTCATCTTACCTTTGATGCTTACTCTATACTCATTCTTATGCTTTTCCCCATCTTAATCTCACCTATGCTTATAAACCCATTTTATTTGGCTAATTCCCGAGTATCAACTATCTCTAAATACATCTAAATGCTGTAATAGGCTAAAACTCAGGTATTGTTAAGTGACGCTGAAGTGGTTCCAACTCACTGCCATTCTGTATAGGGTTTCCAATGCTGTCAATTTGTGCAGACATAGAAAGCTCTGTCTTTCTCCCTTGAAGTTGCTGGTAGGCTTGAACCACAAACCTTGTGGCTAGCAGTCCAGTGCTTATCTTACAGAGCCAATATGCTCCCTAATGCTAAGCAGAGAGGGAAAATATGTGATTTTCAAAATCATCCCCACAGATAGGTCTCATAACACAGTTAATTAAAAGAATTCAGGTATCAAAATAGTTGTTTAAAATAGTTGTTAGAGAGTTTTATTTTTCATAAATGTTATAGATACATTTATCATAGATGCCATTTGGGCAGCGTAGAAGGGTGAGTAGGTGAGATAATTTAATAATTTAATTACATATCATTTGAAGATATTCTGGCTGAAAAGTCTTTTCACCGAGAGAGATTTATTGATGTACATCTTCTTTTTTCTTCCAATTTCATTAATACCCCTTCCATTCTTAACTGTGATGTAAGTAAAGCACAATAATGCATCCAAACTTTTAATTTTCATTTGAAGTAGACACTACAGATTTAAATTTTTATGATTTTTAGTTATGGAATTTATTTCATTGGCAATAACAAAATCCATAAGTGTATTAAGACATTGCTAAATTTATGTTTATGGCTATAATAAGGAGCCATCATCAACATATAACCAGTTGCTATCAACCACATGTGTGTCAGCAAAGAATTGTGCTCCCTAGGGATTTGACTGACTGATTTTTTTGGAAGTAGATCACTGAAAATTTCTACTGAGGTGTTTCTGGATGGAATAAAAACAGTTAGTGTACTAACTGTTTGCACTCCCTAGGATCCCATAGTAAGAAGAAGCTATATAATGACACTACTAGTTTGTATAGATTCAAATTATTTAATAAATCATAAAACAGTTCACATTTATAAAGGGTTGTCATTGAGTTCTTACCAAATGAAACTATCATAAAAATGATAGGGGAAAAAAAAATTACCATATCCATTTGACTCAAATTCCATTAACTGCTTTTCTTAACCTAATGCAAGAATAAATGAATTTTTCCTTTAGGTTAAATTAAAGTGATATAAAATAAATATCTTTCTGCTGTTCTTAAGTGCTTTCAAGTTGATTCCAATGCATAGCGACCTTAGGTTTCCAAGAAGTAGCTGGTGGATTTGAACCTCCAACCTTGCAGTTAGCAATCCAGTGCTTATCCTGTAGCACCACGCTAGGATTCCAAATTTATTTCTAGTATGTATTAAATAAATCATATTAGAATATTTCAAACTATAAAAGTGATAACTTTTAAGGTTGTGAAAGACACATGTGTGAACATTTCAAAGAGGAGTTTTACTTTCCAGAAAAGAAACACCCAATATAATTTACACTAGGAAGTCTTATACACTGTTGCTCAGTGATTGACTTAGTAATAAGTCACTGCTTTGCTTTTAGTTATAACAATATTATTAGAAATTTATTAAATCATTCCACCAAATATTTATTGAGGGTCTAACTATAATTTTGAAAATGTTAAATTGAGAAAAGCACAAGCAAAAACACACACACAAAGAAAAAAAAAAAATCTGTTTTCAAGGAGTTTATATTCTACTGGGTAGTTCTCAAGAAAATTTACCACACAATATCCCTTGTGCAGAACACCAGAATAGCTTGTGTTTCAACCCAGTCTGTGTACGAATTTAAGGATGCATCTAGCAAAGTAATCAAGAAAGCTGTTGTGAAAACAATGTGAAAAATAAATGTGTCCTTGAGTGCCAAGTTGCTTCTTCTTTAAAATAATTTATTGACTGATCAAAGGAAAGTTTATTCATTATTCAAAAGCAATGTATTTTACTACCCCAAAACAATCTTTTTTTAAGGCCTGATCTTGCCCGTTCATACTTTTCTTTGTTCCCCAAACTCAAAGAATATTTATAAAGAATATGACTTGAGTCTCTTAAGTAGGCCCAAACTACCATTTAGCTGTGATGTAAACAGATGAAAAAGGTTAGAGAGAGATATGAAAACACTGCCTCAGACATGTATGTTACCAGATGGAGGATTTATAGAGAAAAAATAGCTTCACATTTTTGATAATTTTGTTTATAAAGGTTTCTAATGATTTTGTGTTATGGCACTGTAGGAACAGCACTAGACTGTGGACCAAAAATCCAACAGTTGCTCCTTGGAAACCCTATACAGGATCAATATGAAATGGAACCAACTAGATGGTACTTAACAACAAAAGCACTGATTTTGTAATGATATTTTTTACTTACTCTCATTGTGGCAAGATGGAGAATTTCAGAAAAATTTAGGATGTATAAAAAGTAATTCAAATATATCATTGTTGTTGTTAGCTGCCTTCCAGTGGATTCTGACTCATAGTGACCCTATGTAAAATAAAACAAAACACTGCCCAGTCCTGCACCATCCTCACAATTGTTTCATTTGAGCTATTGCTCTTGTCATTGTGCCAATACATCTTATGGATGGTCTTCCTCTTTTTTGCTGACTCTTAACTTAACCAACCATAGAATGATCCATCCTTATAACACACCAGAAGTATAAGAGACAAAGTCTGGTCATCCTGGCTTCCAAGAAGGATTCTGTCTGCACTTCTTCCAACACAGATAATTTTGTTCATCTGGAAGTCCATGATACTCTCAATATTCTTCTTCAATACCATAATTCAAATGGTTCAATTTTTCTACACTCATCCTTATTCATTGTCCAACTTTCACATGAATATGAGGCTGTTAGAATAACATGACTTGGGTCAGATGCACCTTAGTTGTCAAACTAATATCTTTGTTCTCAAACACTTTAAAGAGGTCTTGTGCAGCAGATTTGCTAATAGCAATATGTTATTTGATTTCTTGATTGATGCTACCATGAGTGTTGAGAGTGGATTCAAGCAAAATGAAGTCTTTAACAACTTCAATCTTTACTCCATTTTCCATGATGTTATTTATTGGTCCAAAGGTGAGGATTTATGTTTTCTTTACATTGAGGTGCAACCCATATCGAAGGCTATAGTCTGCTTTTCATCAGTATTTTAAGTCCTCTTCACTTCCAGCAAGCAAAGTTTTATCATCTACATATCGCCATATTCTTCTTCATATAACTTGTATTTCATATAACTAGATACTCAAAAAACACTTAGTGTAAAAGTATAAAAATTTATGGTTTTTATAATGCATGCTAAATTTGGAATATAGAAGAACTGATGCATTTAAATTGTGATGTTGGTGAAGAAAACTTGAATGTACCATGGAATTTTATAATGAAAAAGGTAGTATTAAAAGTAATACCACCAGAATCTTCCTTAGAAGTGAAAATGGCAATATTTCATGTATGTATTTGATCATCAAGATCAATCAGTAGAAAAAGTTTTCATGTAAAGTAGAAGGCTATCAAAAGAAAAAGAAAATCCTCGTTGAGGTGGATCGCCAAAACAGCTGCAACAATTAACTAAAAAATGTTGGTGATCATGAGGGTGATTTAGGAATGGACATTTCATTTGGTTATACATAAGCTTGCATGAGGTAGAAATGACTTAACAGCAACTAAGAAAAAGACACAGACATATTAAAGATTTATGACTTGAAAGATAGTTCAGTAGAAAATGTTCAAACTACATGAAAGAGTTTTAAATGTTTAGAAAATACAGAAAATGGGAAAGAGACACAGAAAAATCCTGAAAGACTCTGAATGTTTGCAACTGTAGTAGCACAGGGAGAGGAGAAACCTAGAGAGGTAGAAGTCATATTTGAAGAAATACAGTATAGGAGTTTTCAAAAGTGATAAAAGGTAGCAATCCATAAATTTAAGAAAGCAGTAAAAAACTGTTATAAACATTTTTGTAAGCTCTTTACAACATCTGCTAACTATGAACATATGGTGGTGGCTGGTGATTGTGTGCTATGGAGTTGGTCACAACTCTTCATGACCCTGAATAGGGTTTCTGAGGCTGTTAATCTTTACAGGAGTAGAAAGTCTCATCTTTCTTCTGTAGGATGGCTGGTAGTTTCGAACTGCTTACCTTGAGCTTGTCAGTGCTACTCATAACCACAATGCTACCAGAGCTCCTTATGAACATATGAGTATTCTATAAATAAGCAATTTCACTTCAGCATATGAAAACTTGAAAAAAGGTTATGCTTGTGTACCAGAAGGCATGTTTGAAATTGTTCATAACAGGATTGTTTGAAATAACCCCTAAATAGGCAATGGAACAACAGCTCACAAGCACAGATAAGTAAGCTATGTGATACCAAAATAATGCAATACTATATAGAAATGGGAAGGAACAACTGCAGATACCTGAAACAACTTTTTTTAGATCAGATTTCAGCTATAACTAAAAACCTCTTGGAAAGAGTGCTTGAAGTAAGTTTCTCAAATATAGGTACTCCTATTTCTTCTTCTACACCACTCATCTGTCAGTTTTCCATACTGTGGTGGCTTGTGAGTTGCTATGATTCTGAAAGCTATTCCATTGGTATTTTAAATAACCAGCAGGGTCACCCATGGTGGACAGGTTTCAGATGAGCTTCCAGACAAAGACAGACTAGAAAGAAAGAGTGATGAACTACTTCCAAATATTTAGTTCCTGAAAACCTTATGAATAGCAGAGAAACACTGTCAGATATAGTGCTGGAAAATGAGCCCTCAGGTTGGAAAGCATTCAAAATGTGACTGGGAAAAGCTGCCTCCTCAAAATAGACTTGACCGTTATAACACGAATAGAGTAAAGCTCTTGGGAGAAAAGCCTGCTGATGGGGCACAACTCAAAATGAAGAGAAACAGCTGTAAACATCCATTGAAAATCATAACATGGAATGTACAAAGTATGAATCTGGGGAAATTGGAAGTTGTTAAAAATGAAATGGAATGCATAAACATCAATATCTTAAGCATTAGTGAGCTGAAATGGACTGATATTGGCCACTTTGAATCTAACAACCACATGGTTTATTATACCAGGAATGATAAATTCAAGAGGAATGGTGTTACATTCATTGTCAAAAAGAACATATCCAGATCAGTAATGAGGTACAATGCTGTCAGTGATAGGATAATATCCATGTGCCTACAGGGAAGCCCAGTTAATACCATTATTATTCAAACTTATGCACCAACCACTAAAGACAGTAAGGATAAAATAGAAGAATTCTATCAACTTCTTAAATCTGAAATTGATCAAACATGCTATCAAGATATATTGATCATGACTAGTGATTGGAATGCAAAGACTGGGAACAAAAAGGAAGGATCACTAGTTGGAAAATATGGCCTTGGTGATAGAAATGATACTGGAGAATGCAGGACAGAATTCTGCAAAACCAATGATTTGTTCATTTCAAATACCTACTAGACAGCATAACAGATGACTATACAAATGGACCTTTCTAGATGGAATGCATAGAAATCAAATTGACTACATCTGCGGAAAGAGAAGATGGAAATGCTCCATATCATCAAAGAAAACAAGGCTAGTGGCAGACTGTGGAACAGACCATTAATTACTCATATGCAAATTCAAACTGAAGCTGAAGAAAATGAAAACAAGCACATGACAGCCAAAATACAAGCTTGAATGTATCCCACCTGAACTTAAGACCAAAGGCCAGAAGAGTTATGGAATGACATCAAGAATACCATACATGAAGAATGCAAAAAGTCATTGAGAAGACAAGAAAGAAAGAAAATGTCAAAATGGATGTCAGAAGAGACACTGAAACTTGCTTTCCAGGTAGAGATGCTAAAGCAAATGGAAGAAATGAGGAGGTTCAAGAGCTGAACAGAAACTTTCAAAGATCAGCTCAAGAAGATAAAGCCAAATATTACAATAAAATGTGCAAAGATCTGGAGTCAGAAAACCAAAAAAAGAAGAACACGCTTGGTATTTCTCAAGCTGGGGGAACTCAAGAAAAAATTCAAGCCTCGACTTTCGTTATCAAAAGATTCTCTGGGCAAATTATTGAATTATGCAGAAAGCATCAAAAGAAGATAGAAGGAATACACAGAGTCACTGTACCAAAATGAAATGGTTAATGTTCATCCATTTCAAGAGGTAGCATATGATCAAGAGCCAATGATACTGAAGGAGGAAGTCCAAGGTGCATTGAAGGAATTGGCAAAGAATAAGGCACCAGTAATTGATGGAATAAACATTGAAATCTTTCAAAAAAGTGAGGCAGCACAGGAGGCACTCACTCATCTCTGCCAAGAACTTTGGAAGACAACTATCTGGCCAACTGACTGGAAGAGAAGCATATTTGTTCCCATTCCAAAGAGAGGTGACCAAACTGAATGCAGAAATAATCGGAGAGTAAAGTTTTGCTAAAGGTAATACAGAAACGATTACAATCATACATTTACAGAGAACTTCCAGAGGTTCAGTCTGGATTCAGAAGAGGCTGTGGAAAGAGGGATATCATTGCTGATGTCTGATGTATCTTGGCTGAAAGCAGAGAATATCAGAAAGATGTTTACCTATGCTTTATTGACATGCAAAGACTTTCGATTGTATGGATCATGACAAGCTATGGACAACATTGTGAAGTATGAGTGTTCAGGAACACTTAATTGTGCTCATGAGGAATCTGTACCTGGACCAAGATGCAGTTGTTTGAACAGAACATGGGAACTCTGAATGGTTTAAAATTAAGAAAGGTTTGTGAGAAGTTTGTATTCTTTCACCATAATTATTCAAATAATCCAAGAAGCTGCATTCTACGAAGAAAAATGTGGCATCAGGATTGGAGGAAGACTCATTAACATCCTGCAATACGCAAATGATACAACCTTGCTTGCTAAAAGTGAAGAGGACTTAAAACCTTTACTGATGAAGATCAAAGAGCACAGCCTTCGGTATAGATTACATCTAAGTGTAAAGAAAGCAAAAACCCTCACCAATGAACCAATAAACAAAAACATTCTTATCAATGGAGAAAAGCTTGAATTTGTCAAGGACTTCATTCTTCTTGGATCAACTATCAACACTCATAGAAGCAGCAGTCAAGCGATCAAATGACATGTTGCATTAAGCAAATCTGCTGCACAAGACCTTTTTTAAAGTGTTTAAGAGCAAAGATGACAGCCTGAGGACTAAGATGTGCCTGACGGAAGCCATGGTATTTTCAATAACCTCATATGCATGCGAAAGCTGGACAGTGAGTAAGGAAGACCATAGATTTGATGCATTTAGGTAATAATGTTGGACAGAATATTGAAAGTGCCATGGGCTGCCAAAAGAACCAATAGATCCATTTTGGAAGACGTGCAGCCTGAGTGCTCCTTGTAGGCCAAGATGGCCAAACATAGTCTCTCATATGGACATATTGTCAAGAGGGACCAGTCTCTGGAGAAGGATATCATGTTTGGTAAGGTGGAGGGTCAGAGGAAAAGAGAAAGGCCCCATATGAGATGGATTGATCAAGTGGCAGCATCTATGGGCTCAACCATGGCAACAATAGTGAAGTTGGCCCGGGATCGGGCAGTGTTTCATTCTCCTGTGCATAAGGTTGCTATTGGTCGGTACTGACTCGATGGCACCTATCAACAACAATTTCTTCTTCTGGTGTGTGTTAAATGATAGCTAATTTAATAAAGACTCAATCAGCCTGAAAATTCACTAGTTTTTGATTGTTGTAGTTGTTATATGCTGTTGAGTTGATTCTGACTCATAGTGATTCTGTATAGAGTTTCTGAAGAATGGTTGGTCCGTTTGAATTGTGGACCTTGTGACTAGAAGTCTAGTGCTTATCCTATAGTGTATCACCACGACTCATCATAAAAATTATTCTTTAACAAAGTTATATAATTTTCTAAAGGAATCAGTATATTGCTTGGAGGGATATTTGGTAATATAATTAAACCCCAAAATTACAAAAGTTTGAAGGTCAATCCTTGTACTTTATAAAGTTCACAGGGCTTGTTAGAAAGTTTTCATATAAAATAAAGGTGGGGGGGGAGAGAATGTCACTAGTCCCAAGGGAATGCTCTTAATATTATTCCAAAGTATTCTTAAAAGTAATTTCAAAAAAATTTGCATTTATAATATATTTTGTATATTCTTCACCTAAAAACCTAACAGTTTCAAAGAACTTGTAGAAATTTTATAGCAATGTGATCCACCATATTAAGTTTCTTTTTTAAAAAAAAATTATCAGGCAAATTATTTGTATATAAAATTTCTTGTTAATTTTTGTCAAAATGTCTGTGCTTTGAACTTGTGCCATTCTGCACAATTCAATTGGGCACACCTTTCTTTGTGCTCTTTGTGAAAAGTGTTATAAAGAATTGTACAAATGTAATAGCTTGATGTGATGTTGTTACATCAAAGTTATTTACCTATGTAACATTGTACACTACTACACTGAAGGCAGAGTGGATTTAGGTTTTATGGTAATTCTTTATGATATATTTAATGGCAATTAATTAATTTTGCCCATAAAAATTAAAACAATACATTTCATCTTCCACTACATTAAATTAGAGTATACATACATTTAGAAATCATGCTGTCTATATAAAAAATAACTGCAATTTTTGTAATTATTTGACAAAAAATAAACACATAATATGGAAATTGTCAAAATAGACAACAGCTCTCTCTCACACAACATTCTCTTCTCAGCCAGATTTGACATTTATTGCCATGGCCATAAATTATCAGACACCTTGCTCACAGCTCTGAGATTATTAGGGATGTTAACAGGTTACAATCCAGGAGAAGAAACGTTCAGAGCACAGTTGTTTCTCAGTCTCTTGTCAGCCATGGCCACAGATAGCCCTCTCTCTGCCTGGCTATGTTACAAAGCTCTTTTAGGACTGCTGATAAATGGCCACAGTATACACTAGTCTATTATAAGCCTCCACTATATGCCTCAGTCTGACAGCACTCAGCTCTAGCTGTGGGGGTCAGCAAACTTAGCTTCCCCTATTTTTCTTGAGGCACCTGACTCCACAAGAAAGACTCCTGCCCAAAGTCACTTACCTTTACTTGTTTCATGGTATGGGAGGTCTGCTGCTTTGTCCAGTGCTTTGGCTCTTGGTTCTGCTGCTACCTTTCCTCTGCCTCTCTTCTGGTGGCATAGCTTTCTGTCACTGTGTGACGCAAGTTCATTTGGAGGGACTCAAAGTCCAAAGGACACACTCCACTTCTGGTTCTTCTCTGATAATAGTGAGAAACTATTCTGCTGCTGAGATGACTCATTTTATATCCAGCAAGATGGAAAAAATGATGTAATATAATTAGCACTGTCAACAATTTCTTCATGGCATCAACATTTCTGAGTGGAATCAAATAAATCATTCTCACATTTTCCTACCAAGACCTATGTGGGAAAAGAAGATATGTGGGAGTTTACAAAGACTATGACTAGATGAGACATTAAAAAAGAAAACTTACTACACTACACAGCACACCCTGGCTGTTTTAGCAATTGTACCTTTCATACTTTTCCATAACAATAATTTTAGTGGAGCATACCCGTGAAAGCTTGTAAATTAGGCACTTCATGCCTATAGCTTCTCCGGTTTTGTTGTTGTTAGGTGCCTTCCTGTCAGTTCTGACACAGAGTGACCCTACATACAACAGAACGAAAAACTGCCCGGTACTGCACCACACTCACAATTGCTGCTACACTTGAGCCCATTGGTGCTTCTACTATAAAATCTATTTTGTTGGGGGTTGAGGGTTTCCCTCTTTTTCAGTGACCCTCCACATTATCAAGCATAGTGTCTTTCTCCAGGGACTGCTCCCTCCTGATAATCGAGCTGTGAGAAACAAAGTCCGATTATCTTGACATTAAGGAACATTCTAGTTGTACTTCTTCCAATACAGACTTGTTTATTCTTCTAGAAGTCCATGTTACATCAATATTTATAGCCTTCTTTATTCATTATGCAACTTTCACATGCATATGAGGCTACTGAAAATACCCAAGGGTAAGGGGCAGTTTACTCCTCAAACTAGAATCTTGATTCTTAAATACTAAAACAGGTTTTGTGAAAAAGATTTGCCAATGCAATACGTCATTTGATTCTTTACTGCTGATTCCATGATTGTTAATGGTGAATCCAAGAAAATTAATTATTTGAAAACATAAATCATTACTTCATTTATCATGATGTTATTTATGGGTCCAGTGGTGAGGATTTTTGTATTTTTTGTAGTGAAATGCAATCAATATTGAAAACTGTAGTCCCATATATTCATCAATAATTTTTTAGTACTCTTGTATTTTATCAAACAAGGTTGTATCATTGGCATATCGTAGGTTGTTAAGGAGTCTTTCTCTAACCCTGAAGCCATATAATCCAGCTTCTTAACTTATTTTCTCAGCATAGAGATTGGGTTACCATGAGGAAATAATACAACCCTGGCACACACATTTAAGCCATTCATTGTCTATTTGCTCCCTGTGCATGACTGCCTCTTGGTCTATGTACAGATTCCTCATAAGCACAATTAAGTGTTTTGGAATACTCATTGTCCATAATGTTGTCCATAGCTTGTCATGATCCACACAGTCAAAAACCTTTGTGTTATCAACAAAGCATTTGTAAACATCTTTCAACTATTATTTGCTTTAAATCAAGATCCATTTGACATCAACATTTCATGATCTCTGCTGAATCCTGCTTGGAATACTGGCAGTTCTCTTTCAATGTTCTGCAGCCATAGTTTAATTATCTGTAGCAAATTTTACTTTCATGGGATATTAGTCATATTGTCCAATGATTTCAGCATTTCATTAGAACACCTCTCTTTGGAATGGGGTTCAAATGCAGATCTTTTCTAATCAGTTTAGCTGGAAGTTCTCTTCCTAATTTCTTGGCATAGATGAGTAAATGCCTTTAGTGCTGCATCTCTGTGTTAAAAGATGTCAATTTGTGTCCCAACAATTCCCAGAGCCTTGTTATTTTCCAATACCTTAAGTGCACCGTGGACTTCTTCCTTCAATTCCATTGGATCTTTATCATATATTACGTCATGATACAGTTGAACATCAATTCTTTCTTTCTTTTTAAGGTTTTTATTGTGGATTGAGTGAAAGTTT
>NW_006408734.1:4117815-4127201 GCF_000296735.1 Chrysochloris asiatica
TGCTGTATCTATCTTATTTGATTGTTCCTGTAGCACTTTCCTGACTTCTTCCTTATTTTTCTCAACTCCATTCTATAGTGTTTTGATACCATTTATAATCAGTTTTCTGAATTCCTTCTCTGGCATTTTCAAAGCCTGCCCATCTTCCAATATGGAGTGTAGGTCTACTTCCCGGTCATTTGCCTCAGTCACTTTATCTCGTTTCTGGACATGTGCAGATATGGTCATCTGTTTCTGTTTTTTGGGCATCTTCAGGGGTTATCTGTGGCCTTAATACTTAGATGGGTATGTATTTTGATATTTTTTATGCTTTCTGATTGCCTCCAGGTAGATGTGATGAGGAAATGGGTTTCCCTTTTCACTCTTCTTGAGAAATTTCAAGACGGCACTGTTGGTTGTTTTGACATAACTTATGATTTAATTTTTGGCCTATTTCCTTTTCTGTCTGCTTGTCCTGCTCCACAATCCCCGTTAAGGCCTTTTTTTAGTTGTAAACAGTTCAGGGCTGACCTTGGTCATTTGGTTTTAATTGGAAACTGTCTCTTTAAATTTCAAGGAGATCTCTGTGCATGTGTAGTAGAACCTCCAAGGGTGAGTCTGGGGTGCCCACCAGCTCAGGGACCCCTATAGTCTCCCGAATGGAGGTGTGCAAACAGCAAGGGATCAATAAACAGCTACCAAAAGAGAAGAATGTCCACACCTTTATCTCTGCGGTTCTGCCAGGCGTCTGTGGCCGCTTCTATCCTTCCCTTGCTTGGTCTCACCCAAGATAGTGGCTCCTCGAGCAGCTGAGCATCTCAAATTAGAAAGCAATGGATTTCTTGCTTCTGCCACAAATTCCCCAGCTGTAAGACTTCCAACCTTCTAAATATTCCTTTATATGTGGTTCAAAGTTCTGTGACCATCCCCTGAGCCTGCTTGGTCGGGTATTCTGTGTTATTGCTGGTGGAGCTCCTTTACTGCACTTCCACGTGATCCACCATCTTGCTTGTTCCCTCTAATTATTTCTTTTTGATACAGTATTTCTTTGTATTCTTTTCATCTTGTTTGATTCTTTCTTCATCATTCATTATTTTACACAAAGAATCCTTAATTATTGCAAGTTGAGGCTTGAATTTTTACCTCTATTCTTTCAGCTTGAGAAATGCTGAGCATGTTCTTCTCTTTTGGTTTTCTAACTCAAGATCTTTGCACATTTCATTGTAATATTTGACTTTGTCTTCTTAAGCTTCCCTTTGAAATTGTCTGCTCAGCTCTTTTGTCTCCTCATTTCTTCTGTTTGCATTGGCATCTCTATATTGAAGAGTGAGTTTCAGGGCCTATTCTGACATCCATTTTGGTCTTTTCTTTCTTCCTTATCTTCTTAATGATGTTTTGCTTTCTTCCTGGATGATGTTCTTGTTGCCATCCCACAACTCTTCTGTTTCTCAGTCATTAATATAAAATCTCTTCTTGAGATTATACTTAAATTCAAGTTGGGTATTCTCACGAGGAGTCCTTGTGTGGTGCTGTAGGTTAATGTGACAGACTGCAAAACTGTTTGGACTGCAAGGTTGGTGGTTCAAGCTAACCATCTGCTCCTCAGAAACCCTATTCAGGGTCACTATGGGTTGGAATCGACTCAATCACACTTAACAACAGCAACAAATTGTCAAGAACAGAGATGCTAATGAAATGGAAGAAGTGAGGATGTCCAATAACTGAACAGAAAATTTCAAAGATCAGCTCGAGAAGATAAAACCAAATATTACAATAAAATGTGCAAAGATCTGGAATTAGAAAACCAAAAAGGAAGAACACACTCAGCATTTCTCAAAGCGGGAGAACTGAAGAAAAAATTCAAGCCTCGACTTTCGTTATTGAAAGATTCTCTGGGAAAATTGTTGAATGGTGTGGAAAGCATCATGAGAAGACAGGAATACACAGAGGCACTGTACCAAAAGGAAATGGCTAATATTCAACCGTTTCAACAGGTAGCATATGATCAACAGCCAATGATACTGAAGGAAGAAGTCCAAGGTGCATTGAAGGAATTGGAAAAGAACAAGGTACCAGGAATTGATGGAATAAAAATTGAAATCTTTCAAGAAAGTGAGGTGGCACAGGAGGCACTCTCTCATCTCTACCAAGAAGTTTGGAAGACAACTATCTGGCTGACTGATTGGAAGAGATTCGTATTTGTGCCCATAACAAAGAGAAGTGACCCAATTGAATGTGGAAATCATTGGACAATCTCTTTGATAGCCCATGTGAGTAAAGTTTTGCTAAAGGTAATACAGAAACAGCTGCAAACATACATTGACAGAGAACTTCCAGAAGTTCAAGCTGGATTCAGAGGAGGCTGTGGAATGAGGGATATCATTGCTGATGTCCAATGGATCTTGACTGAAAGCAGAGAATATCAGAAAGATATCTACCTGTGCTTTATTGACTATGCAAAGGTTTTCAATTGTGTGGATCATGACAAGTATGGACAACATTGTGAAATATGAGTATTTCAGAATACTTAATTTTGCTCATGAGGAATCTGTACCTGGACCAAGAGGCAGTTGTTCGAACAGAACAAGGAAACACTGAATGGTTTAAAATTTTAAAAAGTGTGTGACAAGGCTGTATTATTTCACCATACTTATTCAACCTGTATGCTTAGCAAATAATCCGAGAAGCTTTGTTCTACGAAGAAAAATGTGACATCAGTATTGGAGGAAGACGCATTAACAACCTGTTATATGCAGATAATACAAGCTTGTTTGTTGAACGTGAAGAGGACTTAAAACATTTACTGATGAAGATCAAAGAGCACAGCCTTTGGTATGGATTACACCTCAATGTAAAGAAAACAAAAATCCTCATCACTGGACCAACAAACAACATCGTTATTAACAGAGAAAAGATTGACATTGTCAAGGGCTTCATTCTTCTTGGATTAACCAACAACATTCATGGAAGCAGCAGTCAAGAAATCAAATGACATATTGCATTAGGCAAATCTCCTGCACAAGACCTTTTTAAGGTGTTGAAGAGGAAAGATATCAGCTTGAGGACTAAGGTGCACCTGACCCAAGCCATGGTATTTTCAATAACCTCATATGCATGTGAAAGCTGGCTAGTGAATACAGAAGACCGTAGAATAATTGATGCCTTTGAGTTATGGGCTGCCAAAAGAACCAATATCCATTTTGGAAGAAGTGTAGCCAGAGTGCTCCTTAGAGATCAAGATAGCCAAACTTTGTCTCCCATACTTCGGACATATTTTCAGGAGGGACCAGTCACTGGATAGGGATATCATGTTTGGTAAGGTGGAGAGTCAGAGAAAAAGAGGAAGACCCCCAATGAGATGGATTGGCCAATTGGCAGCATCGATGGACACAAGCATGGAAACAGTAGTGAGGTTGGCCCAGGATTAGGCAGTGTTTCATTCTGCTGTGCATAAGGTCACTATGAGTTGGTACCAACTCGATAGCAGCTAACAACCACAACAATTTTCAAGACCATATTTCAACTTTCATAAACATACTTTCATTTTCTTCAGTTTCAGCCTGAACTTGTATATTAGCAATTGATGGTCTGTTCTATAGTCTAGCTCTGGCCTTGTGTTGGCTGACGTTAGGAGATTTTCCACCATCTTTTCCCACAGATGTAGTCAATTTGATATCTGTGTATTCATCTGATGATGTCCATGTATATAATTATCGTTTTGGTCCTTAAAACATATGTTTGAAAAAAATAAGTAATTTGTCTTGCAAAATTCTATCATCTGATCTCCAGCATCATTTCTATCACCAAGGCCATATTTACCAAATACTGATCCTTCATCTTTTTTCCAAGCTTTGCATTCTAGTCACCAGTGATTATGAATTTGTCTTGAGGCATGTTTGATCAATTTCAGACTTAAGAATTGGTAGATTTCTTAAATTTAATAATCACTGGCTTTAGTTCTTGGTGAATAAATTTGAATAATAGTAATGTGAATTCGTCTTCATTTTAGGTGCTTGGATATTATCCTATCACAGTTAGCATTACACTTCAAGATAGATTTTGAAATATTCTTTTTGATGATGAATGTGATGCCATTTCTCTTCAATATGCCATTCTCAGCATAGTAAACCATATGATTTTCAGATTCAAAATAGCCAGTGCAAGTCCATTTCAGCTCATTGATGCCTAAGATATTGTTGTTAATGCATTTCATTTCATTTTCACAACATGCTATTTTACTAGATTCATACTTCATACAGACAAGTGGTGGCCCCCCATTTTTATATCTAATTTCTTTAAATTTCCTATTTCTATTAACCCAGTACTCTCAGTAGACTAGCATAATCCTTGATCTGAAGAATCTTCCATTCCCTTTGGAATGTTGAGCAATCGAATCCAAAGACAAAGTTCAATACAGAGCAAATCATTCAAGTTTCAGCAATTTACATCAGTGCACAGTATCAAATATCTGTCTCTTCATTTGGTTGGGTTCTGGTCAATTCAACTCAGGATATCTTAGCTAAGTCACAAGTTACCAGTAGCATGCATGGGAGTCCACACACATCTTTCTGTACTTCAGAGCAACTGATTCCTTTTCTCTCTAGCTCTCAGTCTTAGGACACTATAGACTACATACAATTAACAACTACCAAAGTAATATTCTATGAATCAAACAGTTTGCCTCCAATTCTGTCATTCTTTCTCTTATGAAGTCTCATTGCAATTATAGCAACAAATTCCACTCCTGATCCAAACTTCAAAAAAGTGACCAACCATTCCTCCAATATCACTCAATATCATTATCGGTTATAGAGAATTATGAATAAATATATTATTGATGTGTCTATAAATTCATCTTAGGAGTCCTGATGGCACTGTGGGTTAACTATTAGACAACAAACCACAGGTAAGTAATTCAAACCTAGCAACAGCTCCACAGGAGAAAGATGAAACTGTATGCTGAAGATTTACAGTCTTAGAAATCCTAAAAACGAGTTGTTTTACTGTGTCCTATACAGTAGTGTGGCATTGTGGGTTAATGCATCAGACTGCAATGCCATTTGAACTGAAAGGTCAGTGGTTCAAGCTTACCAGCTGATTCTCAGAATCCCTACTCAGGGTCGGTATGGGTCTAAATCGACTCAACAGCACTTAAGAACAACAAATAGAGTAGATATGAGTCAGAATTGACTTGATAACAGTGTTTTTTTTTGCTTTTTTTTTAAAAAAAAATCCTTCATCTATTGTCTATCTGCCTATTGAAATTTTTGCACACACAAATACATATATTTGCAATGCATTTCTCTCCATTTGTGCTACATTAGTATGTAAGCAAAGTTATAAATCCAGATTTCTAACAGCATGAAATGGAGCTTATTTATCAAATGAACATCTTTATTTAGCCATTTTCTAGGTGAATAGCAAATATATACATAATGATAAATGATTAATCATAGTTATACCATAAGAGGAGAGGAAATCCACAGTTAAAATTTCTGTAATCCATGACTCTGTACCTTTCAACGCAAACTCTGTTTGGCATTTATAATAAATAGAGAAAGTTTCAATTTAATTGTTTTAATTTGTGGACTTTGAAGCTTTCTCAGCATTTTGATCTCTTTTTCAGCTGTGGCAAGCTATACCATAGGCTACTGCCCATAACACAACTGGCCTGCATGAACTTTCTTGAGAATCTCTAAAGCAAGAACCCAAGGAATTAAAATCCTTCATAAAAATGTTTTCACATGAACACACATTCAATTTCTCAACTTTTCAGATAAGGTACAGCCGTTATTTTCTCAAATGCAAACTGCCTAATGCAGAAATGCAAATCTTATTCTCTTCTTCAGTAGTACATTTTTCCAAATGTAAGACTTTTGGGATGACTTAAAACTTTTATGAAGAGAATCTATAGTACTCTCTACTTAGACTTTCTGGGTCTAGGGTAGTGAGGATATACTATAGTGCTCTAGCCTTGTGGCCCATGTTGGATTTGAAAGTCAGCTCTCTTCTATGACAACTGATGTTGTTAAGTGCTGTCAACTCAGTTCTGAATCATAGTAATTATGTATAGGGTTTATGATCCTGAAAACTTTTGTGTGAGCAAAAGCCTCATCTTTATCCCATGGAGAGAATTATGAAATAGAACTGTGGACAATGTGGTTTACAGTCTAGTGCTAATCCACTAAAGCTACTGAGCTCCCCTCTTTTAAGGCTTTTGTTGTTGTTGTTAAGTGTCAATGAGTTGGTACTGACTCATAGCGACCCTATGTACAACAGAACGAAACATTGTCCAATCCTGGGTGAATCTCAGAGTTGTTGCCACACTTCAGCCCATTGATGCAGCCACTTTGCAATCCATCTCGCTGGGTGTCTTCATCATTTTATCTGACCCTCCACCTTACCAAACAAGGTATCCTTCTCTAATGACTGGTTCCTCCTGACAATATGTCTGAAGTATGAGAACGAGGTTTGACCATCCTATCCTCCACGGAGCAATCTGGCTGCACTTCTTCCAAAACAAAGCTGTTTGCTCTTTTGTCAGCCTACAGTACTTTCAATATTCTCCTCCAACACCATAACCCAAATGCATCAAATCTTCTATGGTCTTCCTTATTCACTGTTCAGCTTTCACATGCTCATAAGGTTATTGAAAATACCATGGTTTGGGTCCGTGTCCTTAGTTATCAAGCCGACATCTTTTCTCTTCAACACTTTAAAAACGTCTTGGGAAGCAGATTTACCTAATGCAATACATCGTTTTATTTCTTGACTGCTGCTTCCATAAGTTTTGATGGCTGATCCAAGAAGAATGAAATTTTTGACAATTTCAATCTTTTCTCTGTTGATAATAATGTTGTTTATTGGTCCAGTGGTGAGGATTTTTGTTTTCTTTACATTGAGATGTAATCTGTACTAAAGGCTGTGCTCTTTGATCTTCATCAGTAAATATTTTAAGTCCTCTTCCTTTTTAAGTGAGCAAAGTTGAATCATTTGCATATTGTAGGTTGTTAATGAGTCTTCCTCCAATCTTGATGCCACATGTTTCTTCATATAACCCACCTTCTTGGATTATTTGCTCAGCATGCAGGTTGAATAAGTGTGGTGAAAGAATACAACCTTGTCAAACACCTTCTTAAATTTTAAACCCTCAAGTTTTCCCATGTTTTGTTCAAACAACTGCCTCTTTATCCAGGTACAGAATCCTCATGAGCACAAGTAAGTGTTCCGGAATACTCATACTTCGCAATGTTGTCCATAGCTTGTCATGATCCATACAATCGAAAGCTTTTGTGTAGTCAATAAAGCACAGGTAAACATCTTTCTGGTATTCTCTGCTTTCAGCCAAGATGCATCAGACATCAGCAATGATATCCCTCATTCCACTGTCACTTCTGAATGTGGCTTGAACCTCTGGAAGTTCTCTGTCAATTTATGCTTGCAGCCATTTCTATATTACCTTTAGTGAAACTTTACTTGCATGGGATATCAAAGGGATTGTCTGATGATTTCCGCATTCCATTGGGTCACCTCTATTTGGAATGGGCACTAATATGGATCTCTTCCAATCAGTCAGCCAGATAGTTGTCTTCCAAATTTCTTGGCAGAGATGAGTGAGTGCCTCCAGTGCCACCTCACTTTTTTGAAAGATTTCAATTTTTATTCCATCAATTCCAGGTGCCTTGTTCTTTGCCAGTTCCTTCAGTGCACCTTGGACTTCTTTCTTCAGGATCACCGGCTCTTGATCATATGCTACCTCTTGATACAGTTGAACATCAACCATTTCCTTTTGGTACAGTGACTGTGTATTCCTTCCATCTTCTCTTGATGCTTTCTTCATCATTCAAATAATTTGCCCAAAGAATCCTTCAATAATGAACACTGAGGCTTGAATTTTTTCTTCAGCTCCCTGAGCTTGAGAATTGCTGAGCGTGTTCTTCCCTTTTTGTTTTCTGATTCCATATCTTTGCACATTTCATTGTAATATTTGACCTTCTCTTCTTGAGCTAAGCTTTGACATTTTCTGTTCAGCTCTTGGACCTCCTCATTTCTTGCATTTGTTTTAGCATCTCTACACTGGAGAACAAATTTCAGTGTCTATTCTCACAAGCATTTTCATCTTTTCCTTCTTTCTTGTCTTCTTAATGACTTTTAGCTTTCTTCCTGTACTATTTTCTTGATGTCATCCCACAACTCTCTTGGTCTTTAGTGTTATATATATCAAATCTGTACTTCAGATGATCTCTAAATTCCGGTGGCATATATTCAAGGTTTTATGTTGGCTCTCGTGGACTTGTTTTCATTTTCTTCAGCTTCAGTCTGAACTTGTATATGACCAATTGATGGTTTGTTCCACAATCTGCCCCTGGCGTTTTTTGACTAATGATTTGTTGTTTTTCCACAGATGTAGTCAATTTGATTTCTTGTTTTCCATTTGGAGATAGGTCCATGTGTATAATCATCTTTTATGCTGTCTAAAGAATGTATTTGACATGAACAAATCATTGATTTTGCAGAATTCTATCATGCAGTCTTCAGCATCTTTTCTATCACTAAAGCCGTATTTTCCAACTACTGAAACTTCCTTTTCATTCCCAACCTTTGCATTCCAATCACCACTAATGATCAATATATTTTGATTGCATGTTTGATCAATTTCAGACTGAAGAAGTTGGTAGAATTCTTCTATATCATCCTCACTGGCTTTAGTGGATGATGTGTAAATTTGAATAATAGTGGTATTAACTGGTCTTCCCTTTAAGCACATGGCTATTATCCTATCATAGAAAGTGTTGTAACTTATGACTGAGCTTGATATGATCTTTTTGACGATGAATGCCACACCATTCCTCTTCAATTTGTTATTCCCAGCATAGTAAACCATGGGGTTGTCAGATTAAAAATGGACAATACCAGCCCATTTCAGCTCACTAATGCTTAGATATTGGGTTTATGCATTTCATTTCATTTTTAACAATTTTCAATTTTCCTAGGTTTATACTTCATACATATATTCCATCTTCTGATTATTAATGGATGTTGACAGCTGTTACTCTTTATTTTGAGTTGTGCTCATCAGAAAATGAAGGTCCTGAGGACTTTAATCTCACATGATTTGCCCTATTCACGTCATCACAGTCTACTCTACTTTCACGGTCATCAAGGGCAGCTCTTCCCTTGTCACATTTTGAGTGCCTTCTAACTTAAGGGGCTCATTTTCTGGCACTAAATATGACAGTATTTCTCTGTTATTAATAAGGTTTTCAGTGACTAAATATTCAGAAGTAGTTTGTCTCTCCTTCTTCCTACTCTGTCTTCATCTGGAAGCTCATATGAAACCTGTCTACTGTGGGTGACCCTGCTGGTATTTAAAATATGTTGCACAGTTTCCAGAATCACAGCAACTC
>NW_006408734.1:4127301-4127700 GCF_000296735.1 Chrysochloris asiatica
CCAACATTCCTTTCTATCCCACTCAAGTGTCTGTTATACAATACTAGGCAAAGGAAACTAATATTCATAAGGCAGTCAAGGATTTTAGTATTATTTCCCCTCTTCAAGCTATACCTATATACTGGGATCCCTGTATCCCAGAGCCCTGTTGTTCCAAGGTTGAGTATGCATCACTATTTACCTCTGTCCCAATAGGCCATGCCAACCTGCCTCGGTGCTCCCCTATCTATCTTGTTCTTCTGCTTCCTCTCCACTTCTTGTATTGCCCTCCCCAACACCCAAAGTAAACCCCTCACCTCAACCTCATTATCCATTAGTTCTTCCCTCCATTTAAGACAGTCTATTTTATCCAGTAATCTACCTGACCACCACCTGGATCTCTGTTCCTCTGTGTTTACC
>NW_006408734.1:4128929-4134873 GCF_000296735.1 Chrysochloris asiatica
TAACCACTACGCTACCAGAGCTCCTTATTTTTATTTTGTATAATAGAAGAGCTAAATAGAAATTAAAAGAGTCTTTGCAAAAATGAGTCTTGACTAGAATGAGTATTTCAAAAGTAGTAAATGAAAAGCAAAAAATTATAATTAAAATACAGCAAAGCCTAGTTATTAGTCTCCCAAGTCCAAATAATAATGTATTAAAGTAAACAAACATTATTCTGATCAATAGTGTACCTTTCAACATGTGTTTCAATAGCTGTCTCCTAGGAATAAACTGTGTGTTTTGCTTATGTCTGTATGATTCAAATAATGCAGTAATTAATTAAGCAGGTATGTCTGCAGCTCTGACTAGCATCCGTCTTTACTTGTGACAAAGGTGAAGAGATGAGGTATAACTCTGGTATAATTTTAGCAGCCTGCTAGGTGTTCTGAGCCAGTGCAGAGGACCAGAGAATCAACTGCAACCATTTTCTTATCTTATCCTAAGATTTCTTAAGAAAAAGGTAAGGTGTTATAGAACTTAGCCTTTACCAATATGCATGACACCTCATCTTATATTGATAACAAATATATAATTACAGAAGGGATGATAAACAATCACTCTATTCTTGAAACATTATCTTTATTCCATGAATAGTGTTTTTTGAATTATCTTTGAAAGGAACTGATATACCAAAAAAAAAAAAAAAATCTCATATGCATTTATTAAAATTGTGTCAAATTTTATAAAAAGATGAAACTGTTTTTATATGAGTGCAGAACTCAAGGTGAGGGTTTATAATGAGATGATATTAATAATAATCATTAGTATATTACTATTTAAGATCTATAACTTGTAAAGGTTATTTTCCAAATTGGAACTGCAGAGAAGTTATGGTATCCCCACTTACAGAGAACTGTGGATGCGTAGGACTGCAAGGCTTCAAAGTCGGTTGACCAAGCTCATCCAGTCTCCTTGAAAACTCTATACTGGGTCATTATTATGAGTCATTACTGGTTTGACGGCACTTAAAAACTCTGCCAGTCAGGATCACAGTAGAATAAGCAATGGACTAGGAACCACAAGGTCAGCAGTTCATTCCCTCTAGCTGTACAGCAAGAGAAAGAGAAGACTTTGTGCTTGTTGTAAACAGATTTCATAGCCTAAGAAACTCTAGAGAGGTGTGCTATGAGTGTGAAGCCACTGGAGAAACCTTATCAACAACAAAAAAAGTAAATCTGACATCCAGGATCATATGATGCTTTATATTTTCTGTAAATTAAATGACTATGTACTTTATTCATCACAATCATTAATTATGCAGATGAAATTACTTATTTTTATGAGTATTTTCTTTTTTTATTTATGTGTGGCTTGGTGGTTTGTTTAAAAAGAATCTCTTGCTGGATCTATCATAGCAAAGAATTTCCACATTTATCTGAAAGGTTATAGGTATTACTATTTAAAAAGAGAAAATCAAATTGCTCAAATAACACATTCCATTTATCTTTATTTTGATAGTAAATAGTATTTGCAACTTATGTAATCAAAATTTTCTCACTCTATTGTTCTACCTTTCATATACATTTCAAAAAGAAGATAAGCACTGGATAAAAAGGTCAGTTGGAACCTCAAGGTTGGAGGTTCAATTTCACCAACCGCTCCTTGGAAACCCTATCATGATTGCAATGAGTCAGAACCAGTTTGATGGCAGTTAACAATAAGAACAACATGAATGATTCAGCTTCAAACTTTTTATGAAAAAAAGACGATTCTGCAGTCTGCAAATTTTAGTTTCAGTTCATGGAATGCATAACAACTATTTTTTGAGATATTTATGTAATATGTATAGAAATTAAATAACTTTTAGGTCATATAAGACAGTAATACTGAATCAATATTTTGCAAAATTATTTTACACTACTGATAGAAAAATGAACATGAATTCTTGTGTTCATTGATTTGTTAGATTAAAATTAACTGAAATAATGGGAACACACAAACATATGTCTCCCAAATTCATTATTTTAGAATTTTCCTGAATTTATTTATCTAAATGTATAAAGTTGTTTAAATTACATTAGCCTCTATTCAAATCAACAAAACCACCTTTAACTCAGCAGTGAAGTTTGTAAATTTATTAGAGATCTGCACCTACAACTTTGAATATTTCTCTCAAAATTGTTTTTAAAGTGATTCATTTTATGTTAAGAACTCATAAAAGAACAATTTTCATAGCACATAAAGGACAAAAGACAATTACTGAACATGAGTCACAGCTAAATGTGCATTTTAGGCTGATTTAAAATAGTACGAGGTTTGTATAAAAGCAAAAATGGTGATGATTCATCATTCCTCTGCAATTATAGTACACATATACATATATACATACATGCAGTGTCTTGTGTTTCACACTAGAGAAAGGGAAGTCTATATAAAAGATAGCAACAACACACTAAAATGCCAGGTTGCTTTGAAATGGGAATAAAACAAACTTTGCACTTCAGATAACTGTAGTTAAAAAGTAAAATCTTAAATTAATTGAAATCTACATTTGTTCCAAACAAATGGCTGCTGAGTAGCAACTAAATCTATGTTAGACTTGCTTTTTTAAAAAAGCCATCCTCTCATATCTACAAATGTCAGTCATTCCTTTTTTAGGACTTATCATAATTTCACTTATGAGTGAGAAGAAAGATGTGGCATCTTCAGAACTCAGCTGATTTATACGCTGCCCCCATACTTTGGTCCTGACTGAAATAGATCATTGTGATTGCTTTATAGAAGAGCAAACCCATGGAAAATAAACTATCCCTGAGAAAATTCTAAGTAGATTTGAGTTCCTCAACAGGAACAGTAACGCTTAGAGTTTTGAGTTTCTTTAAGTGCCTAAAGAACAATTTTAAGTTTCATTTCATATCAAAAACTAACCCAGGTTATTTAGCATTTCTTAGACCCCTCAAATCAAATCTTCATCTAGTAAAATTAATCTCATGAAATGAGCTCAGCATGTGTTTTAAAATTTTCATTCGACACCGTGCCCATTCTTAAATGATGAGCCTGCAGGGCACTGAATGGAGGCAGATAGACATGAAACATGACAGCATCCTATCCTTCTTCTCCACAAGATTCTGAAACATAGGAATGATCGAAGCTAAAGGCACTGCTTAGAGTTATGAATACTATCATTGTGAGATGCAATCCAGTTACATTAGGTTTTACCTGGTGTGGTACTATAGGATAAGTACAAAACCTTGAGGTCAGGTTGAAGCATAAGTTTGCTATGAGTCAGAACTGACTCAACGGCACTTAACAACAACATACAGTATTCTTTTCCCCTTGAGGTTTCTTTACAAAATTATCTTTTAGATAATATCTCTAGTAATATTCATTAACTATTTATTTTGAATTATGCACTGCGCTATAGGATAGTGTGCTGGACAACAAGGTCAAATGTACCAGTCACTCCTCAGACACTATACAAAGTTACTTTTAGTAGGAACCAACTGGACAGCAACAACAAAAAACTGTTCATATCACTGACTTATTTAAACCTCACAAAAATTGTTGTTGTTAGGTATCACTGAGTGTGTCCCTATTAATAGGGACCCTATGCATGACAGATCAAAATACTGCTTGGTCCTGCGCCAACCTCAATCATTGCTCTGTTTGAGTCCACTTCTGCTGCCACTGTGCTGGTCCATCTCCTTGGTGGTCTTCCTCTCTTTCTCCAACCCTCCACTTTACCAAACATGAGATCCTTCTCCAGGGACTGGTCTCTCCTTATAATATGTCTGAAGTATGAGAGACGAAGTACGGTCATTCTGACTTCTAAGGAGAATTCTGTTAGTATTTCATCCAACACAGATTTGTTTGTTCTTTTTGAAATCCATAACACTTAATATTCACCTCCAAAACCTTAACTAAAATGCATCAAGTCTTCTCTTGTCTTTTTTATTCACTGTACAACTTTCACATGCATATAAGGTTACTGAAAACACTATGGCTTAGACTTTAGTCCTCAAACTGATATCTTTGCTCTTGAACAGTTTGAAAAGGTTTTGTACAGTATATGTGCCTAATCCAGTATGCCGCTTGAATTCTTGACTGCTACTTCCATGAGGGTTGACAGTTGATCTGAACAAAATGAAATCTTTGACAACTTCAATCTTTTCTCCATCTATATGGATGCTGTTGATTGGTCCAGTGGTGAGGATTTTTGATTTCTTTTCATTGAGGTACAATCCATACCGAAGGCTGTGCTCTTTGATCTTCATCAGTATTTTAAGTCCTTTTCTCTTTCATCAAGCAAGGATGTCTCATCTGCATATCACAGACAGTTAATGAACCTTCTTCTAATCTTACTGCCATGTTTTTCTTCATATAGCCAAGCTTCTCAGATTATTTGCTTAGCATACACATTGAATAAGTAATGTGAAAGAATACAACCCTGGCTCACACCTTTCTTAATTTTAAACCATTCAGTATTTCCTTGTTCTGTTTGAACAACTGCCTCTTGGTCTATAAACATGTTTGTCATGAGCACAATTAAGTGTTCCAGAATACTCATTCTCTGCGATGTTGTCCATAGCTTGTCATGATCCACACAATCAAAAGCCTTTGGTTAGTTAATAAGTACAAGGATGCTTAGTTAATAAGTACAGGCACTGTGGGATGATTCACCGGAATTCAAGGTCAGTGGTTCAAATTCACCCATGATTCATCGAAAATCTTATACAGGGTTGTTATGAGTCAAAATCTACTCGACAACATTTAACAAGCAAGAAGAACAACTTTCTAAGACTCTGATTTCAGCCAAGATCCATCCAATGTCAGTAATGATATTCCTCATTCTGCATCCTCTTCTGAATCCAGTTTGAACCTCTAGAAGTTCTCTGTCAATGTATGTTAACACTCATTATTTGTCGGGGACCCGCCTCAACATTGGGGTTCAGTTCACGAAGAGAGGATACCTGACAGCGATTGCAATATATCAAGAATACACAGAAAGAGACAAAGAGAGAGACAATGAGGCACCCCAAAGCCAGGGTTGATACATCACTGCTGGGCAGGCTTGGGACTACAGGCATCATGGCCTCACTGCCCTGCAATCTTTACTCCATGTCTCCCAACTAGTAATGCACTGCCATCTTTACTCCATGCCTTCCAACCAGTAATGCACTACCATTTTTACTCCATGCCTGCCAATCAGTAATGCACTGCCATCTTTACTCCATGCCTGCCAACCAGTAATGCACACCTGGGGAGGCCAGGGACTCTGCTTTATTCAGGGGAGGAGCTTCACACCAAGCTGGGAGGGACTTAGGCAAGGTATAGCTAACATCAGTACTTTTCCAGACATTCAGGTAACTTTACATAGTACTTCGCTGGTTCGAATCCCAGGCCAGCAACTTGGTTTCTCAGGCCCAATTAACATATCTATAGCCCCTGAGCTAAGTTGGGGGAAGGTGAGAGTAATGACAAAATCTTGGGCAGAGTCCTACTGCTTCAGCTTCCTGAGCCAGGTTTTCAGGAGGTGAATGGGCTGCACCTGGAAAAGGATTAGGGTGGTTGGGTTCTTTGTCTATAGAACAAAGAACTGTGAAGTAACTAAGATATTTTTAGTTAATCCTTTGGAGAAAGGCTTAACCATGCAACCTTTAGTCTCGGCTTTAGGAAAATATCACATTTATCTGTGGATTGTCAAAGGCTCCAGTGTATTAATTTAATATATATAACTGAATATTAAGATGAAAGTAATTTGCCATTAACTGCCGGTGGCCTCATTTATTACACTCGGCCCCTAGAGGGCCTCGAACCTCTGACCAGTCTTACACAGTCTGCAACAATTTTTGTATTTTCTTTAGCAAAATTTTATTTGCATGCAATATTAATGATATTGTCTGATGATTTCTGCATTCTGTGGGGCCAAAATATGGGTCTTTTCCAGGTAGTTGGCCAGGTATG
>NW_006408734.1:4135773-4150688 GCF_000296735.1 Chrysochloris asiatica
AATTCTATCATGCAATCTCTATTTCCCAACTACTGATCCTTCACCTTTGTTTTCAACTTTTGCACTCCAGTTGCAAGTCATTATCAATACATCTTGATTGTATGTTTGATCAATTTATATTATTGTGGTTAAGTGCCATTGAGTCAGTTCTGACTCATAGCAACCTTATAATTGGTTTCTGAGAAGCAGCTGGTGAGTTTGAACTACCATTGTTGTGGTTCTGTCCTGTGGTGATTCTACAGCACCATACCAGATGTTGGTAGAATTCTTCAGTTTCATCATCACTGAATTTGTTATTCAGTGAATAAATTTGAATAATAATGGGATTAACTGGTCTACCTTGTGTTGTTGTTGTTAATAGCCTTAGAGTTGATTTGGGGCTCATAGAGATCATATATAGGATTTCCAATGAACAGATGATGAGCTAGGACCACAAATCTTCTTCTTTAAATGGACCTTGCAGTCCAGTGCTTAATTCATAGTGCCACACCAGGCCTACTTTGTTGTTGTTGTGAAGTGCTGTTGAGTCAGTTCTGTCCCATAGCAACCCTGTATAGGGTTTCCGAGGAGCAGCTGGTGAGCTAGCTTGAACCACCGATCTTGCAGTTCAAACAGCTTTGCAGTCTGACACATTAACCCACAGCGCCACACCAGGATTCCGGTCTACTTTGTAGGAGTATTAATATTATCGTTTTACAGACAGAGTTGTACTTCAAGACAGATCATGGTATGTTTTTATTGATAAAGAATGTGACATCATTCCTTTCCAATTTGTCATTCTCAGCATAGTAAACCATGCAATTACCAGATTCAGAATGGCCAATACCAGTCTATTGCAGCTCACTAATACCTAGGATATCGATAGATGTGTTCCATTTCAGTTTTGGCAATTTCCAATTTCTCTAGATTCATGCTATTTATGAAAGTGTAAATTTGAGCCCATATGATCTAGCACCATAATCCATGTATTAACTGCCTTCTAGTTGGTTCTGACTGTTAGTGACGCTTACAGGGTTTTTCAAGGTTATGCAACTTTGCGGGGGTAGAAAGCCTCATCTTTCTCCTGTGGAGTGGTTGGTGGACTTGAACTGATGACTTTATGAAAATATATTGCTGCTTCTTAAATATAACTACTAGTTTCAATGATGATAGTCCAGGATTCACATCATCTGGTTTTAGACTTAAGTTCTGAAAGAGTGTAAAATTTTTAGTTCAGTCAATGATACTATATCACTGAATTTATTCTGTCACTTTACTTTGAAGACTATTTTCTTTAGGATCTCTTTACTTTGTTGCTTTCACATAACAATGTTTTTTTTTTGTTTGTTTGTTTTTACTTTTAGTCAAAATAGTTTGACTACTTGTCAGGATGTTACTAATATTTCCTTATTGGTTTATTTCTACAGATACTAAGTAAATCTGCCATCTCTTGTTTTAAGAGAATGTGAAGTGATGCAGGTATGAATTTATGTTTGTGTAATTTGATTGTGCATAGATTATGCTTTTATATACCTTCAAACATATACTTTTGTGAAATGAGAGAATAACGTATTGTTCATATGACTTTTAGTAATTATTTTTGACTGATACAGACTTTATGCACAACAAATGAAACATGCCTGGATATGTACCAATCTCACAATCATTCCCATGCTTGAGCCTATTGCTAATGCCACTGTGCCAATCCATCCTGTTGGGTATCTTCCTCTTGTTCACAGAACCTCCACTTTACCAAGCATGATGTCCTTCTCCAGAAACTGGTCTATCCTGATTATATGTCTTAAATAGGAAAGACAAAGTCTGACCATCCTGGCTTTGAAGGAGGATGCTGGTTGTAGTTCTTTCAATGCAGATTTGTTTGCTTTTATGGCAGTCCATGGCACTTTCAATATTTACCTCCAACACCATAACTCAAATGCACCACTTCTTCTACTATCTTCCTTATTCATTGTCTATCTTTCACATGTGTCTCAGGCTATTGAAAGTGCCATGAACTGTGTAGGCAGACCTTAGTCCTCTAACTGACTTCTTAGCTCTTTAACACTTTAAAGAGATCTTGTGATCAGCAGATTTGCCTGGTGCAATACTGTGCCGTAGACATTCATCACCAAGCAGGTTCACAGAGTGAGGAAGTCTGGTGGGGAGATGGCTCATTCCTTTATTCATCAAACAGTGGTCAGCATGGGGGGATAGAAATGATGCTGGAAATCACATGACAGAATTTTGAAACATCAATTACTTATTAATTGAAAGTTCTTTTTTTAAACAACATAAAATATGACTATATACATGGACGTCTCCATTTGGAATTCGTAGAAAATTATTTGTCTACTCCTAACATCAGCAAACTCAAGGCTAGGGACAGACTATGGAACAAATAATCAATTGGACAAATGCAAGTTCAAGTTGAAACTGAAGAAAATTAAAACAAGTCCATGAGAGTCAAAATATAACATTGAACACATCCCATATGAATTTAGAGATCATTTAAAAAAACAGATTTAAAGATGATTTTCTAATAGGAAAGATGAAAGCAATTGATAAGCATGGGAAGAAAAGGTCTTCCACAAGACTAATTGTGGGTAAAGTACAGAGTATGCTGGGAAGATTTGGAGTTGACATTAACAAGGCTTTTCTTACAAAGAAAAATATATTAGAACTATATACCAAGGCTTTTCTCAAAATCAGTACCAGAAAATTCAAAGTGTTTGGAAAATACAGAAAGAACAAACACAGAAACTTAGCCAGGAATATTCTCAGCAGTTTCTGACTTTGTTTCAGCATTGGGATATGGATGTACAGAAAACTGAGGAACAAGAAGAAAAACTGACTAATATGTTTTGACAACAACAAAAGATTTTCAACAATGTAGAATTGTTCAGAGCCAGAGACTGAAAGCAGTTAAACAGTTTTATGAGCCGTTTTTAAAGAGTATGGGGGAAACAGAGAATAATCATGAAAATCTTGTGAGTGGTGCACAAAATAAACTTAGAAAAGAAATGGCTATGTTGAAGAAAAAAATTATGATGGATACTCAGCAGCAAGAGATGGCAAGTGTTTGAAAGTATTTAATCCATGTTATTCTGATGGCTCTTTGAAGAAAGAACTTGAACCTAAGTAATAAACAATTGTAACATTAACTAAGGGTATGTACCAGTCACTAGAGAAAGATATTATGTTTGGTAAAGTGGAGGGTCAGAGAAAAAAGTAAAACCCCCAACAAGATGGATTGGCCAAGTAGCAGCATCAATGAACTCAAGCGTGGCAACAGTAGTGAGGTTGGTCCAGGATCGGGCAGTGTTTCCTTCTGATATGTATAAGTTCTCTATGGGTCAGTACCAATGCCATGGCACTTAACAACAACAACAACAAGGGTATGTAAGTCTCTACATGGGTTTAAAAATGCTAGTTTAGATGATCACATCCTATTATTATTAATTTGTTTGTAGATCCCTCCCATTTCTGTAAACCCTGAATAACATCTAAAGAGTTTTGTGAGCAATAGCAGCCAAAAAAAAAAAAAGATAAACAGAAAATTTCAAAATGCTGTTTGAGTGGATAAAGTCAATTACTAAAATGCAATGTGCAAAGACCTAGAGTTAGAAAACCAAAAGGGAAGAAAACGTTCAGCCTTTCTCAAGCTAAAAAACTAAAAAAAAAATTTCAAGCATCAACTTACAATAGTGGATAATGGTGTGGTACTGTAGTATAGTGTTAGCACTGAGCTGCTAGCCACAATCTCACCAATAATTCTTCAGAAACCCTATGGGGTCTTTATGAGTAAAAACTGACTTCTAGATACTTAACAATAACAAAAAAATGGGCAAAGTATTGAATGATGCATGAAAAGAAAATGGAAGCAATACACAGAATCACTGTACAAAAAAAAAAAAAAAAAAAAAAGGCCCATGTTTAACCATTTCAAGAGGTAGCATATGATAAACAGTGAATGGTAGTGAAAGAAGTACAAGGTACACTTAAGGCATTGACAAAGAACAAACTCTTGGATTTAATAGAATACAATTTAAAATCTTTTAACGAACTAATACAGTGCTGAAGGCACTCAATCATCTATACACAGAAATATTGAAAACAGCTATCTGGCCAAATGATTGGAATAGATCCATATCGGTTCCCATTCCAATGAGAAGTGTCACAACAGAATGTGGAAATCACTGTAAAATATCATTAATAAAAATTTGATAAAAAATATTTCTTAAACAGTTGCAACAGTATATTGACAGGGAATTGCCGGAGGTTCAAGTTCTAGACAAGGACATGAAATGAGAGATATCATTGCTGAAGTCAAATTGATCTTGACTGAAAGTAGAGAATAGCAGAAAGATGTTTACTTGTGCTTTATTGACTATGCAAAGTCTTTCTATTGTGTGTATCATCACAAGCTATGGACAACATTGCAAAGACTGGGTATTCCCAGAACACCTAATTATGTTCGTGAGGAACCTGTACATAGAGAAAGAGGCAGTCCTTCTAAAATAACAAAGGGCATTAAATGGTTTAAAATAAGGAAAGATGTATGTCAAGATTGAATACGTTCTCCATACTTATTCAATCTGTATGATGAACAAATAATCCAAGAATCTGGATTATATGAAGAACATGGTTTTAGAGTTGGAGGAAGACTCACTAATAATCTATGGAATGCAGATGATATATCATTTCCTGCTGGAAACTGCTTACTAATGAAGATAAAAGAAATTTGAAATCAAATTTTGAAGAGAATCTTAAATGAGTGATATCAATACTGACAGCATATAGATTTTGGCTGAAAGCTTTATTTACTATGTAAAGGCATTCCATTCTATATCTTAACAAATTATGGATAACATTGTGAAGGATGGGAATTCCAGAACTCTTAGTTTTACTCCTGTGAAATCTGTACATAGACAAAGAGGCAGTTATTCAAACAGAGCAAGTGGATACTGAACGTTTAAAATCAGGAAAATTGCGTTCCAAGATTGTATACTTTCATCATATTTATTTGATCTGTATGCTGGTGTGGCTCTGTAGGATAAAGCACTGGACCACAAGGTCAGTTTGAACCACAAGGTTTGCAATTCAAACTCATGAGCCACTCCTTGGAAACCCTATACAGGGTCACTATGAGTTGACAGAACCAAATCGACAGCACTTAACAACAACAATGCTGAACAGATAATTCATATAGCTGGACTATATGAAGAAGATCTTGACAGCAGGAATGTATTAAAAGTCACTCATTAACAGTCTGTAATATAAGGATGAGAAAACCTTGTTTGCTGAAAGTTAAGAGGACTTGAAATACTTACTGATGAAGATCCAAGACCACAGCCTTCAGTATGGATTGTACCTCAATGTAAATAAAACACAAATCCTCAGAATTGGACCAATCAACAACATCATGATAAATGGAAAAAAAAAAAAAGAAGAAGAAGAAGATTGAAACTGTTAAAGATTTCATTTTCCTTGGATCCACAATCAATTCTCATTGAAGCAGTAGTCAAAAGACCTATTGCATTAGGCAAATCTACTGCAGAAGACCTCTTTAAAGTGTTCAAGAACAAAGATGGCAGTTTGAGGACTAAGATGTGCCTGATCCAAGCCATTGTATTTTCAGTAGTCTAATATTTCTGTGAAAGTTGAACAACGAATAAGGAAGACCATAGAGAAATTAATGCATTTGAATTATGGCAAAGAATATTGAAATCACCAGGGACTGCCAGCAGAACAAACGTATCTGTCTCGGAAGATGTACAACAAGAATGCTTCCTAGAAGCAAGGATGGGGACGCTTCATCTCTCTTCTTTGAACATGTCAGGAGGGACCAGTCCCTGGAGAAAAACTTTATACTTGATAAAGTGGAGGGCTAGCAGGAAAAAAAATGGAAAATTATCAACCAAATGGCACCAACAATGGACTCAAATAACAGCTATGGCAGAGGACTGGGCAGTTATTCTTACTGTTCTGCATAGGATCAAGGGGAGTAGGAACTGACTAGACAGCACCTAACAACAAAAACAACAACAGATTTTTTTAATAATAAACATGCTTTTACATTTTGAAAAGACAACAACTGGCAAGATAAATTTTACTTCAACTATGCACACCACCTATTTATAAAGTTAACTGCTACTGAATCTTAAGCAAGGCTCTGGAAGAGATAAAATATAAACCCTGAGATAGCAAGATGTTAAGTATTGTCAAACTGATTCCAACTCATATTGACTCTGTACAAGGTGTCTGAGGAGCAGATGGTGGGTTTAAATTGTTGACTTTGTGATTTATAGTCCAGTGCCTATCCTACACCACCAAACCAGGAGTTTGAGATCCTAAGATAGTGCCCCTTCTTTTGGAATTCTTGGTATAGGACTGTAGGGTAAGCACTAGATCACAGGTCAGTTTGAATCACAAGATCAGTGGTTCAAACTGACCAGTCACTCCTTGAAAAACCTATACTGGGTTGCTATGAGTTGGAACCTACTTGACAGTACTTTTCAACAATAACCCTTCTTTTGAAATCTGGATGTGGCTCCATTTCAAATGAAGAAACTCCAGATTCCAAAGTGATGGGAAGATGCAAATCAGCTCTGGCAGGTATAAACTGAAATGTAAAATTCAGTATAAATCCAGGACTAATATAACATCCTTTTTCCATTACTTTTACACACAAGCACATATGTGTATTTCCTTCCAAATTATTTTTGGTAAATAGCGCATCATCAGAAAAGTGAGTACACAAACACTTGTACACAAACAGCTAAAGAAACACTAATTTTTAAAAACCTTAGGACTTGCACCAATCAGAAATCTTAAATGAAAACAAACAAAAAAATAAAACTTTTGCTAACTTGAGTATGATTTTTTTGGAAGCTACAAGAGAATTCACAGAGTTGGATCAGTAGGCCAAAACAAAGGAAGACATAGGAGACACTAGTCAGAAATTTCCACATGCTTAAGTGGCTCTTGGTGCAATATCATTTGTCTCTACAACTGTATAGTCATCATTTCTTCCTGTTACATGCCACATCACACCATTTGTATTTAAAGTTCCTGTTAATGGCAGTTTGTACTTAGAAATATCACCACATCACAACATCTGTAGTGCAAGATGGGGCCTGACTCATATCTCTTTTGGTATTTCTCATAAATTGCAAGAGTATTTAGTTGCTGGGTTGTGATATAATTTCAAGAATGATCTGGTTCCACTTTTACGTGATATAGTTTGAAAGACTGTTGTATCTTTGAATTTTAAGTAAGTTTTTCCCCAAATGTTCAGGCCATATCTTATTATTGCCACTAATTCCTCCAGGTATGAGATTAGTGTGGTCTTCTATGATTTCAATACTGTACACTATATGGATAAAATTTTGATCTATGATATTTGTCTGAAATAAAATAGAGATTTTCTAATATTTCATTTTTTACATAATAAAATAAATTTGGATGACAACAGGTCTGTTTAAATCATTTTTGTTGTTTTTTTAAGACTTGTTGTATCAGTCTGACTCATAGCAACCTTACATATGTTTCCAAGGTGTGGCTGATATGTTTGAACAATAGACCCTGCAGTTAGCAGTTCAATGCTTATCCTACAGCACCACATCAAGACTCCAGTTATCATCATTTGTGGATTTAATATTCTAAGTTTATGTCCTCAAAGTCACTGATATTATAAATGAGAAGGCATCTCAAACTCTTTTAATATTAGAACTCAGACATCTCTGATAAATTAATTGAACTGAGATATTTATATCCTATGATTAAAAGGAATAATTCATTTTCCTTTAACCTTTTATTTCATTTTATTTTGTTCAAATGCTTGTCAATCAAAAAAATCTGTGTTCACATCTTTTATATCTTAGTTTTCTGAATAAAATTATTCATATCCACTTATTACATATCAAACTAAAGCAATTTGCCCTCTGAAACTTCACAGTAAGAATCAAGGAATATCTAGCTACTTTATTTCGAAAATGATATTTACACATGTCACAGTCTTCAAAAGTTTGAAAGTCATCATTATTTTAGAAAGTGAAGAATAAATGTTTCCAGCATGAGGATTTTTTTTATATGAAAAAAATCTGTACTTAATTATCTCTGCTTACAGATAAATCATGTGTGGCTAATTTGTGGATGACATTTGTCTTTCAAAACTTACTACAAAAGAATGTAAGAAAAATGAGTCTGAAATTTGAATATATTTTGAAGTTATTTTATAATTAATACTTTACATCTTTTATCTTTCTGTGATATCAACTGCTTTTAAAATTTTATTCCCCTTTAAATAGAATTTTTTATTTGAATTAATTACTCCTTTCCTCTTCATTTACTTCTCTTCCTATTGCATTTTCCCCTGTTACTTCTCTCCAGGAGGACCAAATGTTTTCTGGCAATGATAACATAACACTATTCTATTATATCCCAGGCCTTTGAAAAGAGTGATAATAACTTTGATCACTGTATTTGTTTAATTAAGGTGTAGTCCTTTACATTAAAGGAGTTCCTCTTTTTACTTTGAATCAGGAGGACATGATGAGTTTGTGGAGATGAGCGCTCTGCTGGAAAGTCCCTGATCTCCTTTGGTCTCCCATCTATCTATGTCCCCAGACTGCTCATCCAATGTTCCAATGACAATGATTAGTGGGACCCCCCACAAGCTGCAGATGGAATGAGGCAGAGTGATAAGGCAAACTGCCTTTCTGATCAGCAGAGAGAAGCCTTCTTTGTAGGAAACACAAGAGGAAGCCATTTAAACAAGCATGCAGGAAATATTGGGGTAATTACCAAGCATCAGGAGGGGGTCTCAGCATTGAGAACAGATTCAAAAATTCATTCAATGGATTAATTGATGCTTTCCCTGCAACTTGTCCTTGGAAATAATTCCCATGGAAATTTACAACTGAAGTACATTATAAAAAGATGTTTTCATTACACCACACACATTTACTAGTGTTTGAGCCACATTTCTTTAAGAGAAACTGTGACTCATTGAGCTCACTCAGCCCTGATGTTTAGTTCTCAAAAATAGGACTCTTGCATCTACAAAGGTCAGAAATCATTAATGTGTACAGATATATGTTATAATTTTTTCTTAAGGGCACTGATTATTGGGAATATCTGGGCAAGTTTTTCTTTCCAGTTCTTTTCTGACATAACAAACTTGCTTTCCACCCTGATGTCTGTTTCATCTAGAACAAAAGGTGTTATGCGTGTATTTGAGTAGGAAGTGCCCTAAAGAAGGAGAACTGACATCTTTCAGTCTTGCAAGGTTACTGGAGTAGAACATCAGTGATATGACAGATTTGCTTGGGGAAAATCAAATTGACCTTTGCCTCCTTCTTTTCTAACCAGCTGGCAAATAAATAACCTTAACACCAAAAATACAGAGATAGCCACTTATCAAAAATAGAAGCTTGGAAAATATGTCAAAAAGTAAAAATGATCTTAATAAAAAATGCATCTATGTTCTGTACACACATGAGTAGGGCAGAGACTATATGAACACAAAGTTAACCTAACATGCACACACCTTTCTTATGGAAATAATGATATATCATTCTTTAAAATAGTATTAGAAAACTATTAAAATTATGCTGTATTTTTTCATTGGCACCCTTGGGAAAGTCTATTTAATATGTCCAGTTTAATTGGAAATGTGTTTGAAATAAATTAATCTGAGTATCTTCACTACAGATGTCTGCTCATGCACATAATGGTTCTAAGACCATTTGGGAATTTGAGAGTATGCGTATTCATTCCTCTGAAATGGAGGTGAAAAGATTGGTGTCATCGTCTCCCTGGTGAGATGCATGCTCGGTTCCCTCCACCTAAAATTCACTTCCTTTCATTGCACAACTGACATGTAACCAGTCATGTAGCCTGAGCTAGAGCTGGAGTATAACTTCCTAGTGTTTCTTCCTCATAGAAAAATATACTAAAAAATATGCTTCAAAACTGCCCTGGGATGAAAATTAATGCATTAATGTTATATATTAAACAATTTCTTTGACTTAAAAACAATTTTGTAATACATAAAAGTTTCATTGGCCACGGGGACTACATCTACTGTGCCATGGGAAAACTTTGATAGGTCTGTGTAAAATTACTATGGCAGAAGGTCCCACATAGTTATTTTATTTCTTTCTAACATATCCTGGGTTTTGTTGAGGGTTCAGTCAGAAACACACTATGATTTAAGGAATACAGTCATGAAGATTCTGCATTATTTTATCAATGAGAGGTTTTAGGTGTAGGCTTGAGACCTGGAAAGTATGCAAGGTAAATCAAAAAGGGTTTTATCTTTGCCGTAAGATGTGTGAAGAAAAATCTTGCCTTTGTCTTCCTGCTATGGATGACAAGTGTGTAAGGTTTTTTATTCTTGATATGATTGATATGAATGGAAGAAGCTCAAATATTTGATAACAATGTTGAATTCACCTGAAAATATTTTAAATCAGATGGTAAATTCCCTCAGTGTTTATGCTACCTTTAGTTCAGTATTCAGTTGCTGGCTGTTTACCTAATACACTTTCTTTCCACATCCTGAGTTATTTAGGCATATTCTATCATTCTGCTATTTGCTTTATTATCTTGTTAATGTTTGACATTATAATGCTCCAACTAAATTTTAACTACTGCCCAGTTTCTAGATAATCCAGTTCAAATATTTATTAAATCAGTGAAACTGAGAATACTGATTGTATTTTTCTGAATATAAGTTTTTGGTTTTTACCTTTAAAAGTGAGGATGACAAATTTTAGGTACCTTTCTCATTCTCCAATTACCTGAAGATTCCTATTACAATTTAAAATGTCTGTTGTCATCAAGTTGATTCTGACTCATTGCAACCCTTTATGTGGCAGAGAAAACTATGATTCTGAAGGTTTTCAATGGCCAATATGTTTTAAGTAGTTTGCCAAGCTTTTCATGCTATGCACCTTTGAATAGATTTGAATTGCCAACCTGTAATTAACACTTGAGAGCATTAGCCATTTGTAACCCTGGAACACCAGTTATACCTTGTTTGAGCCTTGAAATTAATCTTAGCTAATACCTTCTTTGGTGTCCTGGTATGACGCTGTGGGTTAATGAACCAGACTGCAAAGTCAGTTTGAACTGCAAGGTCAGCAGTTCAAGCTCACCAGCCACTCCTTGGAAACCCTATATAGGGTTGCTATGGGTCGGAACAGACTCGATGGCACACAACAACAACAACAATACCTTCTTCATAAAATTTTGTATCTTTGGCTCTCATTTCTATACCTTTTTGTTTTGTAAACCAAAACTCGGCATCCTTTTTTTTAGAAGATATAAGGAATTATATTTTTAGTTCTGCATTCTCTATCCCATCAGGTTTATTCATTGCCATATACCCAGCTACCAGCTAAATACATGTCAATAGTAGAAAATCTGTAGATAAATAAATAGAATCTGTAAACAAATTGAATATGAGCCTCTTATCTTTGTATATATATAAACAGAGAGAGAAAGAGATCTCTATACAAAGATAAGAGGCTCATATTCAGTTTGTTAAGGAGCTCTGGTAGTGTAGTCCCTTATGAATCAGGCTGCTAACCTCAAGGTTGGCAGTTCGAAACTACCAGCTGTTCTGCGGGGGAAAGATGAGGCTTTCTTCTTCTGTAAAGATTTGCAGCCTCAGAAACCCTGTGCAGGGTCACCATGAGTCGGAACTGACTCCACCGTACTTAACAACAACAGCATCTTTGGTCGGAGTCCTGGTGTCGCACTGAGGGCTAATCTTCTAGACTGCAAAGCCAGTTTGAACTGTAAGGCTGGCAGTTCAAGCTCATCAGCCACTCCTTGGTAATCTTACATAGGATCACTATGGGTCAGAATCTACTTGACAGCACTTAGCAACAACAATAACAATCTTTCTATAAGAAGTACTGGTATGCCACTATAGGATAAGCACTGAATTACTAACTGCAAGGTTAGTCATTCAAACCAGCAGGTCACACTGTTAGGTTTATAGCCTAGGAAACTATTTGGGGTAACTATGAGTCAGTTTGACAACAACTGTCTATAATAAAGGTAATATTGATTCCTTGTTATCCTATTTTCAAAATCATCAGTAATCACATCCTTTTTTTTTTTTTTTAATCTCAGACATCAACATTGAACTTTTTTGACAAACTCCTATAACATAACACTATACTGAAAAGATCTGGGTATCTGTTCTCATTAAGACTAAAGCCAACATAGTGCTATGGGTAAATCCTAATTTGTTTGTTATTGTTGTTAGGTGCCATCGAGTTGGTACCAACTCATAGTGACACTATGCACAAAAGAATGAAACACTGCCTGGTTCTGGGCCAACCTCACAATCACTGATACACCTGGGCCCATTGCTGCCACTACTGTGTCAGTCCATCTCATTGGGGAGCTTCCTCTTTTTCTCTAACCCTCCACTTTACCAAAATGATATCCTTTTCCAGGGACTGGTCCATCCTGATAATATGTCCCAAATATAGGGTTGATGTAATTTAGAGGCTATTAAAAATAAAATGGTTGGGGTCAGGTGCACAAAAGTTCTCAAACTGACATCTTTGTTCTTGAACACTTTACAGAGGCTCCAGACAGTCATACGTCATTTGATTTCTGACTGCTGCTCTCACGAGTGTTGATGGTGTATATAGGCCAAATTGTGTCTTTGACAACTTCAATCTTTTCTTCATTTATCATGCTGCTATCTATTGGTCCAGTGGTGAGGGCTTTTGCTTTGTTTTTGTTTTTTTTACATTGAGGTACAATGGATACTGAAGGTTGTGGTCTTTGATCAGCAAGTATTTTCGATAGTCTCATATCATGTGAAAGCTAGACAATGAATAAGGAAGATTGCAGAAGAATTGACACATTTGAGTTATGGTGTTGGAAAAACATATTAAAGTACAGCCAGAATGTTCCTTAGAAGCCAAGATGGCAAGATTTCTTCTCTCAGACTTTGAGCATGTTATCATGAGGGACCATTCCTACAAAGGATACCATGCTTGGTAAAGTGGAGGGGCAGCGTAAAAGAACAAAGACCCCAATGACATGGATTGGCACAGCAGCAGCAGCAATGGACTCAAGTGTAACAATGATTGTGAAGTTGGCACAGGACCAGGCAGTGTTTCATTCTATTATACATAGGGTTTCTATGGATTGGAACTGACTCAATGGCACCTAAAAACAATAATGATTTAGAATCAACTTGGTCCACAACAATAACAAAACGTGAAGTTATGGATATCAATTGGCCTATAAGGTGTACCAAGTAAGAAGGCAAAGACTTCACATTGTTCTCATTCCAATTTGGCATTCTTCTTTCCTAAAGAAAATATGGGGCAGCCCACAGAAAATTAGTGTCCCACTGGGCTATTGTAATCAGTAGGGCATACTCCAAAACTCTCTGCATTTATAGAATTTTCTAATACTAAATTGTTATTGGATTTATAGCATATTCATTTAACTTAATGTGTCCCCAGAATATGTTCCTCTTCTATAAACATGGTTACAGTTTCTATTCAGCCTCCAGAAGAACTGTTCTTTCTAGCTCTTCTTGATTAGCTACTGGAACCTCTGCCCTGTTTCCTGGAGCCCTCTTCCATTTTCTATTCTTTGGCAAGACTCTGCATAATCATTATACTTGAGAATCCTCCTTGAACTACTGACTCACCCAAAAACCCAAGTCAAATTGAGGTGGCCTGACACAGAAAATCCTCTTTTACCCCATGTACTATTATTATATCCCAGTACAATATGGAGACACTTGTTTTGCCAACCTTGAGGAAGTTTGCCACCTTAGAGTGATGCCTTCTATAAGAACAAAGTCAATAGCAAAGTCAATACTGGTCAAATCTATGTATTAAAGTGAATGCTGCTGTTGCTATTAAATGCCATTCAATCAGTTCTGATTCATAGTGACCTTTTATAGGGTTTCCAAGGATCAACTGATGCATTTGGTTAACAGTCCTACACCATCACACAGGACTCCATTAATGTCAATAGTTACATGTTTAGCATCTGATAGACTCCCTGCCATGCTGGAATAGAAACATGGTCTGGACAGATTGATTGCTAAGGTTATATCTTGGTAAGTAGTCCAGTGGGATTTTAACTCTAAACTGTTAACTCTAAATCTGTTTATGCAACTAATCACTGAAAAAAATAATTACACACAAAATTTGTGCATTACCAAATAAGTCACTGGTGTGGCAATATGAGTTCATGTGCTCTACTGCAAAGTTGGTTTGAGTTGTAAGATCAGTGGTTCAAGTTCATCATTCTCTCCTTGAAACCCTATACAGTGTCGCTATGGGGCTGTGGGCCAGAACAGCATTTAACAAAAATAACAATTTACTATACTTACATAATTTTCTGTGCATAAATTTGCACAAGAGTTGACCAACTACTGACTGTTTAAAAAGGATAATCATAATTTGCTCTGAAGTACCAGTAAAAATTTACCCAACATGCTGATAGTAATAGTCAATGTATCATCTTATTTCACATTTGTATTTTAGAAATTATCTTGAAATATAAGACTTAATGGGGTTCAATGCCATTTTGACCTATTCAATTTCCTTTTCCCTTTTTTTCTGTCAGAATATCAATACCTAAGAAAACACTAACATGAATTAATATTAATATATATATATACTAATTTATTTATTGCAAGGCGTGAATACAGGTATAAGCGCTAGACTAAAACAGCAAAAAGATAAAAGTATATATGCAGTGGGAAATGTTTTTAATCATATTTTAAAGGTTCCTTAGGTATTTAATACTAGACTAGAACATTTTTATAATAAGTCTCTAGCCCAAGATGCAAAAAAATTATTGATATATTCAACTAAGAAAGAATCAATGAAAGAAAACTTAATCCATAAGAAAAACAACAACAACAACAACAACAA
>NW_006408734.1:4151858-4162530 GCF_000296735.1 Chrysochloris asiatica
ATGCCTTTTAAAATTGCAAAAATAACTGAGAAAATGCTTCTAGATTTATTTGTTGAAATTATAAAAAGTTTCCAACAGTTCAAAATAGACCTTAAAATAGCTCCAAAGTTACTCAATGGGAGGCTACATTTAAGCTAACTGTCCATTAGAAAGATCAAACATTAGGCAAAATGCTTCTGGGAAACGAGGATTTAGGTTATTGTTTTAGAAAAATGGGTTAATTACAAGGAAAATATAGTTGAGACTTTTTGTTAACTGCCTTTTAGTTAGTTCTGACTCATAGTGACCCTGTATAGGGTTTCTGAGGAGTGGCTGGTAACTTCAAACCACCAACATTGTAGTTCAAACCAACCTTGCTGTCCAGTACTTAAATATTTTTGTCTATAATATTATGTGCTAGGGTTTAAAGCAGCTGACTAGGGAAAGCAAAAACTCACAAGGAATAGATAATAGTTTACTAATTATTCTTACCTGTCTTATGTCAGGGTTTATCTTTTGCTCATGATTTGTGAAACATGAAACCTGACCTTAATGCATAGCTTTGACTAGTATTGACTTTGCTATTGACTTTGTTCTTAAAGAAGCCACCACAGTGCAGTCACCTTCCTCAAGGCTGATGAAACAAGCCCCACCATTTGGTACTGTGACCCTTTGATGTTGTTGTTGTTAAGTGTCATGGAGTAGATTCTTACTCATAGCAGTCCTGTATAGGGTTTCTGAGTGGGAACTGGTGGGTTTGAATCACCGACATTGTGGTTCACAGTTTAGTCTTATCTTACAGAGCTCTACCAGGAGTCTACCATATTGATAACAGTCTGTCATAAATGTCAAATTTCCCCAGTTAATATACACATAATGTCTACTTTTTAAAATATATTCTAATTCCAATATATGTGAATTTGCAATAATTTTTTTTTTTTGGTTTTCATAGATAATTCTTTATGTTTTTTTCTTTTGTAGAATTTTTAAATGATAAGAATTTAAGTAGTGAGTGCATCTATCTTAACTCCACATCTTCTCTTTGAGAAGCTCTGTCTATGGAGTATAATGTTGTTGTTAAGTACCATCAAGTTGGTTCCGATCCATAATGACCCTGTGTAGTGCTTCCGAGGAGCAGCTTGTAAAATTGAACCACCTGACCATGAAGTTCAAATGACTTTGAAGTCTGGTGCATTGACCCACATATAGAAGTGCTTATAATCTTGGAAAGCTGACAATGACAATTTCTAAGTCTGTCAGCCTGAAGGTCAAAGTCTACATCATACAATTGTTGCCCTACTATTAGGTCTTTGTCAGCACTGTGGCTCTGTAGTATATGCACTAATCTGCTAACCACAAGGTTGGCAATTCGAGCCCAAAAGTCGCTCCATGGAAGAAAGATGACATTCTGCTCCTATAAAAAGTGTGCCTCAGAAACCCTTAGCAACAAGTTCTTGTTGTTGTTGCTAAATGACATTGAGTTGTTCCTGATTCATAAAGACACTGTATAAGGATTCCAAGAAACTGCTGATTGATTTGAACCATCAACTTTGTGATTAGCAGTCCATTACATATCCTGAATGTCCTTTATGGGTTATGAAGAAACCCTTAGCAACAAGTCTTGTTGTTGTTGTTGTTGTTAAATGACATTGAGTTGGTTCTGACTCATAAAGACACTGTATAGGGATTCCAAGAAACTGCTGGTTGATATGAACCATCATCTTTGTGGTTAGCAGTCCATTACTTATCCTGAATTTTCTAATGGGCTATGATTATAGGCGAATTTTAATTGTGAATTTAGGCTATTTTTATTTCCTGGAATCTAAGTATTGTTTCCATATATTTAATGAGAATGCATCTGAAAGCTAAATTGAAATTTTGGGCATAATGTAAATAATCTAACTTCTAAAGTCAAATAGACCACTGGATTCAGTGCTAACTCCAATTCAAGCTTGGTTTGGTGTCTTTAAATTTATGTGATTGTTAATTCTTATTAAAAAGTAAAAGTGATAATAATAATAGCAATAATATTACTATAGAATTATACCTAACAACACTTAAGAAAATGCAGAGGAAATATTGACACTTTCAGTAGATAAAAGATTTAAATATTTTATTATTACTATTGTTTTGAGTTAAGTAGTTCTGGTGGCATAGTGGGTTATTGTTTGTTATTGTCAGCAGTTTGAAACCACTAGTCACACCACATAGAAAGATGAGGCTTTCTGCTCCCATAAAGAATTGATCTCTGAAATCTAATACAGGGGCACTATGAGTCAGACCTGATTTGACAGAACATAACCAGCATTATTTATATTAATAAATAATGTCCTGTTGCTCTTGTGGTTAAGTGTCATTGAGTAAAAACCTACTCATAGTGACCCTGCATAGGATTTCTAAGGAACAGTTGGTGGGTTTGAACTGATGACCTTGTGGTTCACAGCCCAGTGCTAATCCTACAACAACACAAATGGAGTTCACATCTTAGTAACAAATAAATCAATGGTCATGTCCTAGTAACAAATAAGTCAAAATCCATGCTCTGTCTAGAAAAAAAAGTGAAAACATTTTTAAGCCTCAAATAGGGCCACTAATTCAATTTCAAATAGCTTTCTTGACATTAAGGGATAAGTTTATAATATCATTTCTTTTAGGAATGGGCCATGGGATCCAATATAATTTAAAACAAATCACTGGCTTATTTATTATTTATTAGAAAGAAAACCCTGAAAACCCAGTTTAAACTTTTGAGAGCTAAAAGGAATTTGACATTTTTAAACTATCGGGCAAGGTTTTATGCCTATTAGTTGCAAGGCACCAGGATATTAAAATAAAGGACATTGGTATTCTCAGTCAAGGACTTATTATTTTGTGTATTGCAAAATGAATTGGGGGTGGGGGGGACAAAAAAAAGCTAAACCAGTAAATGATAGATCCAAAAATCAGGAATTTCCAACATTCCAGCCAAAGGTCAACAGCAAAATGGTGGAAGAAAAATCTAAGCCAGTTATATTTGTGAAATAAATAAATAAAATAAAATAACTCCAAAATATATTAATCATACCTAGGATTTTTAAAAAAGTATAACAATGACTTATTTAATAATATTGTTGTTGTTAAGTGCTGTCAAGTTGGTTCTGACTCATAGCTACTATATATAGGGTTTCCTAGGAGTGACTCATGAGCTTGAACCGCTGACTTTGCAATTCAAACCAACCTTGAAGTCCAGAGCATTTAACCACAGAACTAATAATATTATATTCTGTATAATCCATTAAATATAAATAATCTTTATTCTCATGATATTACTACCTAATATGTCACAAAACCATCTCAAGATAGCATGATCTCAAGTGTTTATTCTTTTGAATAAACATAGAAAATTGTCTATGAAAACCAAAAGAACTTACTGTAAATTCACATATATGGGAGTTAGAATATGTTTTTAAAAGTAGATATTATGTGTACAGAAATTGGTAGGGTCATCTATAAGCTACATTACAGGTTATTCATTCAAGTATTAGGAATAAAAGAAAATAAAAGGCATCCAATATTGCTGTAATAAATTGATGTTTTGTTTCATTTTACGGATAATGCCCTTGTCTGTAGGTAGGACTATCACAAATGTCTTTCTGATGCACTCAAGAAAAGGAAAGAAGGCATAAACATGAATGTTAAATGTTTAATATGTTTGTATGTTAAATAACTTTATAAAGATAAACTTTGTTGTTTTTATTGTTAGTTGCATTTGAGTTACATCTAACTCATGGCAACCTTATGTACAAGCTTCAAAAAATGTACGGACAAGTTGCATTATATTTTAATTCTAGTTTTTTTCATGGCTTTTTTCATGTCTCCTCAAGTAACAGAACAAACTCCTGAACCATCTTGATGATTGTTGGTTTGTTTGAGTCCATTTTTGCAGCCTTTATGTCATCTTATTCTCTGAATGTGGAAAGAAATGATGGAAGCTTTCGCTCATTGCCATCAATCAGTTCACATACAGTTTATTTATACAGATTAAGAAATGCTGTTGTTGTTATGTACTATTGAGTTGGTTCCAATTCATAACAACCCAGTATAGGCTTTCTAAGGTGTGTGGTTATGATTCCAGTGTTTATCCTACAACACCAAACCAGGAGTCTGCTTAAGAAATAGGATTCAGGATAATGAGAAAGCACTGAAGTTTATAAATACTGAAGTTGTTCTGTGGACCCTCAAGTCAGGTCAGATTCATGGTGACCTTGTGTGTATAGGATTTCAAGATCAGTTAGTGGGAACTGCAGACCTTGCAGTTACAGATAAGTCCAGTGCTTATCTGATACTGCTGTGCCAGGGCTCACTGTTTATGGGAAAGCAACTAATGAATTTGAATGGCATATCCTGGTGATGCTTTTACTACAGCATCACCAGGACTTCCTAAACACAAAAAGTTTGTGGAAATAGATGGCATTCCAGAGGCCCAGTCTATCAGCATGCCTTCAGTTTTCATCAAGCAAACCACTCTCAGAATTCCTCATTGAAGTCATCTCGATTTTGTATCTTTGTTTCTTTTTAAGTATCAGTGGGAAAAATGAACTGCTTAATATATTATGATGTACTCAACTGATTTATATCTGAGACATTCTATACAGATTCAGATATGATTTCCATGGAATTGAGAAGTCTCTTCATAAAGTCTTCTTTTGTTAAGCATCATTATAGTTCCTTTATTATTACGATTTAGCTATCTTATTTATGCAGTGGCGTAAAAGTAGGTACTTCTCTGTGATCTGACCTAATCAAATTCTAAAGCATACTTTATTGAGTATTTCCAGAAATGCTTTAATCAAGTTCCTAAATTATCACAGGGAGATTTGATTAAATTGGTTTAATTCTGGTGAACATGTTAAAATCCATGTCTTCATCTTTCTTTCTCTTTTAAAAATATCAGTATATGTGAGGAATTTATATTCATTTCAAAATATCCACATGGATTTTTGTTGGCAGCTTCAGAAATAGTAAGTAGCATTGATCAATATATGCCTTTCTGTTACTTTTATAACAAATAATACACACATACTGCTTATTGCCTACAAGAAAAAAGCATGTCTTCATTGAAAAATGATATATTTGCTGAATTTTTAAAAATTCAGTCAAAGTTGATCAAGTTTTTAAAATAATGTCTGAGATTTAATCTCTAAACCTTTAACATTTCCTCAAATTTAGAAGTTCATATAAGAGTTCATCACATGTCTGTCAGAATGTCTATTTATAATTTCTAAATGTGTCAGCCAGAACTGAAAAAGATGTGATGAAAAATAAAAAATGTTTATCATACACTCAATCCTGATTTGAAGCAGGTGTCACTTCCCTATTTCTTGTTAATGCATTCCCAGCATTTTTTTGTTTTGTGTTTTTGAAGATCCATCATAGAATTATAAGAGTTGTGTCCACCGGGATTTACACCACTTGTTCAATCTATTTATACCAAGTTAATTAAGTGATAATCCCAAAGTATCAGAGGACACATGAAGTAATAAATGCCTGCTTCCCTCACAGACACACTGAGACCACATGGTGAGAAGTCACAGAATGGAAGACTGTTTTATTACCTAATGTCAATTTTGTGTATGGGGAATATTGCTATTAAACAATCTGTTCTCTTGTATTTAGAGGTTGATTTTTTTTCGATGGATAAATATTCTTTTGACAACTGATGTGCTGTTTCTAAAGGAAATTCAAGCACATATGAAATGTTACAATTTAAGTAAAGATTAGCCCTTACTTAGCAACTTTATCAAGTCCATTGCCAAAATAAATCAAAATACAACCTCATTTTCTAGTTGTTAAATGATTCCCAAGAATGAATAAAGAAAAATCTCCAAAATGATATTACCTTGAACTCAACATTGATCCTACACACATACATAAACATATGCAGAGAGAGAAAGAGAGAGAACACAAAGTGCCTATTGATTAATTTAACATACTCTGCTGTCTGTTTCAAGCCCTGGTGTGGCACTGTAGGATAAGCACTGGACCACAAGGCTGGTTTAAACAGCAAGGTGGGCAATTTGAATAAACTAGCGGCTCCTCAAAAACCCTGTACCGGGTCGCTATGAGTTAGAGCAGACTCAATGGCACTAATCAACAATGAAGCCGTCTGTTTTAATGACTATTAATCTCATCTATTTTATTTAATTAGGACTACAGACTTTTTTTTTTAATAGAAGAAGTTTTATTATCTTGAATGCTGGTGCATACAAATAACAAGCTTAATTTAGAGGAAAAGAAAGAGGAGAGGAAATGTCAGATATTGAGGTGGATTTCTGGGCAGGTTAAAAACCTTTACACAGTTGATAGCTTTATTATTCACAGCCTTTTTAAGATGTACAACTTCCCTTTTACATGACAACATTCACCAACAGTTCTTATAATATTATGTTCAACTGAAATCCTTCTCCTGTCAAATAAGTGAAAAACAGAAGAGCAAAACAAAAGTCTTCTCTAGTGTTGAGTATTTAGAAATATTTTCTTTGTACTTTCACAAAACATAGTAACGTCTAAAGCTTTTAATTGTTGTTGTTAAGTGCCATCGAGTCGATTCCGACCTATAGCGACCTTGTATAGGGTTTCCAAGGAGCAGCTGGTGAGCTTGAACCACCGACCTTGCAGTTCAAATGACTTTGCAGTCTGAAGTATTAGTCCACAGCGCCACACCAGGATTCCAAAAGGTTTTAATTAAGGGGGACTTAATCTTTTACTGTCTAAAATGCGCACAACATGAATTTTCTCGAATTATAATAAAAATAACACCTATAAACAAAATTTCAGAAGCTTTTGGAAACACATATAAAGATACAGCACGTGGCATATACTTCTTGTGTGTGTGTGTGTGTGTGTGTGTTTTTCTTTTCATCATTTTGAGAAACTGATGAAAGCTAAACTTATGTTACACTAATACTTTTGATAATTATGACTTGAATAGATCACAAAACCAGAATTTCCAAAGTTATCTCAATAGACTTCCAGTCCAGAAAATTCAGATATCCTGTGTCCTAAATTGGGTATTTTGGTGTCTTTTCTCATCATATAAATTATCTATTATATTAGCAGTTCTTCTATTAGCAGTTTGTCTTGATTATTCCTTTTTCTTGCAAAACCATCCCTTACATCGAGGCAAATAGGAAGGGATCAATCCCCCAATGCAAGGATAATAACAAAGGCAAAGACCTGGGTGTTTCAGGACATGCTTGGAAACTGGTTTCTACAGTCCTCCGATCCTTTTTCTTTCTTAATGATTCTCTTTCTTTCTCACAATTGTGCAGTCACGGTCCTATTCGATTCTGAAAAACAAACTAAAACGATTTTTTTGAAGTTCAACTTTTCCATTGGCACAGAACTATTTCGAATGAACCCTTAAAATTAATAGTGTGTGAGTCTCTCCTCTTTTAACAACCCTGACCTTACTCTCAACAATTATCTCATCACAGCCAAGTTCTTTTGTCAGACGGTTGACCACTATGAGGGAAAAGAGCTCTTTGATAAAAGCTAGCTGTTCAAACGGGGTCTTCTCGTAATGCATCTGGAAGCCGCCATCCAGGGCTGCTTCTCTGGCTCTGGAAGTTTGCAGGAACACCTTGTTGGTTACTTCGAGGGCTGCGGAGACCTTGTAGCCGGCCCCGCTGAGCTGCTGTCAGTTCTAGAGACTATTGTGAGAGAAAAGATGTCTGAGCTAAGTTATGATTTAGATATGCCATGTTTGATTTTCTGATAGGAGTTATAAAACTATTTCCAAAAATTTATAACCTAGAAAAGTTGGTATTACGTTGCTGTCATTGTTGTAAGTGCCGTGGAGTTGGTTCCCACACATGGCGACCCTGTGCAGAGTTTACAAGGAGCGGCTAGGGAGTTTGAACTGCCAACCTTGCAGGTCAAACCCACCTTGCACTCTAGGGCATCATCCTGTGGCTCCACCCCAGGACTCATCAAATTACATTGTTATTGTTGTTAAGTGCCAGCGAATCAGTTCCCACTCATAACAACCCTGTGTAGGGTTTCCAAGGAATGGTTGGTAAGCTTGAACCACCAATCTTGCAGTTCAAATTGACCTTGCAGTCCAGCACATTAAACCACAGCGCCACACCAGGACTCAATTTAATTACATTGGGAGTCATCTAGTCTCCTGATGAAATAAAGAATTAAAATGAAGTGTACTAAAAGGTAACTACACTGTAATCCTATTTTAAAGATGAAGAACTTCATTTACAACAAATTTGTTGTTGCTGTCAGGTGCCATCGAGTCAGAACCGACTCATAGCGACCCCATGCACAGCAGAACAAAACAATGTCCGATCCTGGGCCAACCTCACCACCGCTGCCACACTTGAGTCCATTAATGATGCCACCTGGCCAATCCATTTCGTTAGGGGTCTTCCTCTTTTTCTCTGACCCTCCACCTTACCCAGCATGACATCCTTCTCCAGCGACTGTTTCCTCTGGACAATATGTCCAAAGTAGGAGAGATGAAGCTTAGCCATCCTGGCCTCCAAGGAACACTCTGACTGCACTTCTTCCAAAACAGATCTATTGCTTCTTTTGGCACTCCTAATGCAATACAATGTTTGATTTCTTGACTGCAGTTTCCTTGAGTGTTGACAGTTGGTCCAAGAAGAAAGAAGTCCTTGACAACACCAATCTTTTCTCCGCTGATAAGAATGTTGTTTATTGGTCCAGTGCTGAAGATTTTTGTTTTCTTTATATTGAGATGTAATCTATACCGAAGGCATTGCTCTTTGATCTTCATCAGTAAATGTTTTAAGTCCTCTTCACTTTCAGCAAGCAAGATTTTATCATCTGCATATCACAGGTTGTTAATAAGTCTTCTCCAATCCTGATGCCATGTTTTTCTTCATAGAACCCAGCTTCTCAGATTATTTGCTCAGCATACAGGTTGAATAAATATGGTGAAAAAATACAACATTGTTGCATACCTTTTTAAATTTTAAACCATTCAGTGTTCCCATGTTCTGTTCAAACAGCTGCTTCTTGGTCCAGGTACCGATTCCTCATGAGCACAGTTAAGTGTTCCGGAATACTCATACTTCACAATGTTGTCCATAGCTTGTCATGATACACACAATCAAAAGCCTTTGCATAGTCAATAAAGCACAGATATTCTCTGCTTTTAGCAAAGATCAATCAGACATAAGCAATGATTTCCCTTGTTCCAAGGCCTCTTCTGAATCCTCTGAAGGTTCTCTGTCAAAATATGATTGTAGCTTTTTCTGTATTACCATTAGCAAAATTTTACTAGTATGGAATATCAAAGAGATTGTCTCATGATTTCCACATCTGTTGGGTCACCTCTCTTTGGAATGGGCACAAATATAGATCTCTTCCAATCAGGCGGCCAGATAGTTGTCTTCCAAATTTCTTGGCAAAGATGAGTGAGTGCTTCCTGTGCCATCTCACTTTCTTGAAAGATTTCTATTTTTATTCCATGAATTACTGGTGCCTTGTTCTTTGCCAATTCCTTCAATACACCTTAGACTTCCTCCTTCAGTATCACTGGCTCTTGATCATATGCTACCTCTTGAAATGGTTGAACATCAGCCATTTCCTTTTGTACAGTGACTCTGCATATTCCTTCCATTTCCTTTTGATGCTTTCTGCATCGTTCAATAATTTTCCCAGAGAATCCTTCTAAATAAGTCGAGGCTTGATTTCTTCTTCAGTTTCCCCAGTTTGAGAAATGCTTAGTGTGTCCTTCCTTTATGGTTTTCTTAATCTAGATCTTCACACGTTTGGTTTTAATATTTGACATTATCTTTTCAAGCTGATCTTTGAAATTTTCTGTTCATCTCTTGTACTTCCTCATTTCTTCCATTTACTTTAGCATCTCTACACTGGAGAGCAAGTTTCAGTGCCTTTCTGACATCCATTTTGACCTTTTCCTTCTTTCTTGTCTTCTCAATGACTTTTTGTTTTCTTCATGTATGATGTTCTTGATGTTGTGCCACAACTCTTCCGTTCTTCCATCTTTAGTGTTTAATGTACCAAATCTGTTCTTCAGATGATCTCTAAATTCAGGGGGGATATAGTCAAGGGAATATTTTGGCTATCATGGATTGGTTTTTATTTACTTCAGCTTCAGTTTGAATTTTCCTGTTACCAATTGATCTGTTCCACAGTCTGTCACATGCCTTGTTTTGACCGATAGTATGAGCTTTTCCATGATCTTTTTCTGCAGATGTAGTCTATTTGATTTCTTTGCATTCCATCTGTCAAGGTCCACATGTATAGTTGACTCTTCTGCTGTCTAAAGAAGGTATTTGAAATGAACAAATCATTGATTTTGCAGAATTCTATCATGCATTCTCCAGCCTCATTTCTATTGCCAAGGCCATGTTTTAAAACTACTGATCCTTCCTCTTTGCTTCCAACCTTTGCATTCCAATCACCTGTAATGATGGATACATCGGGATTGCATGTTTGATCAATTTCAGCCTGGACAAGTTGGTAGAATTCTTCTATTTCATCCTCACTGGCTTTAGTAGTTGGTGCATTAATTTGAATAATAGTGGTATTAATTTGGCTTCCCTGTAGGCGCATGGATATTATCCTATCACAGACAGCATTGAAACTCATGAATCATCTTTATATGTTCTTTTTGACAATGAATGCAACACTGTTCCTTTTCTATTTATTA
>NW_006408734.1:4163220-4164574 GCF_000296735.1 Chrysochloris asiatica
AAACTAGATTATATGAAAAAGAGGGGAATTTGATACTCATTAACAACCTGCAATAATCAGGTAACACAACCTTGCTTTCTGAGAGTGTAGTGGACTTGAAGAGTTTATTGAAGATCACAGATTATCACCTTCAGTACAGATTGCACCAAAATATAAAGAAAATTTAAAGCCTCACAACTTTGGCATTGTACAGTTTTCATTTGCACAATAAAATACTGAAACTGTCGAGAATGTCATTTTATCTTTGCTTTTAACACTTTAAAAAGGTCATTTACCTACTGATGCAGAAGGCAAGAAATCAAATGATGAAATAATATATTGCATTGGGCAGATATGCTACAAAAGACTTCTTTAAAGTGTTCATGAACAAAGATGTTACTGAGGACCAAGGTGAATCTCACTGATACCATATTTTAAATAACCGTATTTGTATGAAAGAGCTAGACAATTAGAAAGAAACATGAAGAAATGTCAGTGAATTGAAAGTATGGTGTTGACAAACAATACTGAGAAGACATAATATGGACTGCCTAAATTTAGAATGCACCAGTATGTCTTGAAAGACGGGCAGAAAGAATGATTCTTAGTAGGGAAAATGGCAAAAATTAGTTTTAATTACTTTGATAATTCCAGTGTTCATCTGTCAGTTTGTTTTACTGTGATGGTTTTCTTGTTGATGTGATATTGGAAGCTATACCACCAGCATTTTAAATGCCAGCAGGGAAACTCGTGGTAGAAAATTCCAGCTGAGCTTCCAGACTAAGACAATATAAGAAAAAGGAGAGACTGACCACTTCTGAATAGGAAAAAGGAGAGACTGACCACTTCTGAATAGGAAAAAGGAGAGACTGACCACTTCTGAATAGGAAAAAGGAGAGACTGACCACTTCTGAATATTTGGAAACCTTATGAATAACAGGGCAAGATTGTCAGATAGCATTAGAATACTTAATATTAAAATATTATGAATGGCATCAGAATATTGTCATATATTATGTCAGAAGAGGAGCCACTCAGGTTGGGAGACACACAAAATACAACTGAGGAGCGGATGCTGCCACAAAGTAGAACCATCAACTGCTGTTGGATCATAATATAAAATGAGGGGGGAAAGCTGTAAACATCCATTAATAATCAGAAAATGGAATGTATGAAGTACAAATCTTAGAAAATTGGAATTTTTTTTTTAGGTTTTTATTGTAGATTGAGTGAAAACTTACAGGACAGATCATCAGTTATACATTCAATGATTATAATCATTACAATGATTACAATATTATACATTCATTACAATGATTATAATCCCTTCCATGTACCATCAGTTAATATTTCTCTCTATTCATTTTAGCTTTAA
>NW_006408734.1:4165113-4165726 GCF_000296735.1 Chrysochloris asiatica
ATCAAACAACATATTGCATTAGGCAAATCTGCTGCATAAGACTTTTTTAAAGTGTTGAATAGCAAAGATGTCAGCTCAAGGACTAGGGTGCACCTGACCCAAGCCATGCTATTTTCAATAACCTCATATGCATACTAAAGCTGGATAGTGAATAAGAAAGACAGTAGAAGAATTGATGCTTTTTAATTATGGTGTTGGAGGAGAATATTGAAAGTGCCATGGGCTGCCAAAAGAACCAACAGATCTAAGTTGGAAGAAGTGCAGCCAGAGTGCTCCTTGGAGGCCAGGATGTCCAAACACAGGACCAGACAGTGTTTCTTTCTATTGTGCATTGGGTAGTTATGAGTCAATAACGACTCGGTGGCACCTAACAACAACGAAAACAACATCTAGACAAGACGGAAACTGTTCAGTGGAGACTCTGTCTTCTACCACATACTCTTAAATTAACTCCCTCTTGAAACCTTGCAAGCCAGTCACTTTGCACCTTTATGCCCCCCTCATTTCATGTAATCAATGTCAAAGTTGCCCATCCCTACTTACCCTGTGTACAGAGGAGATAGCATTGATACTTGATGTGAGGACTCCTTCCCTCTCTGTTGGTATTTAGAGT
>NW_006408734.1:4166002-4168707 GCF_000296735.1 Chrysochloris asiatica
CTCTTCAATTCACCAGTAGAACAATGTGATCGTCAGCAAGCTTACATGCCTGCTAGTGTGTTCCCTTTGAGTTTCAGTCTTAGAGGGGGGTTTGTCCTGAAGGAACATGATTACTTTCTTGATGGCTTCCATGAGAACAATTTGCTTATTCTTGTAGATGCCAGTCATGCCGACATTTTTGTTTTTGGATCTTTCTTCGAAGATGTATCTTCTGTCGCTCTAGCTTTCCAGGCTGGACTGCTTGTCCTTTCTAGTGGGAATGTCCCATCTCAGAAGGTTCTGGTTGGGGAGAAAATTGGAATTTTTCAAAAATGAAAGGAATGTGTGAAGATTGATATCTTAGGCATTGATAAATTGAAATGGATTGATACTGGCCATATTGTCTCTGACAATCATATAGTTCCTATGCCAGAAATGATAACTGGAAGTGGAATGACATTGCATCTTATCTGCAAAAGAAAAAGAATACTTCCAGATATTTCTTGAACTATAATTCTGTGAGTAATAGGATAATGTTGATATGCCTACAAGGAAGAGCAGTAAATATCACTATTATCAAATTTATTCACCAAATACTGCAGCCCGTGATGATGAAGTTGAAAAAATTCTACCATTTTCTTCACTGAAATCAAAACACAATCTAGATATAGTGATAATTACTGATGATTAGAATACAAAGTTTGGAAACAAAGAGTAAGGATTACTAGCTGGAAAATCTGCTGTTGGTGATAGAAACACTGCTGGAGATCACTTTATAAAATTATGCAAGACCAATGATTTATTTCATTGTCAATCCCATTTTAAACAACATAAAATGTGATTATGCCCTTTTATGGGATCTCACATGATGAACTACACAGAAATTAAATTGAATACAACAGCTGGAGAAGATGATGGAAAAACTCCATAACAACAGCCAGATTGTGGAATAGATCATCAATTGTTCATAGGAAAGTTCAGGCTGAAGCTGAAGGAAATGAAAACACGTCCTTGAGAACCAAAATAGGAATTGAATATATTCAACTTGAATTTAGAGATTATCTAAATAACAGATTTGATGCATCAGACACTAATGACTGAAGAGCAGAAGAGTTGTGGGATGACATCTAGAACATAATACATGAAGAAAGAAAATTGTCAGCAAGAAGACAAGAAAGAAGGAAAAGACCAGACTCAGAAACTTGTTCTCCAGCGCAGAGATATTAAATCAAGCAAAAGAAATGAGGAGGTAAAAGAGCTGAACAGAAATTTTCAAAGCACAGCTTGAGAAGACAAAGCCAGATATTACAATGAAATATCAAAATATCTGGAGTTAAAAAACCAAAAGGGAAGAACAAACTTAGTATTTCTCAAGCTGAAAGAATTGAAGAAAAAGTGCAAGCCCCGACTTGCATATTAAAATGGAGTCCTGGTGTGGTGCTACAGGTTAATGGGCTGGACTGCAAGGTTGGTTTGAACCCCAAGGTCAGCAGTTCAAGCTTATCAGCTGCACATTGGAAAGCCTATGCTGGGTCACCATGAGTCAGAATTGACTCAACGGCACTTAACAACAACAACAAAAATAGAACAAATATTGAATGATGTAGAAAGTATCAAAAAAAGATCAAAAGAATACACAGAGTCATTGTCCAAAAAAGAAAAAATGGTTGATAGTTCAACAATTTCAAGAGGTAGCATATGACCAAAAGCCAATGATACTGAAAGAAGACCCAGCTGCAGTGAAGGCATTGGCAAAGAAAAAGGCTCTGGGAATTCATGGGATATGTGTTGAAATATTTCAACAAACTGTTGTAGCCTTGGAGGCAATCACTATTATCAAGAAAAATGGAAGAGGTCTATATTTGTGCTCACTTATTTATTCATATGAAATCTGTAAATAAACCAGAAGGCAGTCATTCAAATACAAGGGAACACTGAATGGTATAAATTTAGGAAAGGTATTTGCCAGGATTGGTAAATTCTTTTACCACGCTCCCATACTTATTCAATCTGGATTATGAGCAAATGACTTGAGAAGCTGGATTATATGAAGCAGAATGTGATTTCAGGATTGGAGGAAGACTCATTAACCAACTGCAATGTACAGATGATAAAGCCTTCCTTATTGAAAGTGAAGAGTACTTAAAGTACTCACTGATGAAGATCAAAGACCTTCAGTATGGATTGCAGTTCAGTGTAAAGAAAACAGAAATCCTCACCACTAGAACAATAAATAACATCATGATAAATGGAGAAAATTTTGAGGTTGTGGAAGAATTTATTTTACTTCAATACACTATAAACACTCATGGAAGCAGCAGTCAAGAAGTCAAATATATTGGATAAGGAAAATCAGCTGCAAAAGACTTTAAAAGTGTTGAAGGTCAAAGAGGTCAGTTTGAGGATTAAGGTGTGCCTGACCCAAATCATGGTATTTTCAATAACCTTATATACATGTGAAAGCTGGATAATCAATAAGAAAGACAATAGAAGTAATGATGCATTTGAGTTATGTTGTTGGACAAGAGTATTGAAAGTGTTGTGTACTGTCAGCAGAAAAAATTAATCTGTTGGAAGAAGTACAAAAGAAACACTCTTTAGAAGCCAGGATGGCAGACATCGTACATCATATTTTGGACATAATACCCAGAAGGATCAGAAACCTGAGAACAACAGCATGCTTTGTAAAGTGGAAAGCCAGCAAAAAAAAAAAAAAAAAAAAAAAA
>NW_006408734.1:4169598-4175913 GCF_000296735.1 Chrysochloris asiatica
CCAGCTCTCAGTCCCTTTCTTTCTATGAATCCAGAGTTGAGTCTTCAGCTGTTCCCTTTCTCCATGTCCCCATCTCTGCCTCCATCTCTGATGTCGCTGCTTCTCTGGATAAGGTCCTGCATTTCGCTTTTGTTTGATTTATTGACTGCTGCTTCCATGAGTGTTAATGGTTGATAAAAGAAAAATGAAGTCTTTGACAACTTCAATTTTTTTTTTCATTTATAAGAATGCTGTTTATTGAGTGATTACTATTTTAGTTTTCTTTACACTGAAATGCAATCCATACTTCAGACTGTGGTCTTTGATCTTCATCCATAAATATTTTAAGTCCTCTTTACTTTCAGCAAGCAAAGTTATATTATCTGTATGCTGCAGTTTGTTAATGAATCTTCCTCCAATACTGATGCAATGTTTTCCTTCATAAAACCCAGCTTCTCAGATTCTTTGCTCAGCATACAGGTTGAATGAGTATGGTGAAAGAATACAACCCTGGCACACACCTTTGCTAATTTTAAACCATTCGGTGTTCCCTTGTTCTGTTTGATCAACTGCCTCTTGGCAGTTGTACAGCTTTCTCATGAGCACAATTAAATGTTCTGGAATACTCATACAATGTTGTCCATAGTTTGTCATGAGCCACACAATTGGAAGCCTTTGCTTAGTCAAAAAGCACAGGTGAACATCTTTCTGGTATTCTCTGTTTTGGCCAAGATCCATCTGACTTCAGCAATGATATCCCTCATTCCACATCCTCTTCTGGGACTGGTTTGAACCTCTGAAAGTTACCTATAAAAGAATGGTTGCAGCCGTTTCTGTAAATGGCTCTACCTTTAGTAAAACTTTACTCTCATGGGCTATCAATGACATTGTCTGGTGATTTCCACATTCAATTGTGTCACCTCTTTTGGAATAGGCATAAATACGTATATCTTCCAAGCATTTGGCCAGGTAGATGTCTTCCAAATTTCTTGGCACAGATGAGTGAGTTCCTTTAGTGCTGCCTCACTTTCTTGAAATATTTCAGTTTGTATCCCATCAATTCCTGATGCCTTGTTCTTTGCCAATGTCTTTAATGTACCTTGGATTTCTTCCTTCGGTATCATTGGCTCTTGATCACATGCTGCCTAGTGAAATGGTTGAACATTGACTATTTCCTTTTGGTTCAGTGACTCTGTGTATTCCTTCCATCTTCTTTTGATGCTTTCTGCATCAGTCAGTAATTTCCCCATTGAATCCTTCAATACCGCAAGTCAAGGTTTGAATTTTTTCTTTAGTTCCCTCAGCTTGAGAAATGCTGATCGTGTTCTTCCTTTTTGGTTTTCTAACATCAGGTCTTTGCATAATTTGCTATAATATGTGACTTTATCTTCTTTGACTGACCTTTGAAATTTTCTGTTCAGCTCTGTACCTCCTCATTTCATCCAGTGGCTTTAGCATCCATTTTAGTCTTTTCCTTCTTAATGACCTTTTGCTTTCTTCCTGTATGATGTTCTTGATGGCATCCCACAACTCCTCTGATCTTTAGTGTCTAACATATCAAATCTCTTCTTCAGATGATAGTGGCAATAGCAATGTGCTTAAGCGTAACAACAATTTTGAAGATGAATATGATGCAGAATCTGTTGTGCTTAGGGTCACTATGATTGGCAGCAACTTGAAGGCACCTAACAACAACAATGACTTTGGTAAATATATTTGGAGCAACCAGTCCCTGGAGAAGGACAACATCCATGGTAAGTAGAGGGTTAGTGAAAAAGAGAATGCCTTTCAACTAGATGGATTGACAAAGGTGGTGCAATAATGTGCTCCAACTTTGAAATGGCTTAGGGCAGCGCATTGTTTTTCTTGTGCTGTACATATGGCCAAATGAATCAGAAGTGACGTTAGGGTGCCTAATAAGTACAACTCCTTCAGTTAAGGTGCATACTACCTTGAAAAATACTCCCCTTTATTGGAGGCTTTTGTGCATTTTTCCACTGAACAGCTTGCATTTTCCTGTACTTCACTCTTGGCTTGCTTTGAAGCTGGCTACATCAACATATTCAGTCTTTTTTTCAATTGAATAAATAGGTACTTGGCTTCTCAGAACAGGTTGAACCTCCCACTACAGGGTTTCCCTCTGCCAAGTGTTCCCTCTTAGCTGCAATTGATTCAAGCTGGAAAAAAAAAAAAAAAAACACAGGCAAAAAGGTAGCAATTTCATTCCCCTCTCTATTCTCATAACTTTTCATGTCTCAAAAAGAGAAATGTCATCCAAGAGGCAAAGCATAATGTCCTACATCAAGAGGCAGAAATAATACACTTTCTCTTGTTCTCTTGATGTATATCCTCTTCTTTGTGCCTTCAAGCTCCTCATTTGGCTGTGTAATGGTTCTTTTTTCTACACATTATGACTGTGCATTTGTAAACTGGCTGCTTTACTAGACCAGTGAATAAGAAAATGTGATTTTCATAAATAGGATAAAGTAGATTATCATATATATACACAATAGTATGTAATATAAAAATATGTAAATTTTATAGTATGGCACTGCGGGTAATATGACAGTTCTGGACTACTTGACAGTTTTGAACAGCAAAGTCAGCAGTTCAAGCTCGCCAGCTGCTCCTGGGAAAACCTGTACAGGGTCACTATGTGTCAGAACCAATGTGACAGCACTTAACAACAACAACAACCATATGACATAAGGAACACAGTGACTTCATATGATAAGCACTGGACTGCGAACCACAAGTACCATGGTTCAAGCTCACCAGATGCTATGCAGGGGAAAGATGAGGCTTTCTACTCCCATGAAGATGTTGTTGTTGTTAAGTGCCGTCGAGTCGGTTCCGACCCATAGCTACCTTGTACAGGGTTTCCGATTTGTAAATCTTTACGGGAGCAGAAAGCCTCATCTTTCTTCCATGGAGCAGCTGGTAGTTTCGAACTGCTGACCTTGCGGTTCGCAGCCCGATTCATAACCACTACGCTGAAGATGTAATGCCTCAGACATTCTATACAGTGTCGCTATGAGTTGGAACCAACTGAAAGGCACTTAACAAGAACTAACCTTGTGACAGATCACCCTAGATATTATCATAAATTTTATTATCAGCAATTTTACTACAGTATTCCTGTGAAACTGTTATTGCTAGATGAAAATTATGCTCAGAAAATTTCAGTAAATTTCCTACGGTATATAATTAGGTCACTTTGAAAGTAGGTGGCCAGCTTAATTCCTGCATCAAATTTTTCACTCTATATTTGACTACAACACTAGAAGTCAGTTGTATAGACAACATAAGATCAAGTCTAGCCAAAAAGTGTCCAATGTGTCATATGTACCTTAGAAGTGATACAATATTTCTGGATTATTTTTAAACCCTCAATAAACTAAATAAGCAATACAAGATGATAGTCTATTTTGTAATTATAAATAATGTCTTATTCTTTTCTTACAGGCTCTATGTCTTTGTAGTAATAAAACTCATTTTGAATCACATTTCACATGTTTTATATCTTTTTAAAAATTTGCCCACTACTGGAACTTACAATTTAAGTTCAAGTTGTTCAAAGTGGGCCTATCATGAATGATAACATGGTTCTTTGTTTATACTTTCTAAATTCTTTTCAGCTTTCTTACTGAGTGTAATTCCCTTTGACAGTTTTCCTTATTATTCTTTTCCACCACTCAAATGTTAGTTTGTCATAGTGTGGTGGCTTGGGTGTTGCTATGATGCTGGAAGCTGTATGTCTGGTATTTTAAATACCAAAAGGGTCACCCATGGTTCCAGCAGAGCATCCAGACTAACACAGAATAGGAATAAGGAGACACAGACTAATTCAGAATGATTAGCCACTGACAACATTATGAATAGCAGTGGAACATTGACATACATCATGCTGACATGTGAATAACTGTAGAACATTGTTAGATACAGAGACAGAAGATGAGCCCCTCAGGTTGGAAGGCATTCAGTATAGAAGAGCTGACTTCTCAAAGTAGAGTTGATCATAGTGATGTGAATGGAGTAAAACTTTCAGTACCTTCATTCATGAGGGGGCAAAGTCAAACTGAGGAGAAATAACTTCAAATATCCATTAGTAATAGAGACATGGAATTATGAAATATAAATTTAGGAAAATTAGAGGTTGTCAAAAATTGAATGGACCACCTAAAGATCAATATCCTAGGCATTAGTGGACTGATACTGGCCATTTTGATTCTATCAATAATTATCCTGTATATGGTTTTGAGGTTTAAGGCAGGAAACAGTCTCATTGTCTCCCCTGGAGTGGGTGGTGGGTTTGAACTGCTGTGCAGTGCTTATCTTACAGTGCCACAAATAATTAGAGTAAAAGGAATTTGTCTTAATATTGAACATCTACATTCTGTTGCATGATTACCATCTGCCTCTCTATAAAAACATTTTTTTCTCTTTTTTCTTTTTGTTATGACATGGCAATTGTGAATCATGCTCTGTAATACACAGGTATCTCCCAGATTCCAAAAGTTTTCTTCATTCCACTTTGCTTTAATTAAAGACCAAAATTGCTGTTTTCATTAATCATAGAAAAGCTAAAGAGGAATTCTCACTTTTACTTTAAAAGGTGGAAAGTGAAAGTAACATTCAGCAGTTGTTTTGCAGCGTCACTAAATAGGCAATATGTACTTTGATCAATGAGAGTGGGGTCACCAAGCTCATTCCTTAAGAACTACACTCAGTATCTCAGTATTAAGCCACCATAGTTCTGAACTGTATGTGTGTTATTACATGTTTTATATTTTATATGTTAATGTTATTTTATGTTTTATGTGTTAGTATGTTTTGATAGGTTATTTACTGGGATCTGGAAAACGTCTACATTTTTCCCATATCAATTAACAGTAATTGTTTCTTCACTTTATTCAATTCCAGGTATAAATATTTTAACATAAATGCTCTGGTTTGGGATACTGGGGAAGCCTGTACCTAACTTCATATAACATAATGACCCTCTTCAAACAGTTAAAATTTATTTATTGTCAGTGTTCCTTCCTGTGCATAGCAGTTAGTAATACTTTTTGGCTTTGTGACTATACTTTTTGTTTGTTTCTTTTTAACACATCATTAAAAATTCTTTTCAACAACTGTAGAGTTGATTATCCAATTGCCAGTGACATTCATGCTTCAAATTACAGAGTTGTTGCCAGAATGAACATTTATAAACCAAAAGTTATTTTTTCTCATGCAAGAGGTTTCCATAGTCTTTCCTCCCATGTCATATATATAAACATATATTTAGCACAGACCTAAAGTATAAACCTATCATACATTTTTAGAAATTGTAAACAAAATTTTAATATAAACAAAGAAAATTTTTATGCCAATCTTTTAATATCTTGGAAGTATGCATTTTTACAAATCAACATATAACTACAGAAAGGAAAAATGTACTTTGATATGCACCAATAAGTGCTATGAGCCTTTTTCTATTTCACCAAGCAAGACTGTGTTATTTACCTATCACAGATTGTTATTAAATCTTCCTCCAATTCTGAAGCTATGTTCTTTTATGTATAGTCCAGCTCTCAGGTTATTTGCTCAGCATATACAGACTGAGTAAGTATTCATACTGTTCCTGATTTGAAACCATGCAGTATTCCCTAATTATGTTCTAATGACTTCCTCTTTAATTACATTCAAGTTTCATATAAGCACAATGACATGCTCTGTAATTCCTATTCTTAACAATGTTAACCATAAGTTCTTATGGTCCATAGGGTTGAATGTCCTTGCATTGTCAATAAAGCACAGTTTAAACTCTCTCTGATATTCTCTGATTTCAGTTAAGATACATTTGTTATGGGCAATGACTTTTTTGTTCCATGTCTACTTATGAGCCTGAATTGAATTCCTTTCAATTCTCTGTCAGTGTACTGCTGATACTGTTTTTGAATTATCTTCAAGAGTATTTCAGTTAAGTGTGATATTAATGATATTGTTCAATAATTTTCACATTATATTGAATCATCCCTCTATAGAATGGGCATAAAACATTGATCTCTTCCAGTCAGTTGGTCAGACAACCGTCTTCTAACTTTATTGGCATTGACATGTGAGTACCTCCAGCTATTCATTCATTTGTTGAAACATTTCATTTGTTCCATTCAGAGAACTGAGGAAATATATCTATTTTAATTCTTCTAAAGTTTCAATTTAGATACCATTATACACATGTACAATTTACATAATAGGGATGACCATGCACACTTAATATTTATTTATTATATATATCATTACATATATTATATATATTACTGGTGACTGGAATGCAAAAGTAGGGAGCAA
>NW_006408734.1:4176101-4184761 GCF_000296735.1 Chrysochloris asiatica
TGAGTAAAAAGTATTGCTACAGGAGTTCTACTGCATAAAGACACAATCAGTAGCTATTTACAGACAAGCTGTCTTGATAATACACATGTCAGTTTTGTTAGAAGTCTTTAAAACAAAAAAGATACTTTTATTGACATGAAGGAAAAATCAGTCTTGAGCTCAGGGTTAATATAAAATTTCTAGCAAAACTCAAGTGGTCATTTTTCCATTTAATTGAAGCTTAGTAATAAGCTACAAGAATGGTGTCCCATATGAAACAACAGTTTTTAGAGGAATCAAAACTTTTAACAAAGATTGAGAGACCTCAAGATAGAAGAATGCCATTAACCTCCACAAATAAAGAAACTGACTAAAGTCCAGAAGCTGTGGGCAAAAAGACCATTTAATTCCCATTAATGCAATTGCTATTTTTATTAAACTCTTTTATGGTTTGTTATTTTCAATTTGAAGTGAACATCTTGGTCTCAACAAGCTTTCATCTTGACATATGTCAAAAGTATTGCACAAAGACCAACTAGTGCAAAGAACAGATCTCACCATAAGGCTTTTTAGTGAGATGTAAGTTAATAAAGGTGATTCTATGGAACAAATTATAATTTGGGATTAGTCTTGAATTTACCAATATGATCCAGAAAGTAATATGCAGTCAAAAGAGTAGCTTCCTTGGGAATCCGCTGACCGAGTTCAATTCAAGGCTGAGAAGTCTACTTTTTTGGAAATCTCAGAAAGGTAATCTTAATTGAATTTTTCGAAGGGCGCAGGATGATTGTTAGGAAGAAATCTGAAGAAAATTTAAAACTACACTGGTGAGAAAAGGGCCAGGAAATTTGTATCAAAGATTTTTTTTTTTTTTTTTCCATAACAACAGTGTACCTGCAAGAATATCATTGGGGAATCTTACCCCATCCACCCTACAGCCTTGATATTATACCTTCACACTACTCTTTGATTAAATATATTTTTTGCATCTATGACAGTTCATAGATATGATCTGCTGTGCACAGGATTGTTATGAGTTGGTACCAACTCGATGACACCTAACAATGATATTTCAATCATCCATTTATTAGTGGATGATTGAAATATCATAATGTATTACAGGAAAAGAATACTTCATAAAAAAATACAGCAAAGGAAACTCAATCAACATTTAGAATTTAAGTGATCATTAATTTACCCAAATCATTATTTTCTGTCATTGAACTCTAATGTGTACACTGTGGGAAGGGCATTCTTCTAACTGGTTTCCAAGTATTACCTAATTCAAGATCATTTCAAGAGTATTTTAAATAAAGACTTTGGGACCCCCACACTTGGCTTTCTGAAAATAAAACCTCAATTATATTCTTCATAGTTAATTTTTCAGTGTTTATGTAAAACACTTCTTTGCCATGTCTAAATGATTCGGAAATTTCTACCCTTTGCAAAATGAACCTTCTCTCTCTCTCTCTCTCTCTCTCTCTCTCTCTCTCTCTCTCTCTCTCTCTCTCTCTCAGTTTTTATTATGAATGAAGTGATAGTTTACATTGGAAATAATCAATGTTGCACTAAACCAATCACACTTTGCTTCATTGCAATAATCATAATCCCCTCCATGAATCATCAACCAAAAGAATTTGCCTCTATTCCCTCCCCTTTCTTCCTTAATGTACACAAAACCACGCAGGAATATACAATCGTTTAAACTACCAAAGGGCACATTTTGTAAGCCAGCCTCCTGTCCACCAGCACACAGCCTTTCTCTTTCCATGAATCTAGAATCCTCAACTGCTCAATCTCTCCATTCCATCAACTCTGCCACCATCGCTGGTGTCACTATTCTCTGGTGACTGTTCTGTTCATGGTCTTCTTTCTTGATGGTCCCAGGATTCTGTTTCTGGAATATATGATTAACTACTCCCCTCTTTATGTTACAAAGCTTCTATCTTTACAGTTGTGACCATCACAATTAGTAATGATAGCAATTATTCACTATTGAATCAAAATAACTCTATCCCCATTTCCTTTCACCAGACCCTTCTAGACAAGATGGAAACTATTCAGTGATGATTCTACCTAACCCCTCACACTCTGAAACTAAACTCCCTCTTGAAAACTTGCAAGCCAGCCACTTCATGCCTTTATATCCCCCACCCCCATTTTAAGTAGCAATGTCTAATTTTCCCTTCCCTATCAGCCCTGTATACCAAGGGTATAGGCGTGATCCTTGATGTGAAGACTCCTTCCCTCTTAGTTGGTATTTTGGGCTACTACATCCAGAAGTAGAGGTCAAGTTCATCAAAGTCTGTATATTTTTTTTTCAGGGGCTTTGTTAATTTCTTTCTTTTTTAAAATTCTTAATACCTGGAATTTTTATCTCCATCTTATGGATCAAGTTATCTGAAGGATAACTTGTACTTGTTCCTCAATGTGATGTCAATTTTTCTTCATTTTGAAACAATTTAGCCCACTCCTGCTTTCAACACATTCTTCATAAAAAACACTTTCACTTGTTGCACATGCAAATTTTAAGTCATTTAAAAGGTTTCAAACTTTTCTTGCACTAACCAACTGAAATCAAACTACTTGCCATTGAGTTGAGTCAATTCTGACTCATAGAGACTGTACAGGACAGACTATAACTGTCCCAAAGGATTTCCAAGGATGTGATCTTGATGGAAGCCATGAGGCTTCAGGTTCAAAGGCTATTAAATGATAATTTAACCACTGGTGAAGCGTAGTGGTTATAAATTGGGCTGCTAACCTCAAGGTCAGCAGTTCAAAACTACCACTTGTTCCGCAGGAGAAAGATGAGGCTTTCTGCTCCTGTAAAGATTTGCAGCCTCAGAAACCCTGTGCAAGGTCATTATGAGTTGGAACCGACTCCACGGTACTTAACAACAACAATATATGAATAGTTTTATTAATTAATTACAAAATGATAAGATACAATAACTGGTACCATGTTTCAGCATGCTCTTATAACATCTGAAATTATCCTCTCATCATCTACAAATGGATAGTGATCATTCTTCTGGCTTGTGTCTCCTTGTGGCAATCATCTCTTACCATTTAGATATTGAAATACTATGTAAATATGAATATTTTTCCAAGACTCAACACACTATTTGCCATAAGAGAATCACCTAAAATCAGTCACTATGAATGGAGACAAGTTGATTTGAGAACACAAAGTATTCATGGATGCTTGTACAATAAAATTGAGGTACTACATGGTTGAGAAACTTTCAGAGTCCTGGCTGATTTATACGTAATTATTGCCTATTTATACATAACAGCAACAACATTAACAATAATCTTTTGTCCCATTACATGTGCTATTTCTATTCTGAACACTTCAAAAAACATTTCAAATAATATAATGAATTGAACCTTTTAAATTGTCATTTTTAAGTAAAAAATATTCAGTCTTCAATAAGCATTAGAACTTTAATCAGATATAAACTAAGAAAAATTTAGGAGAAATGTTCCTATGTTTTAAATTTAATATTGAGAAACAATACAGAATATGTACTTTAAAAATGTTCAAAATCATGATAATATTGGTTAATTATATTTTCTTCCTTTTTGCTGAATACTTGAAGTTTACTGTTCACTCACATTCTATTTTTTAACGTGATATATTTTTGCTGACATTTGGCTCATCAAAAAAAAATTGAAATAGTATTTATTTACTCTTTGTAAGGAACCCTTGTGTGGTACTATGGCTTAAAGTGCCAGACTGCAAAACTGTTTGAACTCAATGTCATCAGTTCAAGCTCACCAGCTGCTCCTAGAAAACCTATACAGGGTCGGTCACTATGGGTCTGATTCAACTCGATGGCACTTAACAATACAACAACTCTTTGCAAAATAATATTTTTCTTCTATCATTTTTAAAATTGAATTTCATATTTTACAAATATAAGAAAAATAAACAGATCTTAGAAAGGGAAAAACACTTTTGTACCATGTGTGTTAATTTTCTATTGTTAAATGATGCAAGTCTGTTGACTAATAAGTAATGCTTTATCAAATCACAGTTGAGAGTTTCTGTTATATTATTCCTTTCACAGTAATAACTCTGTGTTTTACTTAAATTCATTTGTTATAATTAAAAAACAGACCTCCTGTACTTAATTACTTTTGTTTTGTTTTAGATTCCCCCTCTTAAGTAATTGAGTAATCAGTGATCAAGTGTACCACGCTTTTAAAACAGTTTGATGGTTATAGGGTATTTGTACTGCCTCATTTGTGGACTGGTCTGAATGAAGATAATAGGGTTAGTATTAGACGAATGCAGTTCTGGAACAATGCTTTCAATTTATTTTAAGGACTACAGCTCTTGCTATTATATGTAATCTCCCACCCATAGGGCAAAATACATACTAAATTTCAGTGCTAGAATGTGTCCATTTGAATCTGAACAGCACTTTTATGAAACATTTGATATGCAGGTGTTCTAAAAGGCTTATTTTTGTCTACCAAGGTCAAATAAAGTTAAATTTGAAATCAGAAAAAGCTTTAGATATGATACCATACCAGTCTTGCAGATTGAGAGTGTTGTAACACTGGGCTATTAGCATCATTAAAATATTGGCTTACCTCCTGGGGGACTAAAAAAAAGTTTTGTTCAGCTTTGTTATGCCTGTACTAAAAGTAAAGCTTCCTATTGAATAATATTTACTAGTACCATATTCTCCAGTGATTGCAATAGCCCACCAGTCTTGTACTGATGCAATACTACCCAACATAATAGGTTGCATATCACCCTCAAAGGAATGGTGTGCTGGGGAATTGGAACAGGCAATTGAAACATGTTGTCAAAATAGGGAGAGATAAAGTATGCAGAGGTGGCTCACCTGTTTTCATGAGTGTGTGCTCATATTCAACAAGAGGGGGCAGAAGGGATATTAACACAATATTTCTCAGAGAATCTGGGGAAGATGTTGGTGTTTCTGTATAGTTCTTCCCCACATCATCTGAAAGTCTTTGTTTGTTTGTTTTTTTCCCCTGTGGGATGCGGGGATCCAAGAGCCAGGATGCAACTGTAAATGCCAGAATCAGAGATCAGTCCTCAGAATATGTATGCCAGAATTCCCAATGACCTAGTGGGATTGATTGTACCTTCTGTTATCTGGAAAAATTGAGGTTGACAATGAATGGTGTAGCATTGTTTAATTGTCAACATAACCCATTAGTCTTGTACCTATGTAATTCCACCAATGATGAATGGGAATGAACTAAGGGATAACACTTGTTAGAGCATTCTTACTAACAGTAATCTGGACTGATATTGGAGCCTAATGTCCATTTCCAAGGTGGAAATTTTTGAGTATAAATAAATGACAAATAGAAAGAAAGAGAAATAATAGCCAAAGATAAAGGAGTGATTACATGGATTATGCAGTAGGAATATTATAAGACTAAAAGTACCATGGATTGTCAGAAGAACAAATATGTCTAGAAAAAATACAGCAAGAGTACTCGTTAAAAGTAATTATGGTAAATATTCTATAAACTCTTGTTGACCTAGAGATGAGATAGAAAAGAGGAAGGGCCTGTTGGTCCAAAGTGTGGTGAGACCAGGAGACACTTAAACCTATGGACAACGATATAGCTACAGAGGGCCACAGATGAGAGTGAAATATCCAGCTGATATGAAATGAAGGGAGAAGCACAAGAACACCCAAAATTGCAGATAGTACCCATTTGAAGTAGCCTTGATGGCTTGATAATCAGAACTCAACTAGAGGAAGATAAAAAAAGAAAACACTTTTTGATAAAGGAAATGAGGATAAATTGCTATAATTTGATGAACTTGATTTATATTCATGGAAATACTTGCTGAAAATACAAACAGAGAGGGAAGGAGTCTTCACATTAAATCTCAGTGCTATCCCCTCTGTATAGAAGGTAAGATAGGGACAGTAAACCTAGACATCGGTTACCTAAAATGAGGGAGAGATAAGGGCATGAAAAGATTGACTTACAAGATTTCAAGAGGAAGTTTAGTTTAACAGTGTGTATGGGAACTTGAAAGGACAAGCAGACCAGCCTGGAGTGGCTAGAAGAACAGAAGATACTTCTTGAAAGAAAGACCAACAGGAAAAATACAAAACTATATAGGCAGTCTAAATGATTACTACAAGAACAAGCAAGTTGCTTGCCCAGGAGACATCAAGGCAAGTGGCCGAGTCCCATCAGGGCAAACACCCATCAAAGACTAAGACTCAAGGGGAACACACAAGCAGACATGTGCTCTGACTGGTGACCATATTGGTCACTGATAAGGGAAAGTGAGCAAAAAATATCACTGAAGCTGCAAACTAAGCCCTACAACATTCAGTAGACTCCTGTGAACCTGAGTGAAGGTCAGGTTGACCAGCAGTGTGGCAAGACCTAGGGACTCTTGGGCCCAGAGTCAGTAACATAGCCACAGAGGACTAGAGTGGAGAGTGAAGCATCCAACTGATAAAAAGAGAGGGCATATGCATAAGAACAACCACACTTGCAGATAATACCCACTTGACCTGGCTTCAATGACTGGATGATCAGAGCTCAACTAGAAGAAGAAAGAAGAGAAAAAAAAGAGTAATCTAATACAATTTGATGAACTTTACCGACACCTATGGATGCAATAGCTCAAAATGTGGGAACAAATCTTTACAGTGAGTATCATTCCCACCCCCTCCATGCACAGAGTAGACAGGGATGGACAACTTGGGCATTGGCCATCCAGAATGGGAGATCTACAAAGACAAGAAGTTACTGGCTTACAAGCTTTCAAGAGGGAGCTTAGATACAGAGGGCGTGTTGGAATGTAGAATCTCCACTGAGTAGTATCCAATCTGTCTGGTATGGGCTGATTAAAGGAGATGGGGATAGGTCTCATGTGGTACAATAGTGAATGATTGTTATCAGGACTGACTGTGAGGGTTGGAAATGTAAAGGTAGACATTTTGTAGCAAAAAGAGGGAGTGATTGACTTTCCAGTCCAGGAGCAGAGGTCCCTGGGACCATCAAGGGAGAAGAGTGGAGTATGGGACCCTGACCAGAGAAACAGTGACAACAGAGATGGAGCAGCTTGGGACTCTAGACCCAGAGAGGGAGAGGGGATGTGTGCTGGTGACTGGGGGGCAGGCTTGCAGGGTATATATACCCTTTCATTAGTTGATGATGAATGTAGGGGATTGTAGCCATGACAATGAAACAATATACGATAGGATAAATGTAAAGCTAATATTCTCCCATGTAAACTATCACATAATTCACATACACACACAAAGAGTGTATAGGGGAAGACAGAGTCCCCACTGAATACTTTTCATCTGGTCTGGATGTGTCTGATAAAAAGAGATGGGGATAAGATTATTATGATTCAATAGTGAGTAGTTGTTATTATGACTAATTCCAACTATCACAATTTTAAAGGTAGAAGTTTTATAACAAAAACAGAGGAGTAGTTAGTTAATCTTACAGTTCAGAGACAGAGGGCTCGGGGACCATCGAGGGAGAAGAGCACAAACAGACTGAGGAATCTTGTCCACAGAAGCAGCAACACCAGAGATAGAGGCAGAGATGGGGACATGGAGAGAGGGAGCAGCTGAGGACTCTAGATTCATGAAAATAGAGGGCCTGAGAGCTGGAGGCCAAAGAAGATTTGCAGAATGTGCCCTGTGGTGGTATACATTAATATATATACCTTGTTGTTCTGATGTGCCGTGGAGTCAGTCCCGACTCACAGTGACCCTGTACAAGGGTTATGAGGCTGAACTCTTTAAGGGAGCAGAAAGCCTCATCTTCCCATGGAACAGCTGGTAGTTTTGAACTGCTGACCATGGGATTAGCAGCTCAATTTTTAACTACTATGCTACCAGAGCTCTTTATATATGTGTTGTTGTTAGGTGCCATCGAGTCAGTACCGACCAATAGTGACCCTATGCACAGCAGAATGAAACACTGCACAATTTTGGGCCAACCTTACCACTGTTGCCATGCTTGAGTCCATCGATGCTACCACTTGGCAAATCCATCTCATTAGGGGTCTTCATCTTCTTCTCTGACCCTCCATCTTACCACACATGATATCCTTCTCCAGTGACTTGTCCTTCCTGACAATATGTCCGAAATATGAGAGACAAAGTTTGGCCATTTTGGCCGCCAATGAGCGTTCTGGCTGTACTTCTTCCAAAAGGGATGTATTGGTTATTTTGGACACCCATGGCACTTTCAATATTCTCCTCAAACACGATAACTCAAAAGCATCAATTCTACCATCTTCCTTATTCACTGTCTAGCTTTCACACGCATATGAGGTTATTGAAAATACTATGGCTTGGGATATGTTCACCTTAGTCCTCAAGTTAACATCTTTGCTCTTCAACACTTTAAAGGGTCTTGTGCAGCAGATTTGCTTAATGCACTATGTCTTTTGATTGCTTGACTGCTGCTTCCATGAGTGTTGATAGTTGACCCAAGAAGGATGAAGTCCTTAACAGCTTCAATCTTTTTTCCATTAAAAAGAATGTTGTTTATTTGTCTAGTGGTAAGGATTTTTGTTAACTTTACATTGAGATGTAATCCATACTGAAGGCTGTGCTCTTTGATGTTCATCAGTAAATGTCTTAAGTCCTTTTCACTTTCAGCAAGCAAGGTTATATAATCTGCATATTGCAGGT
>NW_006408734.1:4186366-4208744 GCF_000296735.1 Chrysochloris asiatica
TTCCAACTACTGATCCTTCCTCTTTGCTCCCAACATTTACATTCCAATCACCATTAATGATCGATAATTCTTGATTGCCCATTTGATCAATTTCAGATTGAAGAAGTTGGTAGAATTCTTCTATTTCATCCTCACTAGCTTTAGTGGTTGGTGCATACATTTGAATAATAGTGGTGTTAACGGTAGGTGCATGGATATTATCCTATCACAGACAGTATTGTACCTCATGACTGATCTGGACATGTTCTTTTTGACAATGAATGGAACACCATTCCTCTTCAATTTGTCATTCCCAGCATAATAAACCATGTGGTTGTCAGATTCAAAATGGCCAATACTGGTCCATTTCAGCTCATTAATGCCTAAGATAATGATGTTTATGTGTTCCATTTCATTTGTGACAACTTCCAATATTCTCAGATTCATACTTCGTACATTCCATGTTCCTGTTTTCAATGGATGTTTACAGCACTTTCTCTCCATTTTGATTTGTGCCCCATCAGCAAATGAAGGTCCCGTAGGCTTTTCTCTCACTGGCTTACTCCATTCTTGTCTTCATGGATAGCTATCCTTTGAGGAGCCAACTCTTCTTTAGTCGAATTTTGAGTTACTTCCAACCTGTAGGGCTCATTTCCCAACACTATATCTGACAGTGTTTCCTGCTATTCATAAGGTTTGCAGTGACTAAATATTCCGAAGTAGTTCATCACTCTTTCTTCCTAGTCTGTCTTTGTCTGGAAGCTCACCTGAAACCTGTCCACAATCGGCGACCCTGATGGTTATTTAAAATACCGGTGGCATCACTTTCAGAATCACAGCAATTCACAAGCCACCATAGTACGACAACCTGACAGACGAATGGTGGCCATTTGGTTTTAAGTGGAAACTGTGTCTTTAAATTTTGAAGAGATCTGTGTCAATGCATAGTAGAACCCTCCAGCAATGGTGGGGGGATGTCCATTCACTCAGGTGTCCCCTCTAGTCATCAGAATGGAGGAGCACAGACAGCGAGAGACCAATGAACAGATACCAAAAATAAGAATGTCCATACCTATATCTCTGCAGTTCTGTTAGGTGTTCGTGGCTGTTCTGATTCTTCCCCTGCTGTTCTCTCCCAACATGGTGTCTCCAGGAGCAGCTAAGCATATTGAATTAGAAAGCAATGGATTTCTTAATTCTGCTACAAATTCCCCTAGCTGTAAGCCTTCCAAGCTTCTAAATATTCTTTTATATGTGGTTCAGAGTTCTAGCACCATCCCCTGAGTCTGCTTGGTCCAGTATTCTGTGTTGCTGACAGAGCTCCTCACTGCACATCTATCAGATCTGCCACCTTTATTTAGTAAAATATATATAGTAATATATATACCTTAGTGTTAACGAAAAAAAAAAAATCTAAAATCAATAGAGAGATGTTAACTGATGGTAGGTGGAGGGTATTATAATCATTGTCACGAAACAAAGTATATGATTTGTTGGATGTAAAACTTATTGTGTGCCCTGTAACTTTCACTCAATTCACAATAAAAACTTAAAAAAAAAAGAAAGTAAACATGATGAGACAGCATTTCTCATACTTTGGATGTATAGCAGAAGGATCTAGTCCCTAGGGAATAAACTTATGGTTGAAAAAGTGGAGGGTCAGCAAAAAAAAAAAAAAAAAAGGAAGACCCCCCCACCCCAACAGTTGTCTCAAACATAACAATTGTGACAGTGACACAGGACCATGCAGTATTTCATTCTTTTGTGCCAAGAGTGGCTAAGAGTTATATTTCCTTGTGTAAATATATGTGGTCTCAAGTAGGAATAGCAAACAGATCAGGAAAAATCTAAAACTGTACTGGTTGGTGTCTCTGGAGAGACTCAAACAAATTCATAATCTTCTGTAAGTTAAATTTTGTCTGTGACCAGGAATAGTGAAGAGAAAATAAACTTGAGAAACCTGGCTGGATCAACAGTAGACCTGATCAACAATAGACTTGAATAACCTCACCTTTAGTTCTCTGTGCCATACTGAACTACTAATTGTTAATGACTGGTTTGGACTAATATGATGATTGGGAGGGGTGAGTTAATCACTCATGTATGATCTGTGGTGTGGTAAATTATTTAACATGTCTCTTCTAGCCATAGTCTTTCTAATTCTCACCAAATGACATTGTTTCCAAATGAGATAGTGGAAGATGTTTATATGATTATATGTTTCCATTTTGAGAGACTTTAACAGGGTTAATTGTGGTTGCAAAAACCTGGAATTCTAATAATTGACTTGGTGAATTTTACCATCCTACTGGGTATGAAAAAGAACATTGTGGGTCAAGTGAGTGGCAGTGCACTCCTTTGATTTACCAACAAGCTCACTTCTGTCTGACCTCTGCTTCTTGGGACTTGAAATGGCAGCCTAATCTGATTTGTCAACTTCAGGAGACTTGTGAGCCAACAACGCAATGTAGTGTGAGTAAGGAGAATCCTCCAGATGGATGCCTGAACTAAGAATTTAATATTTGCTAACCTCCACATCCATGTAAGATGTTTCCATGACTGTGAGTTCTGTGACACATTGCAACTAATTGCAGAGCCCAGGGATGTGAGAGAGAATTCTAAGGGGAGATGCAATGTTTGATATCAGGGACTATGAAGCGAGAATCTTGGTGTGGCACTTAGGATAAGAAATAGACTGTTAATTGCAAGGTTATCAGTTCAAACCCACCAGCCACTCCTTGGAAACCCTGTACAGGGATACCATGAGTTGGAACCAAAGATGCTTTAAAACAACAGCAGTAGCATTTTAGGAAAGTTGAACATTTAGGGTATCTTTCCCCTCCATCTCATAAGGACCAGTCTTGTGCTGAGCCTTCTAAAAGAAGTGATTGCAGGAGATGAAAAAATCATTTAACTAAGCTTTGCTATATTTGTGCTACAAGTAAATTTTTATTGCTGTATTTTTAAACCACATATTTGTAAGAGAATGTAAGATCATATATACTTTTTAAAAATTCCTGATAATATTTTTTCAATTAAAAAATGATGAAGAAAGGAAGAGAGAAGAAATGGCAAAAGCAGTATGTATATCAATAAATCAAATTAAGCTAATTTGCCAGGAGCTTGAGACAGGTCATCCAAATGGTGAATAATCAATGTTGATTTTGCTAAAATAGATATTGTTCTTGAGAATTCGTTTGTTTTGTTTCTAGAAATAGGCAACAATATATTTACCCTCACTGAACATTCTGAGGGCATTCTTACTGACTTAATATTAGTCACTACTAGCTTTCTCTATGAGACCTGGTTCTCAGTAACAATGCTAGAAATAAACTAAATGCAAATAAATAAGCAAAACAAAATCTTTCCTCAATATCATGACTATTGGTTTTCTAGTCACATAATAGGAAAGGAATTATTTTCTCTTTAAAAAGTTCCAATTGAAAATCTCTTCAGAGAAGACAAATTACTAGTGTTTATTTATTTTATATGTTATTATTCTCAAGACATTTGCACTTCTGAAGAAACCCATTTTTATTCTTTGAAATTTCTTTAATTTGAGCATTTTAGCTCATTTTAGTAGTCAAAAAAAAAAAAAAGCAGCAAGATATTTACATGGATTCCTGAGATTGCACCACATTCTATTAAGTGGCACTAATTGCATTGGGAATGGAAATTAATTGAAAAGCCCTTACTATCTTTGCATAGTTGCTTGAACTTACACATTATCTTTGTAGTTCATTCTAAGTGAGTAATTTTTTCACACTGTCTTCACATTCCATGACTTAATATGAACAAATATATGTGTAATTTGCCAGTGGATCACCATTGAAATGCTGTGATTCAATGTAGCCGAAATGCATTAAAATGACAATATAGTAATTTCCCAATTATCCCATAGAGGCAAAGTAACCAGTGTTTCAATTTAAAGTGTAATTGATTCCTAATTACTGTACTTTCATAGAAAGGCCACAGTCCATAACTTCATTAAATAGTGAAAACACAAATAACTACTGAAAGGGAAGAATTAGCATATACTATATGCTTATTTACTTTCTAATCTGTAAATGTTTGGGTTCTGGGCTACAGAAAGGCTTCACAGTTTGTACTATGCCATTCAGATGTTCCTCAGTGAACAGAAAATTTGTCTAGTGATGTTTATTTTGTTAATTGCCATCTAGTCAGTTGTTGTTGTTATTTTTGTTGCTGTTAATTGCAGCCTAGTTGGTTACAACTCATATGACCCTGTATAGGATTTTCAAGGAGCAGCTGGTGAGTTTGAACCACTGACCATGTGGTTCAATTCTTCAATAATTTCTAGTACAAGGTTGCAGAAGACAAAGTATTCAAATATGTGTATTGAGACATATGAGACAATAATACCTTTATTGTCATATGCACTCATGCTTGTTAAATGTTTCATGAAAACTAAGGAGAAGAAGTTTATTAGTTAAAACTGATAAGAGGACAGTGGGGAGAGCAGAGAGCTATAGAATCTATTAATTGCATAATATAGGTGTGGAACTGCAGGATAAGCACTGGACAGAAAGGTAGGTTTGAACCACACGACTGGCACTTCTAACTCTCCAGCTTCTTCTGGGAAACCCTACACAGGGTTGCTGTGGGTCAGAAAAGACTCAACAGCATTTAACAACAGCAACAACATTGTTTCTGATCATGAATACTGCTCAAGCAGGTTCTGTTGTAGAGGGTCCATAGATGAAGAGAAGATCACTTTATCTGAATGTTATAAAGAAATGATCAAACAAATGAAAGAGAACATACATGCACATGCATACTGATGCATTATGGATATAATTAGGTCTGTCCTAAAATATTTACATTAAATTCCAGAATATTCACTTTTAAGAATGCTAAGAAGCTCTGGTAGCGTAGTGGTTATGAATCGGGCTGCAAACCTTAAGGTCAGCGGTTCGAAACTACCAGCTGCTCTGCTGGAGAAAGATCAGGCTTTCTACTCCCGTAAAGATTTACACCCTCGGAAATCCTGTACAGGGTCGCTATGGGTCGGAACCGACTCGACTGCACTTAACAACAACAGGGTTGATTTTATTACCTTGATATTGCTCCATTATTTTGCTGTTGTTAAGTGACTTTTAGTCAGTCCCAACTCATAGCAAACTTGTATAGGATTTCTGAGTAGTGGGCTAGTGGGTTTGAGCCATCCATTTTTAGTTAGCAGTTTAGTGCTTGCTTATCCTACAGTAACACACCAGGACCCTTGTTTTATTACAGAGATTGGTAAGTATGCATTTTTTTTATTATAACTTGACAGAAAGATTCAGTTATCTACAAACATTGAACTATAGTAAGGTGTACTTTAAACATATACGAGGATGAGTGAAAAATGATCCACACTCTGGCTGTATAATTTAATCTAATCAAATTTTAGAAAAGACAAATACATCATTTTCAATATAATGTCCTTGCTTTTTAATACACTTTGTCTGTCTTTCAAGAAGCTTTCATATTCCATAATTAAATGTTTTAGACTGAGCTACAAGACAAGAATGCACCATTTTCTTCACTTCTTCATCAGAGGTGAATCTTTGTCCTTGAAGGCATGCTTTCAGGGAATCAAACAAATGAATGTCCAATGGGGCAAAATCAGTTCTATAGAGAGGATAATTTAAGACGTTAAAACAAAGTTTTCGCAGCAGCTAAACAGTGTGGGCAGAGGTGTGGGGATGTGCATTATCATGCAAGATCACAATGCTTTTCGATAGCAATCCTTTAAATTTAATCCTAAATTTAGATTTCTGTTCTCCAGTCAGCATCTCACTGTAAGAAACACTATTGATTGTTGGACATTTTCCTGGTAGTGTTCCAATACTGACCTTTGAGAATCCCAGAAAACTGTAAGCATCAATTCTCCAGCTTACGGTTGACTTTTGAACTTCTTGTTGATCAGTGATTGAGGATATTTCCTTTCCTTACTCTGCCATTCACTCTCAAGCACATGGTGGTGAATCCATGTCTTGTGACTCATAGCAGTTTTTGTTTTTGTTTTTTTCAAGAAACTTTTATCTTCCTTCGAGTATCAATCAAAATTTTGTTTGCAGATGTCCAATTGCTTCTGTTTCTGATTTTCTGTGAGTTATTTTGGTGGTACCAAACTAGCACAAACTTTTTGAAACTCAAATCTACCTTAGATTATTTCGTAGAAAGAGCCATAGCTGATTTGCAAATGATTCACAACATAATCCAATGTCACTTGCCTATTTGATAGAATCATTTCACATGCATGCACAATATTGCCGGTATTTGTAGACATGAATGGGCTTTTTAATACAACCGGAGTGAGGATACTTTTTGACACCCCCTCATATATTAAAAAATATTTGATTAATGGTAATAAAAATATAAGCTTAACACCATCAGTATTGTAATGCCACAATTTTTGTATAAAAAAACCTTTAAAGTAATTCCTCTTTACATGGAAAATGTGTTGTTATTGGTTAGAAATATTGTAGTTATACACTGGGTATGAGAAGTATGAGTATTCCAGAACACTTAATTGTACTTCTGAGAAATCTGTACCTAGACCAAGAAGCAGTTGTTCGAACAAAACATGGGAACATTGAATGTTTTAAAATTGGGAAAGGTGTGAGACAGGGTTGTATTCTTTCAACATACTTATTCAACCTGTATGCTGAGCAAATAATACAAGAAGCTGGGTTCTATGAAGAAAAACGTGGCATCAGGATTGGAGAAAGACTCATTAACAACCTGCAATATGCAGATGATACAACCTTGCTTGCTGAAAGTGAAGAGGACTTGAAACATTTACTTATGAAGATCAAAGAGCACAGCCTTCTATATGGATTACATCTCAATGTCAAGAAAACAAAAATCCTCACCACTGGACCAATAAACAACATTCTTATCAATGGAGAAAAGATTGAAGTTGTCAAGGACTTCATTCTTCCTGGATCAACTATCAACACTCGTGGAAGCAGCAGTCAAGAGATCAGACGACGTATTGCATTGGGCAAATCTGCTGCACAGGAACTTTTTAAAGTATTGAAGAGCAGAGATGTAGGCTTGAGGACTAAGGTGTGCCTGACCCAGGCCATGGTGTTTTCAATAGCCTCATATGGATGCGAAAGCTGGACAGTGAATAAGAAAGATCGTAGAAGAATTGATGCCTTTGAGTTGTGGTGTTGGAGGAGAATACTGAAAGTGCCATGGACTGCCAAAAAAACCAATAGATCTGTTTTGGAAGAAGTGTAGCCAGAGTGCTCCTTGGAGGCCAGGATGGCTAAGCTTCGTCTCTCATACTTTGGACATATTGTCCGGAGGAAACAGTCGCTGGAGAAGGATGTCATGCTGGGTAAGGTGGAGGGTCAGAGAAAAAGAGGAAGACCTCCAACGAGATGGATTGGCCAGGTTGCATCATTGATGGACTCAAGTGTGGCAGCAGTAGTGAGGTTGGCCCAGGAGCGGACATTGTTTTGTTCTGCTGTGCATGGGGTCGCTATGAGTCGGTTCCAACTCGATGGCACCTGACAACAACAACAACAACACTGGGTCAGGTTTTATGTCAGGATGGTATATATCAGCTTACATAAAATTGCACAAGGAAATACAACACTATAAGGTGTATTTTTTGTAATTAATTAACTAAATGTCTGGCAAGTCATGAGCTCATCTGGTATCACATGTTTTTTCTATAATATCATAATTTGTGAAATTATGATAACAAAAAAGCAACAAGACATGTCACAATTACCATTGGTGTATTGCCTAAATTTCATCTTTCAGAAGCTCAGTGTGATAGCTAATATTTCTTGACCCTTTCCCATAGGTGTCAATAAGCCTCAACAGCCCACCCAGCTAATCTCAATCAATAACAACTGCCATAAAGGTACAGTAGACCAGATATTTTGTCACTGGTGTGACTAACATTGTGCTCAGAATGAAGCGAGTTTCAGTTAAGCTTGCATTATTGTTGAATTTTCCTCATGGTCTCTGCTAGGTTCCTTACTCCCATTCTTCCACATGTTGTTGCTAAGTACCAACCAGTCCATTCAGATTTATAGTGATACTGTATAGGGTTTCTGATGCTTTAAATCTTGGTGGGAGCACAAAGCTTCCTCTTTCCAAGGAATGGCTGACTGGCTACAACCACAGCCTCTTGATTTGAGGTCCAATTCATATCACATGGAGCCACTATCTCTATCCTTCATATCCCCCCAATAATTTATGTGCACTATAATTTCTTAGTCTCTTCTTTTAGGGAAATCCACCTAGGACAGTTGATACCAGCAATGGTCCTAGGAAGCAGATTCTAAGAATGGGATTCTGGAGGTGGATCATTTGTCCTGAAAAACTGGCTAACTCCACCATCTTGAGAGATAGAGAACCACTTTCTCCCAGCTCCCAGCTCATAGTAGAAACCTCAAATGAAGCATTTGTTTTTATTTTTAAGTGCCGTTAAGTCAGTTGACACATATTGACCCTTATAACATTTCCCAGGAGCAGCTGTTGAGCCTGACCTGCCAAACTTGTGTTTCAGTTTTTGTAATCTAGTGCATTAATCCACATTGCACACCAGGACTCCAAATGAAGTATTAAAATATAATAAAATACTTGTTCTTCTCAAATTTTGCCCCTAATGACTTTCTTAGACAACACAATTAGGAGAAAATTATGCTATTCACCAGAGAGTTCATTTCATGCTAGTGAACATAATGATCATATGTTCTTGGATATCAAGAGATCATGTGCCTAGAATTACCCATGGTAAACTACTACTATCACATCCATCAAAATTCATAATTATTCTACTTAGAAACAAATATTCTGAAGCAAGTAGTGTGGGTAGATCCATTGTACTAAACTTCTGAAAGATATTCAGTGTCAAGGACCAATGGATATTTCTTCATTTATTCTGGATTATATGCATTACCATGATTTTTTAAATCCTATTACTATACATTAAATGCGGGTCAGTTGTGACTCACGTTGTTACTTTTAGGTGTCATCTACTGCCTCCCACCCAAAGGGGCAGAATAAAACACCCCCCAGTCCTGTGTAATCCTCACAATTGTTGCTATGCTTGAGACCATTGCTGTTGCCACTGTGCCAATCCATCTCACTGTGGGTTGCCTTTATTTTTCACTGACCCTCCACTTTACTGAGCATGATGTTCATCTACAGGGATTGGTCTCTCTTCACATTATGTATGAAGTATGAGAGAGGAAGTCTGGTCATCTTGGCTTCTAAAGAGCATTCTGGTTGTACATCAAAGCTTTATTCTTTGCTAATGCCTTCATTTCTCCATGGACTTCTTCCTTCAGTACCACTGGCTCTTGATCATATGCTAACTCTTGAAAGACTGAACATTGATCATTTCTTTTTGGTAGAGTGACTCTATGCATTCTTTCCATCTTCTTTTGATGCCTTCTACATCATTCAATATTTTGCCCAAATAATCATTCAGCATTGAAAGTACAGCCTTGAATTTTTTCCTTCAATTCTGTCAGTTTAAGAAAAGCTTAGGGTGTTCTTGCGTTTTGTTTATCTAACTCCAAAGCTTTACAGATTTCATTAGAGTATTTCACTTTGTCCTCTCAAATTGCCATATACAATGTCTCTATGAGTCAGAACCAACGTAATAGCACATAATAACAATAGCAACAACTTTCAAGATAGATTTATTTCTTCTTCAAGCAGTCCATGGTATATTTAATATTCTTTGCCAACATCATAACTACCATGTATCAATTCCTTGCCAATCTTCCTTCTTCATTTCCCATGTATATGAAGTGACTGAAAATATTATTATAGGACAAAATGTTTTGGGTTCCAGGACCCAAAGTCAAAAGCCTTCTGAGTACATAAGTGCCCAGAGATCGAAAAATGACCAGAATCATTCTAAGAGACATTAGTTTATTACTGAAGAGTTAAAAAAAAAGAATAAAAGAGAATCTACCTAAAAAGGGTGACACGCAACTGATACCAGTGACAGCCTGCTGGACAGTATTGTTTTACTGCATGAGGGGCAAGAACTAGGGTCTTTTTATATCATATTTTTATATTATACAAGCTTCATAAGTAGAATGCAGAACTAGGAGACGAAACAGAGTCAAAGGTGCATGGTTGTTATTCCAGTCCTGGAGCAAAAAGCGGGTTAGACAAGCACAATAGGAGGAAGGGTATAGGCTCATTCCTACAATGTGCATAATATTATGCTAGCTGGAGGAGGGGACTGTCTGCTCCTTCCTACATAGCAGGAGCAACAGGAAGGGACCAGTGATATGGTTATGAGGTGATCTTGGTGTGGTCATTTTGGAGTGTTCAGTTTGCGTCTCTCCCTACAGTGTAAAATGCCCCACGGGGTTTCCAAATCTGTAAATATTTACAGAAGCAGATTGTTGTCACATCTTTATCCTACAGAGTAGCTGTGGATTACTACAGATCTTTTATTTAGGGACAGGGTTCTTACCTACTGCACCACCGGGATTCTTTTATTATTAAGATGACCTATTTCATCTTTTGTTCTATATATTCTAATATTCAGTGTTCTAATGCTATTTTAAAAATAGTTAAATTTAAAACTTTTGGAACCCATATTATTCTCTGAAAGCACTTTCATAACAGCTCATTATATTCTTAGAGATACAGTGCTTTTTTTGCATTTCTCAAGGGATTCTAGTTTGAATTTTTAATGTCCTCTTTTAGTGCCTGAATTATGTCTGCTTCTTTCAGGGTCATTTGTTGTGTGTGCACATTGCTGCTTGTCTATTTCATGCTCATAGTTGCTCTCCAATGATGACTGTTAATTCATATTTATGAATGAAAGTCTAGGTTAATTATAGATGTTCTATGGATTTACTCTACATTTGTAAAGGCATGTTTCATAAAATAGCCTCTTCATTAAGCAAAATGACTGGTAACCTATTCTCAGTAAACTGATGAAATTTGTCAACATGTAGACTTTCCTGTTATTCTTGTTAAGTGCCATTGAGTCGATTCCGATAGCGACCCTGTATAGGGTTTCCAAGGAGCAAATGGTCAGCTTGAACCGCCGACCTTGCAGTTCAAACGGATTTGCAGTCTGGCACATTAACCCACAGTGTCACACCAGGACTCCGTAGGCATTCCTAGAGGGTGCCAAAACAGTGGATAGACATATTGGTGAACCACTTAATCCCTTCAGGATAGCTGTAATCTGGAATTGTATTAATGTAGTGAAATTCACATCTTGGATAATTTTATTTTATTAGTTTTACTTCTCCAGTATTGACATGGTGTTACTTGAAGTTCAACTATTTCGCTAAGTGTTTTACACATATGTAAGTCTCTCATTAAGGTTCCCTTGGTGGTGGTGTTGTTAAGTGACATTGAGCAGGTTTCCATGCACAGTGACTTTATATAAGGTTTCCAAGGAGAGGCTGGTGAATTTGAACCTCCAACCTTGCAATTCAAACCGTCTTTGCAGTCCAGTGCATTAACTTGCAGTACCCGTGGCTCTATATATAAGGCAGGTGAGAGAATGTGACTGATCAGGTATGTAAATATGTGGCCTTTAATTACCCTGATAATTGTTTCTAAATCCTCTTCTGTTCTTTTAATTTCTTGGATAACTCTGATGGTGGGTTGTGGGTTTTTCTGATGTTTCTCTAAAAATCTTGCTTTCTAATTTCTGTCTCCTTAAATTATCTCAACCTTTTAAATTTTATTATTTATTTAAATTTATTTTACTTTATATATTTTTAACTGCTTTCCCCATTAACCAAATTAACATTTAAAAAAAAATCTTCTAGTAGGAGATTAGAAAGAGCCTTGGGAACATAGTGCATTAAGAACTGGGAGGAGAACCTTAAAGTCAGTAGTTTGAATCTACCAGTCATTTTGTGGGAGAAGGTTGAGACTTTCTGCTCCTGGAATGATTTAGAGCCTTAGAAACCCTATACAGGTTTGCTATGAATCAGAACCAACTTCGTGGCAAAAAAACACCACTAACAATAAAAGCTTGGAGTCGTGGTGTGGCACTGTAGGATAAGCACTGGACTGCTAGCCATAATGTTGGTGGTACAAGTCCAGCAGCCACTCCTTGAAAACCCTATACAGGGTTAGTATAAGTCAGAACAGACTTGACAGCACCTATCAACAACAACAATTAGAGCACTATTTTTTTCTACCACTGTCTATAGTCTCCTTTTCTATTATTATTTTAACTTTTTGCTAAATTTGTTGCATCTAACACTTTGAAACAAAATTCTTATTGATAGTATTATTGTTTGTTTTAATTTTCAGAGGCTTTACATATGACTAAATGAGTTGAATGACTTACCTTAGCAAGAATAGGCTATAAGGATGTATTTCAAACTGCAAACAAAATACCAATAATAAAGTTGAAATGCAGTGAACAATTTTAAATGAGTGTAAGAATGATATTCTACATGAGCATTTTAGGAAATAATTGGAAACGTTAGAAGATACTTTTTAAAATGTATTATTTCAGGTATTCAAATGATAAATTATTAAAAAGCTCTTATTTTGAACCAGTTCCTCCAAATTGACTGCTTGGGCTCTCAATTATTGTGGAATGGGAGGAGTTGATAGATATTATTAATTATTTTCCATTATTTGTGTTTAAAACGTCTGAATTTTTTAAGTTAATGAATATTTTAAGATGCCATAGTGAATTAGAAAAAGTTCCAAGTACATATCTTTCTGAATCATAATTTATTTACTACTGTAATGCCAAATCAAATACAGAAATATATTGAATTATAAAGTAACTATAAAGTAGCAACTCTCACCATAAATAATAAACCTCAAATTGCTTTATTTCTCAAAAGATCCTCAATATTAGAAATAAGAAACTTTAGAATGAAGTGCAATAAGAGATGTTATATAGAGGGAGCTATGATCATAAAGATTAAAAAAGTATGTGATTATTTTATTGGAAAATTTAGCATCTGTTTTGTAAACATTTACCCAGTTCATAATAAAAGGCTAAAAAAATTCACATTTTTTCTTACTAAACTACTATGTAATGTTTTTGTTGTTGTTAAGTGCCTTTGATTGGTTCTGATTCATAGCAACCCTGAATAGGATTTCCAAAGAGCGAATGGTGAGTTTGAACCACGAACCTTGCCGTTCAAACCCATCTTGAGTTCAGTGCCACAATTCAAGCTTCTCAAACACAACTCACACAAGAGAATACCAAGTTTATGTGTTTTATGTATTGAAATTCTACACAAAATTTTCTTTCAAAATGAAGCATTTCAAGACTAAACAAACAGAAGTTGAATATCATATACTTTGTTGTTGTTGTTGTTGTTGTTGTTGTTAGGTGCCCTCAAGTGCATAGCAACCTTATGCACTACATTAAGAAACACTGCTTGATAAACTTGAGCTCATTGCTGCTGCCGCTATGCCAATCCATCTAATTGTGGTTTCCTTTTTTTTGCTAACCCACCACGTTACCAAGTATGATGTCCTTCTCCAGGAACTGGTCCTTCCTGATTAATGTCAGAAGCCCATGGTACTTTTAATATTCTTCGCCAACTCATCAATTCTTCCATGGTCTTTCTTATCCATTGTTCAAACTTCACATTATATGAAGCTATTGCAAATACTTTAATTTTGCAAGTTGAGGCTTGAATTTTTTCTTCAATTCCTTCAGCTTCTTCCTTTTTGGTTTTCTAACTCCAGGTCTTTGCACATTTCAATATTACATTTGTTTCCTGGAACTGCCCTTTGAAATTTCCTGTTTAGCTCTTTTAACTCATTGTTTCTTTGATTTGCTTTAACATCTCTACAATAACGCTGATTTGGGGCTTTTCTTTCTTTCTTGTCTTCTGAATGACTTTTTGCTTTCCTCATATATGCTCTGGATGTCAGCTCATAACTCTAATTGTCATTAGTTTCTAACTCATCAAATCTGTTCTTGAGGTAATCTCTAAATTCAGGTGGGATACATTCAAAATTTTACTTTGGCATTTGTGAATTTGTTCTAATTTTCTTCAGCTTTAACTTGAACTTGCATATGAGCAATTGATTGTCTGTTCCACAGTCAGGCCTTGATCTTATTTTGGTTGATGACATGAAGCTTTTCTATTGTCTCTTTCTACAAGTGTAGTCAATTTGATTTCTGTGTATTCCATCTAGTGCAGTCCATGTGTATAGTTGTCTTTTATATTGTTTAAAAAGGCATTTGCAATAAAGAAGTTGTGGTTTTGCAAAATTCTACCATGCAATTGCCAGCATCATTTCTATCACCAAGGCCATATTTTTCAATTACTAATCCTTCTTCTTTGTTTCCAACCTTTGCATTCCAATTGCTAGTAATTATCAATACATTTTGATTGCATATTTAATTAACATCTAACTGAAAAACTTGATAGAGTTCTTCAATTTCATCATAACTAGTTTTAGTGGTTGATGAGTAAATTTGAATATTTGTATTAACTGTTGTTCCTTGTAGATATATGGATATTATCCTATCACTGACAACACTGTATTCAAGATAAATCTTAAAATATTACTTTTGATGATGAATGTCACAATGGTCATTTTCAATTAGTCATTCCAGGCATAGTAAAGCATGTGCTTGTCAGATTCAATATGGCCGAAACCAGTCCATTTCAGCTCACTAATGCCTAGCATGTTGATGTTTTGGGTTGCATTTGACTTTTGACAAATTCCAATTTTCCCCAATTCTTGCTTAATACATTCCATGTTCCAATTATTAATGGATGCTTATAGCTGTTTTCCTCATTTTCAATTGTGCCCCATCAGCAAATGAAGGTCCTAGGAGCTTTGATCCATTTGCATCATCACAGTCAACTCTACTCAAAAAAGCAAGCTGCTCCCCAGTCATATTTTGAATACCTCCCAACCTGAGGGTTTCATTTACTGGCACTGCATCTGACAATGTTCAGGTGCTCTTCATTGTGTTTCAATATACAATATTCTGGTCCTGACAGTGTTCCAGTATATTCATAAAATTTTCAGCAGTTAATAATTCATAAGTAGTCAATATCTATGTTTTTCTAGTCTGTATTTGTCTGGAGACTCAGCTGAAATCTATCCAGTCATAGGTGACCCTGCTGATATTTAAAATAATGGTGCTATAGCTTACAGAATCACAGTAAGCAACCACAGTACAACAAACTAACTGACAAATGGTTCTGCATAAAACTAGTTTTCAGAAATCCAATTACAACCTTCCAAACAATCAGTTGAAATTATCTTCTGAGTAAATAGCAGTCTATTTATCCTTGCAATGGAAGGATTATGTACAAATATCTTAGAGGTATCTTCACTAAACTGGTTTATGAAATCAGAATTTTTCATGAGTTCATGAAAATTCTTGTTATTTTAAAGTTGGGAGCTGCCTTTCTAAAAAGAAAATACATCAAAAATAAAGATAGAGAATACATATGAATACCTAGAAAGTATGTATTTTACCTCATATGTCATACAGGCGTATTTTTAGTTAGATAATTTAAACCTAACATTTAGGATGTATATAATATTAATATTAAACATGTTGAAATAATTGAATTTATGGAAAGAAAAATCTGCTGAACATGTCACTCAACTATTATCTTTTTATTTTAACCAATTAATATACATGAAATAGGGAACTGGTTTTTTAAATAACGGCTTGGTGAATCATTTACTTACTGATTTTGTTGTTTATAGGTGTCATCACTGGAGTTCAACTCATTGAGACCTTATGCACAACAAAATGAAATACTTCTTGGTCCTGTGTCATCATCATAATCATTGATACTAAATAACTTCCCTAAAGATTTTAAATTAACTTGAAATTTATTGTGGTAGTGTTTGTTTTTTGTTTTTTTGTTTTTATTGTGATTTAAATGATAGTGTACATGGGAGAACATCAGTTTTATGCTTATCGTTTCATTGCAATGATTACAATATCCTCCATGTATCATTATTCAATCATTCAATAGTATTTGTTTCTATTCCTGCTGTTATTCATTTGTTTGTTTGTTTGCTTGTTTTGATGTACACAAAAACACTCAGGAATATATAATTATTTAAACAACTGAAGGCACATTTTGCAAGCCTGCATCCTAGCCATCAGCACACAGCCTTTCTTTTTCCATGAGTCTAGAGTCTGCAGCTGCTCCATGTTATCATCACAGCCTCCATCCCTGGTGTCGCTGCTTCTCTGGATAGGTTTCATATTCTGTCTGTGTTCTTCTCCCTTGATGGTGCTAAGGTCCTCTGTTCCTGGACTTTATGATTAACTACTCTCATCACAGTCTCCACCTCTGATATTGCTGCTTCTCTGGATAGGTTTCATATTCTGTACATGCTCTTCTCCCTTGATGGTGCTAAGGTTCTCTGTTCCTGGACTTTAAGATTAACTACTCTCCCATTTTTGTTACAAAACTTCTACCTTTGCAGTTGTGGTAGTCACAATTACTCACTGTTAAATCATAAGAATCTTATCGCCATCTCCTTACACAAGACCCATCTAGACAAGATGAAAACTATTCAGTGGGGATTCTGCCTTCTCCCACACATTCTGAAACTCAACTCCCTCTTGAAAACTTGTAAGCCAGTCACTTCATGCCCATTTTAAGTAGCCAATGTTTAAGTTGCCAGTCTTTACTTGATGTGAAGATTCTGTCCCTCTCAGTTGGTGTTTTGAGCTACTACATCCATAAGTATAGGTCAAGTTCATCAAATTGTAGCAATTTACATTTGTTTCCTATATCTTTTTTTTTTTCATCTTCATCTAGTCAAGCTGTGATCATCAAGGCATCGAAGCTAAGTGGAGTGTTCACTATTGATAAGTTTGAGCGTTCTTGTGCGTCTCCCTTCATTTCATATCTGTTGTACACTTCACTTTCAGTTCTAGAACTAGAATCTAGTTCTAGTTCTGATTATGTCTTTGTCCATGGGCTTCGGAGTTCTCAGGTCTCACCACCAGACCTTCCTCTTGTTTCTCTCTTTTCCAGGTGGTCTAAGGCCCTATACGCTGGGTAAGTTCTAGACCCCCTTTTAGATATTGAAAGCAGTTATAGAACTTACCCAGAGAAATTGACTTCTTGCAGAGCCTTTGTAGTGCATATGGTACCAAACAAAAACTGTTTCCATGTGTCTTTCAGATAACTTACATTCAGTTAAATGATAATCTCAAAGTGTTCCCCAAAATGTACAATCTGGATATATAGTAAAGTGGTGGTTTGTAAGTCATAGTGCGAGTGGGTATTTAATATTTCTGTTATATGCTATATTGTGTGATTCTTCTTTTCCATTGATCTACATGCCTAATTGAATGTACACACTCACACACATACAGTTACAAATGTGATTACAAATGTGCTTCTTACAGACAAATACTAAAAACCCATCCACCATCATTGAGTAGATTTTGACTCTTAGCTACCTGACATGGGACAAAGTAGCACTGCTCCTTAGGGTTTTCAGGACTGTAAATATTTATGGGATCAGATAACCTTATATTTATGATCCCAAGTAACTGGTGGATTTGAATCTCTGACTTTGCAGTTACCAGGCAAATGCTTAAACCATAGCATTGTCAGAGTAAGTGTTAAGTGCCGTCGACCTTGTATAGGGTTTCCAAGGAGCTGATGATGAACTTTAACCATCGAACTTGCTGCAGTTCAAACGAGTTTGCAGTTTAGCACATTAACCCACAGTGTCACACCAGAACTTTTAACATTATATAAATTTGCCCTCACTTTGAAAAATTTAAACAAACCTCTACTCACAACAAATTCTTCATCATAATCACATTTACTTGCTAAATATGCAGCATTTGAATGATTGAAAAGGGTTCAAATCATTTTTACACTGAAGTAAATCTAATAAGAACCATATGTGTCTGTTCAAATATATAATTAGTTATATGATACAGACATATTGACAGTTCCCAGATCATATGGTGGTGGTAGTTGGTGGTTATATGCCGTGGAGTCGGTTTCTACTCACAGAGTCCCTATATAGGGTTTCTGAGGTTGTAAATCTTTATGGGAGCAGAAAACCTTCATCTTCCTCTCACCTGTAGTTTCAAAGTGCTGACCCTGAGGTTAGCAGTCCTATATGCAACCACTATGCTACCAAAGCTCCTTCACAGATCTTATAGGAGATGTATTTATAAGACAGTATTCTTGGTAAAGTGGAGGGTTAGAATAAAAAGGAAGCCCCTGAACAAGAAGTATTGATACAATTGCTGCTGCAATGAAATGAAAAGTAAATATAACATAGGATTTTGAGGAGGATACAGGGCAAAGCAGTGTTTCCTTCTGCTGTACATATGAGTTGGAATTGACTTCATGCCACCTAGCAACAACAGTAACATATTTAATCTAATCTTATGCCTTATCTATACTTTCTTCTAGTGATTGAAATCAATGGACATTATGACATTCTTTGCTTTAAATATGCAAAAGTAAACTAAAATGTTTTCATAAAATTTGTGTTTTGCTATTATATCATTATTCTGATCCCATAAAATTATTTATTCTTACTATAAATGAGCCAGTATCCCCATCCTTTACTCAAGGGAGAAGACCCAATGATTCAATAGCTGAAAAGTTTGAATACAAATTACATGTATAATTACTATTCCGAAGGAAGTTTAAAAATCTAATATTCCTGTTTGTGCTATACATGTGTTATGTCATCTATGCATTACTGAAACAGCTTCAAATTTTCCTTGATTTACCCTGTAATGTACATTTTTGGAAGTTTCTTATTAAAAATGCAATCAAATAAAAACTGTAGTATTAGTATTAGCTTAAGGATATGACAATCATACATTCTGCATCAATTTATTCCACGATAATAGATCTATTTTAAGCCACACCATGATTTGGATATTTATAAATGAGAACATAAAATTATCTAGCATAATTTTAGAGTCCTGGTGTGGCACTATAGGATAAGTACTGGATGTGTATCAGAAAGACTGCAGTTCAAACCCACCTGCTTCTCTTAGAAACCACATATGGTTGCTATGAGTCAAAATCGACTCATTATCAAACTCAAACAACAGCAGTATAATTGTATGATAAAATTATAAATAAACCCACTTTAAATATTCCTATATGGGAAAACTAAATTTGTCTTGTTATTAGGTACCACTGAGTAAGTTCTGACTCTTAGCGATTTTATGCACAACAGAAGGAAACACCATTCTCAAAATTATTGTTGCTTGAGTACATTGTTGTTGACTCTTTGTAAAGCCATGTCATTGAGGGTCTTCAACTGATCTTTCATAACATGTCTAAAGAACAAGAGACCAATGACCAATTTGGCTGTATTTTTTTTTTTTTAAGGTTTTATTGTAAATTGAGTGATAGCGTACATGGGAGAACATTACTTTTACACTCATCCTATCATATTTTGTTTCAGTGCAATGATTATAATCCCCTATTTGCATCATCATGCAAGAGCATTTGCTTCTATTCCCTCTGGTGTTTTTTTGTTTGTTTTGTTTTTTGATGTACACAACAACACTTAGCAATAGGTAATCCTTTAAACAACCAAAGGGCACATTCTACAAGCCTGCCTCCTGACCATAAGCACACACCCTTTCTCTTTCTATAAGTCTAGAGTCCTCAGATGCTCTATCTGTCCATGTCACCATTTCTGCCTCTATCTCTGGTGTCACTGTATCTCTTGATAGGGTCGCACATTCCTCTCATGCTCTTCTCCCTTGATGGTCTACCGTCCTCTGTTCCTGGAATGTAACATTAACTACTCCCTCCTCTATGTTACAAACCTTTACCTTTACAGTTGTGACAACTGCAATTAGCCAAGATAACAATTACTTACTATTGAATCATAAGAATTTTATCCCCATCTCCTTTTACCGTACCCATCTAGACTAGATGAAGACTATTCAGTGAGAATTCTATATTTTCCCACACACTCTGAAACTAAACAACCTCTTTGAAACTTGTAAGTCAGTCACATCATGCTGTTATATCACCCCCATTTTAGGTCTGACTGTACTTTTTCTAAGACAAATTTGTTTGTTCTGGCAATCCAAGGTAATTTCAATATTCTTCACCAATACCATAATTCAAGGTCCTCAGTTCTTCTACAACCTTCTTTATTTATTGCCCAATAATATGAGGGGTTTCAAAAAATCATCGCATGGGTCAGGGACACATTAATTCTCACACTGACTCATTGTTCTTCTGGAGTCCTTGGTACTTTTGATAATTAAAAGGCATCAATTTTTCTATGATTTTCTTTTTCATTTTCCAACAATATGAGGATATTGAAATGACTATAGCTTCAGTCAGGCATATCTTAATCCTCAAATTGATATCTTTGTTCATCTGCAATCCATGGTACTTCAATATTCTTTCCCCAAACCATATTTCAAGTGCACCAATTCTTCTACTGTGTCCCTTATTCATTGTCCATCAAGTTTTCCCAAAAATATTTATGGATTTCAAAGAATAAGATATATATAAACATATAACTATGAATATTTTAATAATGTTTCAGTAATTATTATACAGTAGAAAATGTATATAACTAAAAATGAGATACAGATTAAATATATGTCTATGGAAATATCATTATATAATAGACTAAAATATTAATCAGCAATTGTGTCAGAAAGTGCCTTAAAGATTTGTATTTCAGACAAGAAAGGTCAGGTTATTTTGAGATAATAAATAATCCTAAAATATTGTTTGCTTAAACAATCGAAATGTATTGCACACACATATTTTATGAGAATTAAATTAATCAGTAAGTAGAAGTTCTTGGTAGGCCATTAGGGACCAAGGATGATGCAACAATATCATACTAAGCTGCATGACATGTTAGAATGGGAGGGGAAAAAAAAGGAAGCAAAAATAGTTTTGAAGGGTATCATATACTAAATGTCACTCTATTCAAAATTCTTTGATCAGAAGGAGCCATATAGGCCCAACCAAGTACAAGGGTACCACAGCCTCCATCCCATCATGGATCTAAAAGCAGTCAACAATGACAATATTTGGTAATGAGTTCACAAAAATATGATTTTCTAGGTCATATGCTTATCTCAAAAAATTGTGAACAGATAAATCTCTTTTTTATTGTATAAAAATAAGATGGTGGTTATGTTGTGTGCCTTGAAGTAGGTTCCAACTCATAGACACCTGTATAAAGTTTCAGAGGATGTACATCTTCACCTTCCAGAAAGGAATAGCAATCTATTTCTGAAAATTGGGCAGTGCAAACGTGTATAACATTAGGATATTATCTGACATGCTAGATTGTCACACGTCATCAAGAAAGATCCATTGCTAAAGGAAAAATATTGTTTGATGAATTAGAAGGCCAACAAAAGCCCACAGTGAGATGAGTTGATACAATAGCTACAAGAAGGATTCCAACATGTTGGGATCGTGAAGATGATACAGAATCTGGCATCATTTCATTCTCTTTTATATAAGATGGCCATGATTCAAAGTCAATGGGAGATATTTATCTATCTAATTGAAACCTGCTCCCATAGAGTTGATTTTGACTCAGAAATATGGCAGCTATTAATCTATCTAATCAAAACCCACCTTCCTAAGGTTGATTCTGAGTCTGACTGATTCTATAAAAGTATTTCTGAGAGGCAGGCCTTCATGGTGGATAGGGTAGAGGTGCAGTGAAGTTTGTTGTTAGCAATACCACAGAATATCAAGTGAAGTGGGTTCAGGGCACAGTTCCAAAACTCTGAACCACCTAGGTAGGAATATTTAAAACGTAGGAAGACTTATAGCTAGTGGAACTTGTAGAGGAAGTAAGAAATCATGTACATCTGAGTCTGACAGACCCGGCAGACTGGAGCTGAAAACTTGGGTGAGACCAAACAGCAAGACTGAGTGAGGAGCAGACCTATCACAGAATAACACCATGGGAACCTCAGAGCTATGGTGGACAATGCGCTTTGTCGGTTTTGTTTTGTTGATTTTTGTTATTTATTTATTTATTTATTTATTTTTTGTATCTGTTCATTGACACCCACTGTTTGTACACCTCCATTCTGGTGACTAAGAGAGGGAGCCTGAATGAGTGGACAACCCCCACCCCCACCACTGGTGGGTTCTTCTGCCACACATGTGCACAGTTACTCTCAGCACAAAAGCCAGCCCTGAACTGTTTTTTTTTTTTTTTTAAATAAGGAAAAGGCCAGAAAAAGGGGTGTGAAGAGGGAAAGAGAGCTTAAAAACAAAACAGGCCAAAAAGTAAATTAAATCCTGAGGTAATGCATAACAACCAACAGTGGCATCTTGAAATCTATCAGGCCGACTTGAAGGCAAAAAGTTGAGAGAGGACAGTAAAGTCATACCCATATTAGGCTACAGATTTTTCTTTTTCTTTATTTCCTTCTCTTCCTCATTTCCCTTCTCTA